>NW_023425422.1:0-456680 GCF_014108245.1 Pipistrellus kuhlii | reverse complement strand
CCAAATTTTCATAACTATGAGCATCTCTGGCATGAGTACACAGATTAACGAGCTGCCTCAGAGCCAGGAATCTCTTGGAATGAAACTCAGGAATGGTCACGGGATTCTGCACCTGCTGGCTCAGGTATATAAGCTCCCTCCTCCCCACTCACTGGCAGTCACTCTCAGGATCTCATCTTGAACAGAAACACACTTCCCCCTGACACCATGAGCTACTATGGCAGCTACTATGGTGGCCTCGGCTACGGCTGGGGTGGCCTTGGCTATGGCTATGGCTCCGGCTGGGGCTGGGGCGGCCTTGGTGGCCTGGGCTGTGGCTGTGGCTACAGAAGGTATGGCTGTGGCTGCTGGCGCCCGTGCTGCTGTGGGGCATACGGATACTCTGGCTTCTACTGAGATCCTGCCCAGCAGCTCAGCACCTGAACTCACAAGGGACTTCCTCCCACATTGGAGCTAAGTAACCGGACAGCTAACCTCATGCTGGGTTATTCCACAAACGTCTTTACTTCTCAGAATTGTGGGTAGATTTCCAACTGTGCCTGCATGTCCCTCATAAGCCTGGGACCCTCTACCTTTGTTGTCAGAACTGATTGGACTGTGTGTTCACCTTCCAATAAAGCATTGAACGTGAACACAGAGAATGGTTTTGTTTTGTTCATGAAACACAATTAGGAGGACGTGGTTCTGGGCACATCAATGCCACTGTCCAAGGGGGAAGGGCCCTTCCTGGCTAACAATCTTTCTTTTCCTTCTCACACTCATAAGCACGCAGAGAGGCAGGAAATAGATGTAAAGATTAATAAGTCTACATGAAATGGAAAAATAGTTTGAAACTATTAGTTATTTAAATCCTTCAATCTCTTAATTTTAATCATAAAATATTCAGACTTAAGCCAACAACAAATAGCAATGAATATTTAACATATCTATCTGTTATTTATCAACATATAGATTTTATTTACCTCAACTAACAATTCCCAATTCAATCCTTAAATTCATTCAAAATTGGTTTATGTTTCTTTTAATTTTGAGGAGGGAGAGGGAGATAGAAACATCAAGGATGAGAATCATTCATTGATCTGTTGCCTGTTCCATGACACTCTCTGGTGACTGAACGTCATCCTGGGCATGTGCCCTGGATGGAATCAAACTTGGGGCCCTTCAGTCCATAGACCGATCCACTGTACCATGAGCCACAGCAATATCAGAATTTCTCCTGATAATAAAGGGGTAACAGGGGCATATATTTTTGATGAAATAAATAAATAAATAAAAACCAATGGACTGAAATACTATTGCTTTCCTAGAATCAGATAATATCATCAGAGAATAATTTAAGATGAAGATATTTTGTTTAAATTGGTAAAATTTGGTCAAATATGTGTGCTTGAGTCTATGCTGTTAGATAGTCTCTTTAGCTGTGGCAGACAGAAGTTAATCCTTCATTTACTCAGCAAGTATGTTGTGTTTGAAAAACTGAGAATATATTCAGAAGAGAGGGAAATGTTTTATCAAAAATGTAACTTATGCCCAGCCTGCATGTCTCAGTGATTGAGCATTGACCTATGAACCAAAAGGTCATGGCTCAGTTCCCCATCAGGGCACACGCCTGGGTTGCAGGCTTAGTCCACAGTGGGGGTCATACAGGGCGCTGCTGATCAATGATTCCTTGTAATCATTGATGTTTCTATTTCTCTCTCCCTCTCCTTCCTCTCTGTGTTAACAAAAAAGAAAAAGAAAAGAAAAGAAAAATTATGTTACATACTATGGGGCCTCTTGTAGAGTACTCTTGATGGTCAAGGCCACTCTGAGGGTGAGAATCCTAATCAAAATGTTCACAGTTGAGTCACTATATGCAGGTGCAAGGCAAGGATGTGTTAAGCTAGGGGTGTCGAACTCAATCAGAGAAGGGGCCAAAATCTAAAATCCAGCCTAAATCGCGGGCCGAATGGTTTACTGAACAGTCATAAACTGTCATTGTGATGGAAACGCAGCGGAGTGCAGTGATGACAGCGCGGTGCGGGCCACATTGCAAGGCCTGGCGGGACGGATTTGGCCCGCGGGCCTTGTGTTTGACACATGTGCGTTAAGCGATACACAGCTGCCACCTGCCTGTCTGTAGCCAAAATACTGATGTTTCTATTTGGCAAAAACCTTTTTTCTTTGAGCGTGTTTGGGCATGTATGTGAGGAGCCACTGACCAGACTCCTGTGTGTAATAAAGCATGTCCCAATTGCCTGCTTGTACACACATGTCCTTCCAATCCCCCTCACCCAGAAGGGTCAAGTCCTGGCTGAGAAGCTTGCCTCTGATACTTATACACCTCAAAATAGATTTTTTAAAAACCAACACCACCTACAAAACAAAGCCCTGGGTACACGTTAAGGTCATGTGAAGCACACACAATAGTAAAGACCAAGCCCAGTAGGACTTCACCTTGAACCCTGGGCTCTCGCTGGGTTTCCTCAGGAGCCAAAGAAATTTGCAGAAGGCTGGTGGCTAACCTCTATGATATTTTTGTTTCAGTCACATCTTTGCTGCCATATTTATTTTTTGCAGTATTTCCAGGCATCAAGATTGCAGAGACTCTGATTAAAATATTTTGTAATCTTAAGAGTTCCGAAGTCTTTTTATGTTAAAACCCTGAAGAATTAGAATATCTTGTTGAAAATGTTGGGGTTCAGTGAAAAGGGAAAGGGAAACAGAGTGGAGCATTGACAGATGAACCAGGAAATCAAGGTTCAGTTTGATTCCTAATCAGGACACATGCCCGGGTTACAGGCTAGATCCCTAAATGAGGTGTACAGAAGGCTGCTGGTTAATGATTTTTTTCTCATCATTGATATTTCTATCTCTCTTCATTTTCCTTTTCCTCTGAAATCAATAAAAACAAAATTTTAAAAAGAATAAAATACATATTAGGAAGAAAAATCTGAATAAAATTAAAAACCTGAGTGGAGGGATGAACTACTGATAAGAGAACTAGACTAGATCAGAACTGGCTTGTGTAAGTGTGTGGGGACTGAGAGCAGAATGATGACTTAAAGAGAGGCTGAATGAGACAGATGATGGGTGGGATTTTTGGAAGACTAGGAAAAAAAAAGAAAAGGAAAGAAAAAGCAACTGCAACTGGAGATAAGATCACCTTTGTTTCCAGATCATACGTTTCTGTTTTGAAAAAGAGGGTAATGTTTAGAGAGAACTTTGTGAACGTGTATTCAGCCTGGGGTGACACGTGTGAGTTTGTTGTTGTGGTCAGACCCTCAGCTTCTGAAAGGCACTTCACTGTGTTGAGTAACCCAAAGGGTATTTTGCAAGAAGATATGTAAAATCAACATGGTTTTCTCATGAACGTGTTCAACTTGGGAGAAATACCTTTGACAATTAAGGAATTTCATGGGTGTAAGAATCTTAAATTGGATCCAAGTATTTGAACTGAGATGAAAGTAAGATAGGACAATCCAAAAGAACGGGATGCAAATTACAATGACACAATATGTAATGAGAACACGCCAGCCGACATGACAAAGGGCACACGCTTAGGTATGGAGAATTGTGTTCAGTGAGTGTTTATTCTGTGATGTGGAGGCAGATGTGCTTCTCCTTAGACACACACACTGTCATAGGTTCCAGGAGCTCTCACCAGGCAGCTGTGTTGGCTCCAAATTTTCACAAATATGAGCATCTCTTGCGTCAGCAAACAGATTAACGAGCTGCCTCAGGGACAGGAATGGTCACGGGATCCAGCACCTGCTGGCTCAGGTATATAAGCTCCCACCCCCCCACTCGCTGGCACTCACTCTCAGGATCTCATCTTGAACAGAACACACTCCCCCTGACACCATGAGCTACTATGGCAGCTACTACGGAGGCCTCGGCTACGGCTGGGGTGGCCTTGGCTATGGCTGTGGCTCCGGCTGGGGCTGGGGCGGCCTTGGTGGTCTGGGCTGTGGCTGTGGCTACAGAAGGTATGGCTGTGGCTGCTGGCGCCCGTGCTGCTGTGGGGGATACGGATACTCTGGCTTCTACTGAGATCCTGCCCAGCAACTCAGCATCTGAACTCACAAGGGACTTCCTCCCACATTGGATCTAAGTAACCGGACAGCTAACCTCATGCTGGTTATTCCACAAACGTCTTTACTTCTCAGAATTATGGGTAGATTTCCAACTGTTCCTGCATCTCCCTTACAACCCTAGGATCCTCTACCCTTGCTATCAGAACTGATAGGACTGTCTGTTCACCTTCCAATAAATCATTGACCTTGAACACAGAGAATGGTTTTATTTTGTTCATGAAACGCAATTATGAGGACGTGGTCTGGGCACATCCACTCCCCTGTCCAAGGGGGAAGGGCCCTTCCTGGCTAACAATCTTTCTTTTCCTTCTCACACTGATAAGCACGCAGAGAGGCAGGAAATAGATGTAAAGATTTACCAAAATGGAAAAAAAAAGTTTTGAAAGATACAGTGATGTAAATCTTTCAATCTATTTTAAAATATATTTTATTGATTTTTTTTACAAAGAGGAAAGGAGAGGGGATAGAGAGTTAGAAACATCAATGAGACAGAATCATTGATCAGCTGCCTCTTGCACCCCCCCCCCCACTGGGGATGTGCCTGCAATCAAGGTACATGCCCTTGACCAGAATCGAATCTGGGAGCTTTCAGTCCACAGGCTGACTTTCCAGCCACTGAGCCAAACCAGTTTCGGCCAAAATTCCCCAATCTCTAGATTTTAATCATAAAATATTCAGACTTAAGTCAACAACAAATAGCAATGAATATTTAACATATCTATCTATATCTATCTATCTATCTATCTATCTATCAACATATGGATTTTATTTAACTCAACTAACACTTCCCAATTCAATCCTTCCATCCATCCAAGATTGGTTTATGTTTTTAATGTTCCTTTTAACTTCAGGGAGCAAGGAGGAGGGAGAGGGAGATAGATACATTAATGATAAGGGAGAATCATTCATTGAATAGTTGCTCCTACATGCACCTGTCTGGTGACTGAGCCTGCAACCTGGGCATGTGCCCTTGGCCAGAATGGAACTTGGGACCCTTCAGTCCACAGACCCATCCTTTATCCATTGAGCCAAACTAGAGAGGGCAAGTCAAATCATTTTTAACTAAAGATATCTGTTCCATTCCTCTGCTCTCACTGTGTCTCACAGGCATCCCTCTTCACCACCATCACCACACTGAGGCATTAGCTTCAATCCCATCATGGAGGGGTGGGGCAAAGTGTGCAGTGGTGGTTGGAGGCAGCTGGGGCGGAGGGCAAGGAGTGTAGGGCATGAGGGGCGAGGCAAGCAGCGGTGGTGGTAGCGCGCTTGAGGTAGTGGCGATGGTGGCAGCGGTGGCTGTGGGTGCACCCTGCCCTGCATGCCACAGTGGGAGAGGTGGGAGGCCGGAGAGTTGGCGGTGGCGGCCAGAAGTCTTACAGAAATATTCCTGCAGCAGGTCACTAGTAAGATATAATTGTCAACCAATTATTACTTAGCTGAAGCTGAAACCAAAGAGCTTTCTTAAAGATCTAAATTTCAGCTACATTTGAATTTCTCCTGATAATAAAGGGGCAATATAAGGCATATATTTTTGATAAAATAAAAATGGACTGAAATACCATTGCTTTCCTAGAATCAAACAATATTGTCGGAGAATAATAGACGATGAAGATATTTTGTTTAATTGGTATAATTTAGTCAACTATGTATGCTTGCATCTATGCTGTTAGATACTCCCTATAGGAATGACAGACAGAATTTAATCCTCAATCACTCAGCAAATATGTTGTGTTTGAAAAACAGTGAATACATTCAGATGTAAGGGAAAAGTATTATAAAAAATGTAACTTATCCCTAACCTGCATGCCTTAGTGGTTGAGCATAGACCTGTGAACAAAGACATCATGGATTGATTCCTGGTCAGGGCACATGCCTGGGTTGCAGGTTGGATCCCCAGTGGGGGTCATGCAGGAGGCTGCTGATCAATGATTCCCTCTCATCATTGATGTTTCTATCTCTCTCTCCCTCTCCCTTCCTCTCTGTATTAAAAAAAAAAAAAAGATAAGAAAAGAAAAAATATGTTACTTATTATAGGGTCCATGGTCTAGAGTACTCTGGATGTTCAAGGTCACTGAGTGTGGGAATCCTAATCAAAGTGTTTAAGGTTGAGTTGCTATGTGCAGGCATAAGGCAAGGCTGCATTCAGCTCTACAGTGATCCAAGGGCCTTTCTGTAGCCAAAATACTGATGTTTCTATTTGGCAAAAAGTCTCTTTGTTTGAGAGTGTTCCGGCATGTATGTAAGGAGCCACTGACCAGCCTGCGTGGCTGCTGTTGTGTGTAATAAAGCATGTCCCATATGTCTGCTTGTATTCTCTGTTCCTCTGATTCTCCTGACACAGAGGGTGAAGTCCCAGCTGAGGAGCTTGCCTCTGACACTTATAAACCTCAAAACAGAAGAAAAATCCCAGCACAACCAACAAAACAAAGCCCTGGGTACATGTTAAAGTCATGTGAAGCATAAATAACGTAAAGACCTAGCCCCAGGCATGGACACACTCCAAAAGCACTTCACCTTGAACCCTGGGCTCTCACTCCGGTTTCCTCAGGAGCTGAGGAAATTCCCAGAAGGCTGGCAGCTAACCTCTGTGATATTTCTGTTTTTGCCTCAGTCACATCCTCCTTGCCATGTTTGTTTGTTTGTTTGTTTGTTTATTTATTTATTTATTTATTTAGCAGTATTTCCAGGCCTCAAGATTGCAGAGACTCTGATACATATAAAAGCCTAATCTACTGAACTACTGAATGACCTGCCCACTGGTTGCTATGATGCGCACTGACCAATAGGATTCAGACGTTCAATACACAGGATCAGGCTCCCTGCAGTCTGGATTGGGCCTGAGGGGATCCTGCTGAAACTAGAACTCCAACATCCCTAGTGATGTCCCAGATAGTAAGAAGGTGCAGGCCAGGCCTTGGGGTTCCACCAGTGCACGAATCCATGCACTTGGTCTCTAGTATTATATAATCTTAAGAATTCAGAAGTCTTTTTAATTTAAAACCCTGAAGCATTAGAATATCATATGAAAATATTTGGGGGTTGAGTGAGAAGGGAAAGGAGCACAGAGTCGGTAATGTGACCAGTTTGCACAGTGACAGGTGATTGCCAGGTCATTATTGGGGCGGCCATTGTGAGGGATAAACATGCTGAGTCATTACATGGTGACTAATACAACCAATGTCAGATTGCATGCCAACTATTCTGAAATAAAGGATAAAGTTAAAGGGTTTGCAGGTTAGTGCATAGAAAATAAGGGGCAGGACACAGAGAATTGGTAAAAAAAAAAAAAAAAAAAAAAAAAAATATATATATATATATATATATATATATATATATATATATATATATATATATATATATAGACACAACTGCCTGGTATGTCTCAGTGGTTGAGCACTGATCTATGAACCAGGAGGTCACAGTTCAGACTGATTCCTGGTCAGGGCACATGCCCGGGTTGCAGGATTGATCCCCAGTGTGTGGAGGGAGGAGACAGCCGATTAATGATTTTTCTCTCACCATTGATGTTTCTATGTCACTCCGATCTTCCTTTTCTTCTGAAATAAATAAAAACAAAATTATAAATGAAAAAAATATATAAGAACAAAAACTCAGGCTAAAATAAAAAACCTGAGTAGAGGGATGAAGTACTACTGGGAGAAGTGGATCAGAGAGGAAGACCTGGTTGGCTAAAGTGTGTGACACTGAGAGCAGAATGATGACATAAAGAGAACCGGGATTTCAGGAAGAACAGAGAAAGAAAATAAAAAGCAGAGACAAGATCACCTATGTTTTCAGATAACACATTTTTGTTTTGAAAAAGAGGGTAATGTTTAAAGAGAACTTTGTGAATGGGTGTTCAGCCTGGGGTGACACATGTGAGTTTGTTGTTGTGTCATACCCTCAGCTTCTGAAAGATTCTGCACTGTGTTAAGTAACCAAAAGGGTATTTTGCAAGAAGATATGTAAAATCAGCATGTGTGTGTTCAACTTGAGAGAAATACCTTTGACAATTAAGGAACTTCATGGGTGTCAGAACCTTAAATTGGATCTGAGAATTTGAAATGAGGTGAAAGTAAGAGAGGACAATCCAAAGAATGATATGCAAATTATATGGACACAATATGTAATGAGAACATGCCAGCCAACATGACCAAGGCCACACGATTAGGAAAGGATAATTGTGTTCAGTGAGTGTTTATGCTGTGACGTGGAGGCAGACGTGCTTCTCCTTAGACACACACACTGTCATGGATCGCAGGGGCTCTAACCAGACAGCTGTGCTGGCTCCAAATTTTCACAAATATGAGCATCTCTGGCGTCAGCAAACAGATTAACGAGCTGCCTCAGGGCCACGAATCTCTTGGAATGAAACTCAGGAATGGTCACATGATTTGGCACCTGCTGGCTCAGGTATATAAGCTCCATTCTCCCCACTCGCTGGAACTCACTCTCAGGATCTCATCTTGAACAGAAACACACTCCCCCTGACACCATGAGCTACTATGGCAGCTACTACGGAGGCCTCGGCTACGGCTGGGGTGGCCTTGGCTATGGCTATGGCTCCGGCTGGGGCTGGGGCGGCCTTGGTGGCCTGGGCTGTGGCTATGGTTATAGGAGCTACAGCTGCTGGCGTCCGTGCTGCTGTGGGGGATACGGATACTCTGGCTTCTACTGAGATCCTGCCCAGCAGCTCAGCACCTGAACTCACAAGGGACTTCCTCCCACATTGGATCTAAGTAACCGGACAACTAACCTCATGCTGGTTCTTCCACAAACGTCTTTACTTCTCAGAATTATGGGTAGATTTTCAACTGTGCCTGCATCTCCATCATAAGCCTGGGATCCTCTACTTTTTCTGTCAGAACTGATTGGACTGTCTGTTCACCTTCCAATAAAGCATTAAACTTGAAAACAGAGAATGGTTTTTGTTTTATTCATGAAATGCCATTATGAGGACGTGGTTCTGGGCTCATCCACTCCACTGATCAATGGGGAAGCACCCTTCCTGGCTAACAGTCTTTCTTTTCCTTCTCACACTCACAAGCATGCAGAGAGGCAGGAAATAGATGTAAAGATTAATAAGTCTACATGAAATGGAAAAAATGTTTTGAAACTACGAGCAATTTAAATTCTTCAATTTCTTGATTTTATTCATAAAACATTCAGACTTAAGTCAACCACAAATAGCAATGAATATTTAACATATCTACCTAGTTATTTATCAATATATGGATTTTATTTAATTCAACTAACACTTCCCAATTCAATCCTTAAATTCATTCAAAATTGGTTCATGTTTTTAATTTTTCTTTTAATTTCAAGGATGGAGAGGGAGATAGAAGCATCAAGGATGAGAGAGAATCATTCATTGATCTGTTGCCTGTTCCATGACACTCTCTGGTGACTGAACGTCATTCTGGGCATGTGTCCTTGATGGAATCAAACTTGGGGCCCTTCAGTCCACATACCAATCCACAGTACAATGAGCCACAGCAAGATTAGAATTTTTTCTCTGATAATAAAGGGGTAACTGGGACATATATTTTTGATGAAATAATAATAATTAAAACAACAGATGGACTGAAATACCATTCCTTTCCTAGAATCAAATAATATTGTCAGAGAGTAATATAACATGAAGATATTTTGTTTAAATTGCTATAATTGGTCAAATATGTGTGCCTGAGTCTATACTGGTAGATACTCCCTACAGCTGTGCAGACAGAATTTAATTCTTCAGTCACTCAGCAAATATGTTGTGTTTGAAAAACTGAGAATATATTCAGATGAGAGGGAAATGTATTATCAAAAATGTAACTTATGCCCAGCCTGCATGTCTTAGTGGCTGAGCATTGACCTATGAACCAAAGGTCATGGCTCAGTTCCCCATCAGGGCACAGCTGGGTTGCAGGCTTAGTTCCCAGTGGGGGGTCATGAGGAAGCTGCTGATCAATGATTCCTTGTCATCATTGACGTTTCTATCTCTCTATCCCTCTCCTTCATCTGTGTATTAACAAAAGAAAAAACAAAAAGAAAACAAAACAAAAAAAAAAAGAGAAAAGAAAAGAAAAATTATGTTACACACTATGGGGCCTCTTGTAGAGTACTCTTGATGGTCAAGGCCACGCTGAGGGTGAGAATCCTAATCAAAGTGTTCAAGGTTGAGTTTCTATATGCAAGTGCAAGGCAAGGATGCGTTAAGCGATACACAGCTGCCACCTGCCACTGATGTTTCTATTTGGCAAAAACCTTTTTTCTTTGAGAGTGTTTGGGCATGTATGTGAGGAGCCACTGACCAGACTCCTGTGTGTCATGTCCCAATTGCCTGCTTGTACCCGCGTGTCCTTCCAATCCCCCTCACCCAGAAGGGTCAAGTCCTGGCTGAGAAGCTTGCCTCTGACACTTATAGACCTCAAAATAGATAAAAACAAAACAAAAACAGTACCACCTACAGAACAAAGCCCTGGGTACATGTTAAAGTCATATAAGGCACACATAATGGTAAAGTCCAGCTCAGGCATGTGCACACTGCAGTAGGGCTTCGCCTTGAATCCTGGGCTCTCACTCGGGTTTCCTCAGGAGCCGAGGAAATTCGCAGAAGGCTGCCGGCTAACCTCTATAATACTTGTTTTTGTCTCAGTCACATCCTCGCTGCCATGTTTATTTTTTGCAGCATTTCCAGACATCAAGACTGCAGAGACTCTGATTAAATATTATATATTAAGATTTCTGAAGTCTTTTTAATTTAAAACCCTGAAGAATTAGAATATCTTATTGAAAATGTTTGGGTTTGAGTGAAAAGAGAAAGGGGCACAGAGTCGGTAATGTTGTGAGAAGTTTGCACAGTGACAGGTGATTGCCAGGTCATTCCTGGGGCAGCCATTGTGAGGAATACACATGCTGAGTCATTATATTGTGATTAATACAACCCATGTCAGATTCCATGCCAACCATTCTGAAATAAAACATAAAATGAACATGTTTGCTGATTGGTGAATAGAAAATAAGGGGCAGGACACAGAGAACTGGTAAAGACAAAATCGGCCAGTGTGTCTCAGTGGTTAACCATTGACCTATGAACCAGGAGGTCACAGTTCAGTTTGGTTCTTGGTCAGGGCACATGCCCAGGTTGCAGGTTTGATCTCAGTTTGTGGTGAAGAGGAGGCAGCTGATTAAAGATTCTTCTCTCAGCATTGATGTTTCTATCTCTCTCCATCTTCTTTTCCTCTAAAATAAATAAAAACAAAATTATTAAAGAAAAAAATAAATATAAGAACAAAAACTTAGGCTAAAATTAAAAACCTGAGTGAGGGATGAAGCACTGATGAGAGAACTTGATCAGAGAGAAAGACCTGGCTCCTGTGTGTGGGACTGAGAGCAGAATAATGACATAAAGAGAGGCTGGATGGGACAGACGATGGTGGGATTCCAGGAAGAACAGAGAGAGAAAAGAAAAAGCAACTGCAAATCAGAGACACAATCTCCTATATTTTCAAATAACAGGTTTCTGTTTTGAAAAAGAGGGTAATGTTTAGAGAGAACTTTGTGAACGGGGGTTCAGCCTGGGGTGACAGGTGTGAGTTTGTTGTTGTGGTCAGACCCTCAGCTTCTGAAAGGCACTTACTTCACTGTGTTGAGTAACCACAAGGGTATTTTGCAAGAAGATATGTGAAATCAATATGGTTTTCTCATACGCGTGTTAAACTTGGGAGAAATACATTTGACAATTAAAGAACTTCATGGGTGTCAGAATCTTAAATTGAATCAGACTATTTGAACTGAGATGAAAGAAAGAAATGAAAATCCAAGAATGATATGCAAATTACAAGGACACAATACATAATGAGAACACGCCAGACAACATGACGAAGGCCACACACTTAGGAATGGAGAGTTGTGTTCAGTGAGTGTTTTTTCCGTGACGTGGAGGCAGATGTGCTTCTCCTTAGACACACACACTGTCATGGGTCGCAGGAGGTCTAACCAGGCAGCTGTGCCAGCTCCAAGTTTTCATCAATATGAGCATCTCTGGCGTCAGCACACAGATTAACGAGCTGCCTCAGGGACACAAATCTCTTGGAATGAAACTCAGGAATGGTCATGGGATCCAGCACCTGCTGGCTCAGGTATATAAGCTCCTCGCTCCCCACATGCTGGCACTCACTCTCAGGATCTCATCTTGAACAGAAACACACTCCCCTGACACCATGAGCTACTATGGCAGCTACTACGGAGGCCTCGGCTACGGCTGGGGTGGCCGTGGCTATGGCTATGGCTCTGGCTGGGGCTGGGGCGGCCTTGGTGGCCTGGGCTGTGGCTGTGGCTACAGAAGGTATGGCTGTGGCTGCTGGCGCCCGTGCTGCTGTGGGGGATACGGATACTCTGGCTTCTACTGAGATCCTGCCCAGCAGCTCAGCATCTGAACTCACAAGGGACTTCTTTCCACACTTGATCTAAGTAACCGGACAGCTGACCTCATGCTGGTTCTTCCACAAACGTCTTTATTTCTCAGAATTATGGGTAGATTTCCAACTGTGCCTGCATCTCCCTCATAAGCCTTGGACCCTCTACCTTTGCTGTCAGAACTGATTGGACTGTCTGTTCACCTTCCAATAAAGCATTGAACGTGAACACAGAGAATGGTTTTGTTTTGTTCTTGAAACACAATTATGAGGACGTGGTTCTGGGCACATCCACTCCCCTGTCCAAGGGGGAAGCACTCTTCCTGGCTAACAATCTTTCTTTTCCTTCTCACACTCACAAGCACGCAGAGAGGCAGGAAATAGATGTAAAGATTAATAAGTCTACATGAAATGGAAAAAATGTTCTGAAAGTACATGTGTTTAAATATCTCAAGTCCTCGATTTATTCATAAAATATTCAGACGTAAGTCAACAACAAATGGAAACAAATATTTAACATATCTATCAATATATCCATCAATTTATCAACATATGGATTTTATTTAACTCAACTAACACTTCCCAATTCAATCCTTCCATTCATTCAATATTGGTTTATGTTTTAAATGTGTTTTTTTTTTTTAACTTCAGAGAGCAAGGAGGAGGAAGAGGGATATAGAAACATCAAGGATGAGGGAGAATCATTCACTGACTGGTTGACTCCTTCATGCACTTCTCAGGTGATTGAGCCTGCAACCTGGAAATGTGCCCTTGGCCTGAATGGAACTCAGGATCCTTCAGTCCACAGACCCATCTTCTATCCACTGAGCCAAATTAGAGAGAGCAACCCAAAGCATTTTTAACTAAATGTGTCTGTTCCCTTTCTTCTGGTCTCACTGTGTCTCACGGGCATCCTTCCTCACCACCATCACCACACTGAGGAATTAGCTTCAATACCATCAGGGAAAGAAACAACAAGTCATAATTGTGAACCAATTGTTATTTATCTGAAGCTGAAACCAATGAGCTTTCTTAAAAATCTAAATGTCAGCAAGATATGAATTTCTTCTGATAATAAAGGGCAACATGTAGCATATATCTTTGATGAAATGAAAGAACAGATGGGCTAAAATACCAATGCTTTCCTATGAACAATGACATCATGGTTTGATTCCCGGTCAGGGTACATGCCTGGGTTGTAGGCTTGATCCCTTGGGCTTCATGCAGGAGGAGATGATCAATGATTCTCTCTCATCATTGATGTTTCTCTCTCTTTCTCCCTCTCCCTTCCTCTCTGTATTAAGGAAAAAGAAAGAGAAAAGAAAATTAAAAATATGTTACTTATTATGGGGCCCTGTCTAGAATACTCTGGATGTTCAGGGTCATTCTGAGCATGAGAATCCTAATCCAAGTGTTCAAGGTTGAGTTGCTACATGCAGGCATAAAACAAGGATGCATTAAGCCAAGTTATTTTCTGTAGCCAAAATACTGATGTTTCTATTTGGCAAAAAGCCTCTTTTGTTTGATCATGTGTGGGCATGTATATAAGGAGCCACTGACCAGCCTGCAGTGGCTGCTGTTGTGTGTAATAAAGCATGTCCCATATGTCTGCTTGTACCCTCATGTTCTTTTGATTCCCCTCACTGAGAAGGGTCAAGTCCCGGCTGAGGAGTTTGCCTCTGACACTTAAAAACCTCAAAACAGAACAAAAATCCCAGTACCACCTACAAAACGAAGCCCTGGGTATATGTTTAAATCTGTGAAGCACACAATGGTACAGACAGAGCGCAGGCGTGGGCACACCCCAGTAGGGCCTCACCTTGAACCCTGGGCTCTCACTCGGGTTTCCTCAGGAGCTGGGGAAATTTTCTGAAGGCTGGTGGCTACCCTCTGTGATATTTCTGTTTTTTGCCTCTGTCACATCCTCCCTGCCATGTTTATTTTTGTGTGTGTTCAGTATTTGCATTTTTCCAGGCATCAAGATTGCAGGTGACTCTGCTTAAAATCTCTCTCTATATAAAAGCCTAATCTTCTGAGCTACTGAATGACTCATCCACTGGTCGCTGTGATGCACACTGACAAACAGGGGACAGATGCTCACCACACAGGATTGGGGTTCCTGCTCTCTGGATCGGGCCTGAGGGGATCCTGCCAAAACTATTGTAGTTCTCTGACATACCTAGTGGTGTCCCAGACTGCAAGAGGGCACAGCCAGACCAAGGGACCCCACCAGTGCACAAATCCATGCACCAGCCCTCTAGTATTATATTATATTAAGACTTCAGAAGTCTTTTTAATTTAAAACCCTGAAGTATTAGAATATCTTATTGAAATTGGGGGTTCAGTGAAAAGGGAAAAGGGTACAGAGTCGGTAATGTTGTGAGAGGTTTGCACAGTGACAGATGATTGCCAGGTCATTACTGGGGGTGGCCATTGTGAGGGATAAAAATGCTGAGTCATTATATTGTGCACCCGAAACTAACACAATTAATGTAAGATGCATGCCAACTATTCTAAAATAAAACACAAAATGAACATGTTTGCTGATTGCTGAAAAGAAAATAAGGGGCAGGACACAGAGGATTGGTAAAGAATATATGGACACAACCGGCTAGTATGTCTCAGTGGTTACACATTGACCTATGAACCAAGAATTCATGGTTTAGTTTGATTCCTCAGCAGGGTACATGCCTGGGTTTTAGGCTTATTCTCCAGTAAGTAGTGGGCTGGAGGCAGCCGATTAATGATTTTAATCCAACAATTGAAATTTCTATCTCTTTCCCTCCTACTTTTCCTCTGAAATCAAGAAAAAAAAAATTTTTTTTAAAAATAAAAACAATACATATAAGGAAGAAAAATCAGGATAAATTAAAAAACTCTTCTAAGTTCAGATGCTGAGCTTCTGGGCAGGATCTCAGTAAAAGCCAGATTATCCTTATAAGGAGTAGAGGGATGAAGTGCTGATGGGAGAACTGGATCAGAGAGTAAGACCTGGCTTGTGTGAGTGTGTGGGGACTGAGTTCAGAATAATGACTTAAATAGAGGCTGGATGGGACAGACGATGGTGGGATTCCAGGAAAAGAGAGAAAGAAAATAAAAAGAAACTGCAAAGCAGAGACAAGATCACCTTAGTTTCTAGATAATACGTTTCTGTTTTGAAAAAGAGGGTAATGTTTAGAGAAACTTTGAATGGGTGTTCAGCCTGGTGTTACACGTGTGAGCTTGTTGTTGTGGTCAGACCCTCAGTTTCTGAAAGGCATTTCACTGTGTTGAGTAACCCAAAGGGTATTTTGCAAGAAGATATGTAAAATCAGCATGGTTTTCTCATGTGTGAGTTCAACTTGGGAGAAATACCTTTGATAATTAAGGAACTTCATGGGTGCCAGAATCTTAAATTGGATCTGAGTATTTGAACTGAGATGAAAGTAAGATAGGACAATCCAAAGAATGATATGCAAATTACAATGACACAATATGTAATGAGAACACGCCAACCAACATGACGAAGGCCACGCACTTGGGAATGGAGAGTTGTGTTCAGGGAGTGTTTGTTTATTCTGTGACTTGGAGGCAGATGTGCTTCTTCTTAGACACACACATTGTCATAGGTTCCAGGGGCTCTCATCAGGCAGCTGTGCCGGCTCCAAATTTTCATAAATATGAGCATCTCTGGCGTCAGCACATAGATTAACGAGCTGCCTCAGGGCCACGAATCTTTTGGAATGAAACTCAGGAATGGTCACATGATTTGGCACCTGCTGGCTCAGGTATATAAGCTCCCTCCTCCCCACTCGCTGGCACTCACTCTCAGGATCTCATCTTGAACAGAAACACACTCCCCTGACACCATGAGCTACTATGGCAGGTACTACGGAGGCCTCGGCTACGGCTGGGGTGGCCTTGGCTATGGCTATGGCTCCGGCTGGGGCGGCCTTGGTGGCCTGGGCTGTGGCTGTGGCTACAGAAGGTATGGCTGTGGCTGCTGGCGCCCGTGCTGCTGTGGGGGATACGGATACTCTGGCTTCTACTGAGATCCTGCCCAGCAGCTCAGCACCTGAACTCACAAGGGACTTCCTCCCACATTGGAGCTAAGTAACCAGACAGCTAACCTCATGCTGGTTCTTCCACAAACGTCTTTACTTCTCAGAATTATGGGTAGATTTCCAACTGTGCCTGCATCTCCCTCATAAGCCTGGGATCCTCTACCTTTGCTGTCAGAACTGATTGGACTGTCTGTTCACCTTCCAATAAAGCATTGACCTTGAACAGAGAATGGTTTTGTTTTGTTCATGAAACGCAATTATGAGGACGTGGTTCTGGGCACATCCACTCCCCTGTCCAAGGGGGAAGCGCCCTTCCTGGCTAACAATCTCTCTTTTCCTTCTCACACTCACAAGCATGCAGAGAGGCAGGAAATAATGTAAAGATTAATAAGTCTACACTGAAATGAAATAAATGCTTTGAAAGGGCAAATGTTTTAAATCTCTCAATTCTTTGATTTATTCATAAAATATTCAGATGTAAGGCAACAACAAATAGCAATGAATATTGAATATATATCTATTTATTTATCATTATATGGATTTTATTTAACTCAACTAAAAATTCTCAAGTCAATCCCTACATTTATTCAATGTTTGTGTTTTTAATGTTTTTATTAATTTCGAAGAACAAGGAGGAGGAAGAGGGTAATAGAATCATCCATGATTAGTTGCCTCCTGCATGCCCCTTTTTGGTGATTGAGCCTGCAATCTGGGCATATGCCCCTGCCATGAATCCAACTGGGACCCTTCAGTACACAGACCCATTCTCTATCCACTGAGCCAATCTAGAGAGAACAACTCAAATCATTTTTAACTAAACGTGTCTGTTCCCTGTCCTCTGCTCTCACTGTGTCTCACTGGCATCCTTCCTCACCACCATCACCACAGAAGCATTAGCTTCAATCCCATCAGGGAAAGAAACAATAAGATATAATTGTGAACCAATTATTATTTAGCTGAAGCTGAAACCAAAGATATTTCTTAAAAATCTAAATTTCAGCAAGATCTGATTTTCTCCTGATAATAAAGGGGCAACATGGGGCATATATTTTTGGTTAAATAAAAATTTTCAGGGTGGACTGAAATACCATTCCTTTCCTAGAATCAAACAGTATTATCAGAGAATAATATAAGATGAAGATATTTTGTTTACTTGATATAATTTGGTCAAATATGTGTGCTTGAGTCTATACTGTTAGATAATTTCTACAGATATGGCAGACAAAATTTAATCTTTCAGTCACTCAGAAAATATGTTTTGTTTGAAAAACAGTGAATACACTGAGATGGGAGGGAAATGTATTATAAAAAATGTAACTTATGCTTTGCCCGTGTGCCTCAGTGGTTGAGCATAGACCTGTGAACAAGAACATCATGGTTTGATTCCTCCTGGTCAGGACACATGCCTGGGTTTCAGGCTTAATGCCCAGTGGGAGTCATGCAGGAGGCTGCTGGTCAATGATTCTCTCTCATCATTGATGTTTCTATCTCCCTCTCCCTCTCCCTTCCTCTCTGTATTAAGGAAAAAGAAAGAGAAAAGTAAAGAAAATAGCCAAGACCAGTTTGGCTCAATGGATAGAGCGTTGGCTTGGGGACTGAAGGGTCCCAGGTTCGATTCCGGTCAAAAGCATGTACCTTGGTTGTGGGCATATCCCCAGTAGGGGGTGTGCAAGAGGAAGCAGATCGATGGCTCTCTCTCATCGATGTTTCTAACTCTCTACCTCTCTCCCCTCCTCTCTGTACAAAATCAATAAAATATATTTTAAAAAAAAGAAAAGAAAATATATGTTACTTATTATGCTGACCTGTTAGAATACTCTGGATGTTCAAGGTCACTCTGAGCATGAGGATCCTAATCAAAGTGTTTAAGGTTGAGTTGCTATTTGCAGGCATAAGGCAAGGATGCATTAAGCCATACATTGCATCCAAGTGCCTTTTGTAGCCAAAATATTGATATTTCTATTAGGCAAATAGCCTTTTTTGTTTGATCATGTGTGGGCATGTATGTAAGGAGCCAAATGGCTGCTGTTGTGTGTAATAAATCATGTCCAATATTTCTGCTTGTACCCTCATGTTCTTCTGATTCTCCTCACTCAGAAGCATCAAGTCCAGACTGAGAAGCTTGCCTCTGATACTTATAAACCTCAAAACAGAACAAAAAACCCAGCATCATAACAATACTAAGCCCTGGATACATGTTAAGGTCATGGGAAGCACACACAATGGTAAAGACCAAGTGCAAGTTGGGGCACACTCCAGTTGGGCTTAACCTTGAACCCTGGACTCACACTCGAGTTTCCTCGGGAGCCGAGGAAATTCCCAGAAAGCTGGCGGCTAACCTCTGTGATATTTCTGTTTTTCCCTCAGTCACATCCTCCCTGCATGTTTATTTTTTGCAGCATTTCCAGGCATCAGGATTACAGGAGATTCTGATTAAAATCATAAGAGTTCAGAAGTGTTTTTACTTTAAAATCCGGAAGAATTAGAATATTTTATTTAAATGTTTGGTGGTTGAGTGAGAAGGAAAAGGAGCACAGAATCGGTAATGCTATGAGAAGTTTGCACAGTGACAGGTTATTGCCCAGTCATTGCTGGGGTGGCCATTGTGAGGGATAAACATGCTGAATCATTATATTGTGACTAATACAACCCATGTCAGATTGCATGCCAACTGTTCTGAAATAAAATATTGCTTTGAGCACCTGGGAAAGCACCTAATGGACCTGGTTATACTAGCTCCTCCTTCCAGCAGTTTTTCAAGCAATACCAAATGGTACATAAAACAGGAATTCCACATAATCCCCAGGAACAGGCAATTGTAGAAAGAGCCAATTGAACTTTGAAGACTCAGTTACAAAAACATACTGGGGGAGAAGGGTATTATCCTACTCCACAGAATCACTTAAATCATGCCCTTTACACTTTACATTTTTAAAATTGTGACAATGAGGGTCACACAGCAGTCATGGGGGACCAAGCTTCTGTTGCCATAGCCTCTGCCGGTATGGCACCCATCATGGATTTAGAAACAGGGCAGTGGAGAGGGCCTGACCCAGTAATGACGTGAGAAGAGGGTGTGTTTGTATCTTTCCAGAAGGCACTTCTAACCCCATGAGGGTGCCAGAGCAAGCGGCGTGTCACGACCATGGACCTGGGAGAGCAGCTCACACCTCCTGTGATGATGCCAGCTCGTCCACTGACCCCGAAGAAGGAGAAATGCAGAAGGCAGGTGACCAAGGCCACCTGAGAAGATAGTGTCCCCACACGGGGTCAACTGAAGAAGCTGACCACCGATGCTCAGCAAGTGTTGAAAGAACAGGGGTTCAGGTAACCACTTCCACACTTTTTGTTGCTATGCTGGTATTTGTCAGCTGCCATCAGCAGCAAGCTCCTGAGATCTCAAGTCCGAAGGCTCCAACTAGATGTCCATAAGCTACATTTAGTAATAAAGAAGGGGGAGATGTAGAGAGTGCCTGGGAAGGCACATGGGCATTTCTTTAATTATTGTCAGCTGAATCCAATGGCGTTGGTAGAGCCCAGTGCTGGAAACACACCTTGACAGAGGCAGGTGTGTTGTCAGCCTGACCTTTAGCTGAGGAGCCAGGGAGTGGGTTTCATTATCTAAATCTAGCCAAGCACCAGGAACAAACATGATTATTCGGCCCACCCAGAAGTGATGATTACAAAGAAGCCACAAGAATGCACATAATCTCCTTTGTCTTGGGCTTCAGTAAAACTTCCTGGTTTTAGCTGTATAAAATAAATGGGCTGTATCTGCTCTGGGTCACTGTCTCTCCATCAGAGGACAGGTTTCCTACATGGTCCCAGCTTTTTCCTTTTATCTCTGTGTCCTCTCTTTTTTTAATTTTCTCAATCCCCAGCCACCCCCATGCGGGAACTGAAACACTCTCTAGTCACGCTGGATGCTGAAAGATAAAAATATTTATAAAAAATAAAATAAAAGTGCTGATTGCTGAACAGAAAAATAAGGGGCAGGACACAGAAAATTGGTAAAGAATATATGGACTCAACTGGCTAGTATATCTAAGTGCTTAAGCACTGACCTATGAACCAGGAGGTCACAGTTCAATGTGATTCCTGGTCAGGACACATGCCCGGGTTGCAGGCTTGATCCCCAGTATATGGCGGGGAGGAGGCAGCCGATTTATGATTTTTCTCTCATCATTGATGTTTCTACCTCTCCCTCCTCCTTTTCCACTGAAATCAATAAAAACAAATAAAAAAATACATATAAGGAAAACAAAATCGGGATAAAATTAAAAACCTGGGTGGAGGGATGAAGCACTGATGGAAGAATTGGATCAGAGAAGAAGACCTGGCTTCTGCGGTGTGTGTGGGACTGAGAGCAGAATGATGACGTAAAGAGAGGCTGGATGGGACAGACGATGGTGGGATTCCAGGAAGAACAGAGAGAGAAAAGAAAAAGCAACTGCAAAGCTGGAGGCAAGATCACCTATGTTTTCGGATAACAGGTTTCTGTTTTGAAGAAGAGGGTAATGTTTAAGGAGAATTTTTTGAACAGGTGTTCAGCCTGGGGTGACACGTGTGAGTTTGTTGTTGTGTCAGACCCTCAGCTTCTGAAAGGCACTGCACTGTGTTGAGTAACCAAAGGGTATTTTGCAAGAAGATATGTAAAATCAACATGTGTGTGTTCAACTTGAGAGAAATACCTTTGACAATTAAGGAACTTCATGGGTGTCAGAACCTTAAATTGGATCTGAGTATTTGAGCTAAGATGAAAGTAAGATAGAACAATCCAAAGAATGATATGCAAATTGCAATGACACAATATGTAATGAGAACACACCAGCCAACATGACGAAGGCCACGCGCTCAGGAATGGAGAGTTGTGTTCAGTGAGTGTTTTTTCTGTGACGTGGAGGCAGATGTGCTTCTCCTTAGACACACACACTGTCATGTTCAAGGGGCTCTAACCAGGCGGCTGTGCTGGCTCCAAATTTTCACAAATATGAGCATCTCCTTGCATCATCAAACAGATTAATAAGCTGCCTCAGGGCCTGAATCTCTTGGAATGAAACTCAGGAATGATCACGTGACTCAGCACCTACTGGCTCAGGTATATAAGCTCCTTTCTCCCCACTCACTGGTACTCACTCTCAGGATCTCATCTTGAACAGAAACACACTCCCCCTGACACCATGAGCTACTATGGCAGCTACTACGGAGGCCTCGGCTACGGCTGGGGAGGCCTTGGCTATGGCTATGGCTCCGGCTATGGTTGGGGCGGCCGTGGTAATGGCTATGGCTCTGGCTGGGGCTGGGGTGGCCTTGGTGGCCTGGGCTATGGCTCCGGCTGGGGGGGATATGGATACTCTGGTTTCTACTAAACCTCTCCCTTAGATGCCAGCGGCTGTTACCAGTCATGGATCGGCCAAACCATTCCTCCACCAGCAGCTGGGGGTCAAGGGAAATCCCAGAATTTCAGAGAATGTATTTGTAATGAGCATGTCTGCAACATGTCAAGCGTGGGCAGCTTTGGGAACTCCCAATGACTTAGGCTGAATACCCAATAAATCATCGAATTTGAAGTGGAGAACTTGGTCTTTTGGGCTCATTTATCTCTACGATGTGTACAGACTTACATGTACATTTTTCAATTTGTTGATTATAAATACAATGCACACCTGGTATGATAAACCTATGCTATCTAATAAAAGAGTAACATGCAAATTAACCATCACTCTGCTACACCCACCAGCCACACCCACCAGCCAATCAGAGCAAGTACGCAAATTAACCCCAACCAAGATGGCTGTGGACATAGAGAACAGGAGGGCGGCTTGGGTTTCCCTGGTGATGGAGAAAGCCAAGCTTTCCACACACCTGCCAGGCCCAGACCTCCACTCAAGGGTACAAAGTTTCAATGATAGAAGTTAAATAAATGCCAATAGAAATGGCGGCAGCCATGGAGCTGGAAGAGCAAGAGGCTAGGGTTGCTGCAGGCGATGGAGGAAGCCAAGCTTCTGCAGCCCTGGCTGGCTCAGGCCTTCACTCCAGGCTACAAGTTTCAATTATAGAAAATAAATAAATTTCAACAGAAATGGCTGTCGCGAGGGAGCAAGCAGGAGGCTTGGCTCTGCTCCAGGCTACAAAGTTTCCATTGTAGAAGGTAAATAAATTCCAGATACCAGGGCCTCCACTTGGGTCGCCAGGGGGCATGTATGGCCTGAAAAGCACCACAGGCCCCTCATTCAGGCTGCCCCATGCCCCAAGGGAACCCCCACCCTGATCCAGGACACCCTACAGGGCAAACCAGCTGGCCCCCACCTGTGCACCAGGCCTCTATCCTATCTAATAAAAGAGTAATATGCAGATTAACCATCACTCCAACACACAAGATGGCTGCCCCAATGTGGACACAATATGGCCACCACAAGATGGCCAGCAGGAGAGGGCAGTTGGGAAGGACCAGGCCTATAAGGGAGGGCAGTTGTGGGTGATCAACTTTATAGGGCAGGGCAGTTAGGGGTGACCAGGCTGGCAGAGGAGGGAAGTTGGAGCAAACAGGTTGGCAGGGGAACAGTTAGATATCAATCAGGCTGGCTTGGGAGTGGTTAAGGGGTGATCAGACTGGCAGGAAGAAGTGGTTAGGGGCAATCAGGAAGACAGGGAGGTGAGCAGTTGGGAATCAGCAGTCCTGGATTGTGAGAGGGATGTCCGACTGCCCAATGGGATGAGGCCTAAATGGGCAGTCAGACATCCCTTGAGGGTTCCCAGATTGGAGAGGGTGCAGGCTTGGCTGAGGGACACCCCCCCTCCCATGCACAAATTTCATGCACCGGGCCTCTAGTACACATTATAAAAACATAATTATTTTACATATTTCCTATTTCATCTATTTTTATTTCTTAATGAAGTTTAAAATTTGGGATAAATTCTCTACCTTTTTCAAATATTTGTCATTGTTTTCTTACACTTATAATTTTCTAGAAACAAGTGGTGGGTATTCCCATTTCTAGTTGCTAGACACCTGTTTCATTGGAGCTGCAATCTTAGCAGCTCTCGTCCCACAAATCTTAGCAGCCACATGGGCACACTTTCTGAGAAAGTCAGATATGCAGTCGGATCGAGCGAGACAGAATTTCTGTTTTCCCCTCATTTGGCTAATTCCTCCAGGCACGGTTCCCACGGGGCCAGCACAGAGCAACCCAGCGAGTTATTACCACGGCCGACATTCTCAGTATAACCAATAGTATCACACGTTTGTTCTATTCCAGGCTGTGCCAATCTGTATCTAAAGTGACAGAAAATTGTTTGAATTTATAAAAAAAGATTTCTTCACTTTCAGGGGAATGTGAGAAGGTTGTTTAGCTCTCCATCTATCAATACGAATCAAAACTTGATTCATGAGATAAAACTTTATAAAAACAAACAAACAAACAAAAAAATAGAGGCTCGGTGCACAAAATTCGTGCACTCGGGGGAGGGGGAGCCCCTCAGCCCAGATTGCAAGGAGGTGCAGGCCAGGCCAAGGGACCACACTGGTGCACGAAGGGGGCTGGGGAGGGACTCGGGATGTTGGCCAGCTGGAGAGGGAAGGCAGGAGAGCTCCAGGGTGTATCTGGTCTGACTCACTCAGTCCTATTGGCCAGATTCCAGCAGCAAGCTAACCTACAGGTTGGAGCGTCTGCCCTCTGGTGGTCAGCGCACGTCATAGTGAGTGGTTGAGTAGACTTAGCATATCATTAGCATATTACACTTTGATCGGTTGGATGATCAGCACTTAGCATATTAGGCTTTTATTATCTACTAGAGGCCCAATGCATGAAAATCGTGTAAGAGTAAGCCTTCCTTCCCCCAGCTGCCAGCACCAGCTTCCCTCTGGCACCAGGACCCGGGCTTCCCTCACAGCCCTGGAGATCCGTGAATGACACTCGGATGATGTATGGAATGGGCTTGTTCCCAGACCTGGTCCAGAGCCTAATCAGAGCCCAGCCTTCTGCTGGCACTCCGCAGATGTTCTGAGGGAATCAGGGATGATGACCATTCTAATTAGCATATTATGCTTTTATAAAAGCAGAGGGAGGCCATGTCCCAGGTGCCAGAGAAGGAAGGAAGGCATACTCTTGCACCATTTTCGTGCATCGAGCCTCTAGTATAGAACAATGAAGACCTAAGTCTGCTCTTGATCTACTGCATGGACAGAAAAATAATCCCTCCCCCCAAAGAAATTCCCAATGTTCCTTTCCCCTTGTCTGAGAGAGAAAGAGTAACAGATTCATTCCATATTTTTCAAACCATGTTTCCTTCTTTTCATAGCTCAAGGGCATTTATAGGTTATGCATGTCAGACACCTGTGTTTTCTTATCTGAAAACAACAATTCTGAGTGGCTTATGTTATTGACGTTTTTCACTTGGACCCCAAAGGAGAAGAGTCTTATGCTGTAAAAAGCACAAAATAACCCTGAATCACGGTCACGTGCTCTGACTGAGCCACACAAAACGTGTGAAATTCTTAGGAAACTGACTCATAATCCTGAAGGATTCCTTTTAAGGGAAAACACGCACGTTGTCAGTTGGCTGGTGTCCTCCGGTGAGAGACAGAGATGCGATGGAGTAACTGGATTTGCAGGGGATGAAAGGCTAAGGTTGGGTTGGACGCCATGGAAATGCCGGGGCTGCTGGGATGGAGGCTACGGCCTTTGACCCCTGCCTCCAACAGCTCAGCTTCCCACAAGCGTGGCTCCTGCTTTGATGTCGGAGTCACGTAATTCTCTCAGAACAAAACGGAGTGCCAGCAGAAGGCTGGGCTCTGTGCAGGCTCTGGGCCGAGTCCAGGAACGAGCCCATTCCATACATCATCAGCAAACGCTTAGCAACGTGGCTGCCATCATGGAGAACAGGCTTTCACGTCAGGCGGCCTGAGACACGGTGTGTGGGCTCAGGGCTTCGCCGGGCGTGGGCAGCTCTGAGGCTGGGAGCTACGTCTCCGAGCTCCGATGTGGGAATCTGAGGACCAGGCCAAGGCTCTCCAAGAGTCCAGCCAGCGTGGCTCTGTGGTAGAGCATTGATTTGTGAACCAGGAGGTCAGGGTTCCATTTCCAGTCAGGGCACAGGCCTGGGTTATGGGCTCCATCCCCAGTGTGGGGTGAGCAGGAGGCAGCCGATCCATGATTCTCTCTCATCATGGATGTTTCTATCTCTTTCTCCCTTCTTCTCTGATATCAATAAAAATATTAAAACAAAACACTGTATTATATACTAGTGGCCCAGTGCACGAAATTCTTTTGTGTGTGTGGGGGTGTCCCTCAGCCTGGCCTGTACCCTCTCCAATCTGGGACCCCCTCGGGGGATTTCCGACTAAACTGGCAGTCGGACATCCATCTCACAATCCGGGACCGCTGGCTCCTAACCCCTCACCTGCCTGCCTGTCTGGTCGCCCTTAACCACTCTGCCTGCCGGCCTGCTCACCCCCAACTGTCCCCCCACCCACGCTGGTCTGATCACCCCCAAATGCCCTCCCCTCCTGGCCTGATCACCCTAACTGCCTCTGCCTCGCCCCTCCACCGAGGCGAGGCTTTGTCCGGAAGGATGTCTGGCAGGTCTCCCGGAAGGTCTCTGGTCTAATTAGCATATTACCCCTTCATTTGTATGGATTTGTTAATTCTCCAGAGAGTGCTTTGCTACCCCCACCCCTGCCTTTTTATAACTGCTCCACACACTTGGAGAGTTTGTTAAGGGTTCCAGGTCGCATGAGGCCTTTAAAAAAGGCAGCTAATTTCAAGCGTTGACATGCACGTTAGACAAGTAACCACATTGTCGGCACCTCAGAACGCCCACCGGGGCTCAGGAGAGGGTCCTCAGAAATGGCCTGGGAGCCAGGACGGCAGAGAGGAGGGAGGGGAGGCCTGACTGGAGATACCAGTGAGCGATGGAGTGAGGTGCTGGCTTGAACACGCAGTTGATCGGAGCCCGAACCCTCGGCCCATCACGCACTCCCTGGGTGAGTGACGGTCGTGGAGGACGGGCGCTGGGTGACGTTTGACGTGGATCTGAGAACGACCTCACACATGTGGCTGGAGGACGCGGTGGGGACGTGCCATCTACACTGAGACAGCGGGAGGTGAGGGCTCTGAGACAGGGAAAGGGCCCCGGGATGTACAGAGAGGATGGGGGGAGGGGTCCCCCAAGAAGGGCTTTGATCACCGCAGGCTCCCTCCACTTCTGACTCTGTCTGTGCCTTCATTTTAAAAACAGAATGAGAACGTGAGTGCATAAAGCCAACACTGAGTCCGTCCACGGAGCCCGGGACAGGTGCCGAGGCGCTGGGCCTGGGCGCTGCCGTGCCGCGGTTCTCCGTCTGCGTGCGCTACACAGCCGGTGGGCCGGGTCCGTCTGAGCCCAGTGTTTATCGCTTCACCCTCTGCTGCTCAGGCCGCAACTGTGTGCTTTTTATTTTCTTATAGAATAGTTTTATTGCTGTCAGAGAGGAAGGGAGAGGGAGAGGGAGAAACATCCAGGATGAGAGAGAATCATGGATCGGCTGCCTCCTGCACGCCCCCTACTGGGGATGGAGCCCGCAACCCAGACAGGTGCCCTGATCTCCTGGTTCCTAGGTCGACACTCCACCACTGAGCCACCCGGCCGGGTCCAACTATGTGCTTTGGTGCATTTATGAGTTTCGGCTTTGATTGCTTCTTGGTATTCTGGAGAATAGATTACAATTCTCCAAATGCCTGTGATGAGAAGACGTTTAATGAGAAGCCCAGGGAGGATAATGAGACCCTGGTCATGTGGCTGCTCACGGAGAATCCCACGGGGCGTGGCACGTCTGGACTTTGAAGACACAGCAAGTCCCCGTGACAAAATCAAAGCAACAGGCTCAGGAGGCACCCGGTCGGCAGCCAAGCGCAGTCAGACATTCTTCACGCGTGTGTTCAGACATTTTTCACATGTGTGGTCAGACATTCTTCACGCCTGTGGTCAGACATTTTTCATGCGTGTGGTCAGACATTCTTCACGTATGTGATCAGACATTTTTCACGTGTGTGGTCAGGGACCAGAGCATTAAAGCGTTGTCTCAGGCCACGGCATCCATGGAATGACATCCCACTCGGGCGCCTGCTTACCACAGGCTGAGCCCAGGTATATAAGCTCCCTCCTCCCCACTCACTGGCACTCACTCTCAGGATCTCATCTTGAACAGAAACACACTCCCCCTGACACCATGAGCTACTATGGCAGCTACTACGGAGGCCTCGGCTACGGCTGGGGTGGCCGTGGCTATGGCTATGGCTCCGGCTGGGGCTGGGGCGGCCTTGGTGGCCTGGGCTGTGGCTGTGGCTACAGAAGGTATGGCTGTGGCTGCTGGCGCCCGTGCTGCTGTGGGGGATACGGATACTCTGGCTTCTACTGAGATCCTGCCCAGCAGCTCAGCATCTGAACTCACAAGGGACTTCCTCCCATATTGGATCTAAGTAACCGGACAGCTAACCTCATGCTGGTTCTTCCACAAACGTCTTTACTTCTCAGAATTATGGGTAGATTTTCAACTGTGCCTGCATCTCCCTCATAAGCCTGGGACCCTCTACCTTTGCTGTCAGAACTGATTGGGCTGTCTGTTCACCTTCCAATAAAGCATTGAACTTGAGCACAGATGGTTTTGTTTGTTCAGAAAGTCCGGATGCTGCCGTGGGGGGAAGGTGGAAGCCCTCAACTGTGTGTGGCCCTGTCCCGTGTGCCCCCTCCATGGCCTCCACCCCATTCCCTGCGGGGCCAGCTGAGGCCGCTCATCGGCCAGCCCGACCCCGGGCGCCTGCTCCCTCAGAGCCGTCCTGAGCTCGTTGGGTTTACTCTCCTAGGCCCATGGCGGCAGCTCAGGGAGGGGGGGGGTGAGGAGGAGAGGCATGGGGGGCAGTGCAGAGGCCCCCATGTCCAGCTGGAAGGCCACCGCATCGGCCAGCACAGCCAGGCCCAGCCCCTCCTGAGCTGTCCCGTGCGGCCACAGGAGGGAGCGCCCGCGCTCTCTGGGAACGAGGGTGTGGCCCCGGGTGTCTCTGCGGTGGGAGGGCCTCCTGGCACCTGTGGGTGCGCTCACCAACGGAAGCCACGTCCAGTTCCCGACGTCCAGCCCTGCAGATGGAAATGGATACCAGCCCCCGGGTCCTCCTCCCTCAGACTCCGTTCTCCCAGACAGCGTGTCCCTGTGCCCAAGGGGACCTGCCAGGCTTCCCACTGTTCACCCCAAACCCGCCTCCTGAACATGGGGCTGGAACCTGCTCCAGAGGCCGCTGTGGTGGGTTCTTAATTCCTCATCTGAGGGTCTTCCTCAGGGAGAGGGAAGGAGGGGAGGAGACAGGCAAGAGGGGAGAGGAAGTGTGTGTGGGAGAGAGAGAGAGAAAGAGAGAGAGAGAAATAGGCAAGAAGGGTGAGAGAGGAAGAGGGGAGGAGGAGGGGAGAAGGAGAGGGGGGGGAGGGCTGGAAGGAGTGAGAGAGAGAGACACTGAGGTGAGAGACACATGGACTGCTGCCTCTTGAATGCACCCAGCCGGGGGCGGGTAGCAAACCCAAGCCCAGGTGCTTGCCCTTGAGCAGGAGCAGAACCTCCGACTCTCTCACCAGCTGGCGCTCTGGGTGCTGAGCCACGCTGGCCGCCGGGAAGAGAAACCCGTGGAACAGCCTGTCTCACCAGTTTGCCTGACGTGACCGGACAGGCCCGCACCCAGGCCCCTTCCTGCCGGGACCCCGAGGACTGATCTCTGAGGCTTTCATCTTCCCTTAGCCTCGAGGGGGACAGGACTGTGTGAGCCCGTCCCTTCCCCCAGCCGCAGGCCATTTCCAACAGGAACCGGATCAGGGGGGAAGGGAGGGGAAGGAACGGGGAGAACGCACAGCCCCGGGCCCGGCCTCGGGGACAGGCCTGGTGATGGCCGGGATGAGGGAGGACGGAGGGGTGCGGGTCAGGGCCCTGACCTGGCCCCCAGGACCCTGCATGGACCTCCAGGTGCCCGGAGGCTGGTTCTGCCGGGGGAGCGGGTGGTAACCTAGAGCCCAGGCTGTCAGGCTGTGGCTGACGCTGTCACAGAAGGCGCAGCGGGAGGGCTGTCAGGCTGTGGCTGACGCTGTCACAGAAGGCGCAGCGGGAGGGCTGTCAGGCTGTGGCTGACGCTGTCACAGAAGGCGCAGCGGGAGGGCCCGGGCTCACAGTAAGGACCACGTTTTAAATTCGTACTTAGTTGTGGAATAGATTTCACCCACCGCCCTTCGACCTCACCCACCGCCCTGCCGCCTGCGGCTGCCGGAGCCTCGCCTCGGAGACATCCTGAGGGGGAGTTTCCGTGGGGAAGGTATTCGGGCCCGGGGGCACCGGGGCCCGGGGTGGACTGGGCAGCTGTCCCAGGGACCTGACCCAACGGGCCTCTCAGGGGACACTCTGCCGAACGGCCCCACATTTTCACTCCGGGGGAGAAGTCCCGATATTTAAAACCAAAGAAAGCAAACGCGTGACCAACGCTGAGGAGTGACCCGGGACGAGGGAGAAGAGCTGTCTCAGCAGTGAAAGCAGGCCAGCTCAGCAAACCTGCCGTCAGGCACAGAGCAATGCTGTGCTCTTTCCCGCTAATGGTCTGATGCGCTGGATAGAGACGCAGCGTCTGGCCCCATACCCTCTGTGTGTGTGACGGAGGACTCACCTCATCCCTAACATAAGGCGACCAGACGTCCCGCTTTTAGCAATTTGTCCCATGTCCCAAGGCGTTTTAAAAAGTCCCGATTTTTTAAAAGAAAATTGGGACTTTTTTAAAACGCCGCGGGACTCGGGACAAATTGTTAAAAATCGGGACTTGTCCCGCCAGAAGCGGGACGCCTGGTCACCTTACCCTCCTAAGACGTAACCGCAGGATGACGGGGTGCACGTGCGAGCTGCCTGCCCGGCGTGACTACGGCTTCTCCGGTTCGGAAAGTCATCTTCACGGCAGCTCCTCGGCCGGCCACGCATGTGCAGTGACTTTTCAAACATGGGCTTGACCTTGACCCCCACATTCAGTTTATATCTTTCACCGTGGCTGTGGGAGGCACTTTCCTCTGTCTTTTCACACTGAATCTACGATGGTTGCAAAAAGCAATGATTCTGAGTCCTCTGCTACAATGCTCTTTTTTAAATACAAACGAATACACATATTATTAGAGTTCATAGAGGCAGTTAGCTGTACGATTTTTGTTGTGGTGGTTGTTTTTTATGTTTATGGATTTCAGAGAAGAAGGGAGAGGGAGGGAGAAAGAGAGAAACATCAGTGATGAGAGAGAATCATGGATAGGGTGCCTCCTGCAAGCCCCCCATTGGGGATCGAGCTCACAACCCAGGCATGTGCCCTTGACCGGAATCAAATGCAGGACTGTTCAGTCTGCAGGCTGACTCTCTATCCACTGAGCCACACCAGCCAGGGCTGAGCACTGTGCCACTTTTGCGTTGATTGGACCTTCTAAGTGAGCAAGTCTGTCTTATTTCTAGTAATAACACATGTTGTTCCCACAGACACTGGTTATAACGCTGGGGCAGACACAGTTGTGTTTCAAACCCGATTTCAGTGACACAGCTGCTGAAATGACCTTGTCACTCTTGGCAGAAACCTGTCTCTTAGCTCCTTAGAGAAACACCCAGAGACGGTCTACGGCGAAGGGTCTTCAGTCAGGACTTTGTGGAGAGCATGTTTTTTCAGCTTTTACTGCAGAGAGTAGCATACGGCAAACATCGTCTGCCACTGCCACGTCACGCCCACACGTGCCCCACCCTCACAGCTCCCGCACCTTGCCGCCCGCCTCTGTGAAATGAGGGTGTGACCCGGTGAACTTACAACCCACACGCCTGCTGTTGACATCACGACCAAGCACAGTTTCTTTAGAAAATAAAGCCCAGTACCTTAAACAAGTCTTTTCCGATGAAGAGAAATGGCTGAGAATTCTTACTACGACTGCAAACTGTTACAGGATGTATAGGCTTTTATAATTTTTTGTTTTATTTTGAATCATTTCTTAAATGTGGATTACCTGTCGCTGTTAGTTGCTTGATTACCTGACAGGTCGCCTATGGAATCAGTGAGGAAAAGGCTACAATTTCAAGCCAATTACACATAGAGTGGCCAGATGACGATGATCTCTGAACACATAACAATCTGGCCACTCTGTGTCTATCTTATATAATAAAAGGCTAATATGCAAATTGTCCCCTCGGCCAGAGTTTGACCAGCAGGCAGGCCGGCCAACCGCCCACGTCCCCTCTCCCTGGCCAGGCTGGCCGGACCCCATCCATGCACGAATTCATGCATTGGCCTCTAATATATATATGTGTGTGCACACACACACACTGAGTGCCCAGGTTACTATGCGTTCAGAGATCATCATCATCTGGCCGCTCCGTGTGTGTCTCCAGCTTTGTCTGCAGCACTGAGCCATGGAAATGCTGTTCTCCTGTGCTCGCTGAAGAAGTCCTGGGGGGGAGGGACTCAAATTCACGGCTCACAATAACTGGGATCAACAGCTTTTATTTCGAGCCGTTTTCTTTCCTTCTGCGAATCGCTGCTTGTTGCTAAAAATAACAGTGAGCATACAGCCATGACGAGCGTAGCTGCCTGGTGGCCCGGCTCCCATTGCCTGGATGAGTTTATGTGAATTAAATAGAGACTCTCCCACTTCAGACGGGAGAATTTCCTACAATACGGATGGACCGGGAGCACATTGTGCCAAGAGAAACGAGCCAGACACAGACAGACAGATACCTCATAACATCATCCCACTGGGACACCTCAGTCCTCAAACCCGGGGACGGAGGAGGGGCCGGGGCCGGGCCTGGGGCTGCGGCGGGCAGACGCCGGCAGAGGCCCAGCCGTGTGTTATGAGGCATCTGTCTGCGTCTGGCACGGCCTCACGGTCACGCTGAACGAGGAGGCGTGAGCAGGGAACCTGGCCTGGGTGCGGCCAGAGAGAGGGAGGAAGGACGTGTTTGTGAGCGGAGTGTGGGGACCATTTCACGTCACAGATGCACATTAAACTGTCACACGGGCACCTCACACACACGCGATGCTTATTGTCAGGCTCATCTCAATAAAGCTGCAAGAAGCTCACCCTGAGCCCTGGCCGGTGTGGCTCAGTGACCAGAACATCGGCCGCAGGACTGAAGGGTCCCGGGTTCGATTCCTGTCAGGGCACAGGCCCGGGTGCGGGCTCGATCCCCAGCGGGGGGCGAGCAGGAGGCAGCGATCCATCTCATCACTGATGTTTCTCTCTCTCTTCCTCTCTGAAATCAGTAAAACATATTTAAAAAAAAACAAACACATCTCGCCATTTAAAGGGGCAGTGTGTGGCGTGTGATGAGGAGCCAGCCCTCAGGGGATTTATGGAGAGGCCCCTGGTTTCCCTTCGTTCCCCCTGAGGGCTGGCCCCTCATCACATGCCACACACGCTGGTCAATCCCAGTTTCCCAGTTACCCACGATCCCCTTTCCTTCCGCTCCCTTTTCGAGCGAACACGCCCTTCCTGAGACAGAGAGGAATCCCTCCTGCCTCCTCCCGCCTTCGCAGGCTGTCTCCATCCGAGGGAGAGAAGGCTGCACCACCGGCCAGGCGAGATTCCTTTCCGTAACGGCCGACTTTCCCCGTGGTGGGTGCGCCCCTGCCCGCTCGGTCCCCCTGGACATGCGGCTGCTGTGTCCTCCTCGCCGTGAAGGATGCTCAGCAGACGTGGGCAGCAGAGGGCGCTGTCTCCGCTGGAGTGGAAGGTGCGTCCTCACACCTGTTGGCCGCCTTATTGATGACAGCCCCCGCCCCCCGGGGGGCGGCAGCCCGTCCACCTCATCCTCAGCTGCTCCCAGTCCACAGTGAGCAATGTCCTCTCCCTTCCCCTCCACTCCCCTCCCCCCTCCCCTCCCCCTTCCCCTCCCTTCTCTCCTCCCTTCCCTTCCCCCCCCTCCCCTCTCCTCCCCTCCTCCAAGCTCAAACCCACGTCCTTCCTGTCCAGTCCCACTTTCCGGCTCCTCCTCGAGGCCTCACTGGCACTAGACCCGCAGCATGGCCGTTTCCTGTGACGTGGAGACCAGAGATTTCTACGCCCACAGTGACTTCACTGCTCGCCACGCTGCTCGGAGCCGGGGGCTGGCGCTCCCCGAAACGCTGTCCTGCCATCACCGCCCTTGTTGCCCAGAGCGAGAGCCGTGGCCAGAGGGAGAGGGACCCTCGGCCGGCCCCGCAGTCAGAGTGCTGCCATTGCTCCCGGGAAGCCCAGCAACATTCCCGAGGCCACGAGGACCAGGCGCCCGGGGGGACGTGGTCTCCGTGGCCTCTCAGGACGTAGACTCGCATCCATTTACCCCACCCCCCGCCGCTTCCAACCACCAAACACCGGCCACACGAGGAACACGGCCACAAACACGCTTTCCCGGCCGCAGTGGAGGCACAGCGTCCACTCGCTACACACAGCGCACGTACAAACACACAGCACATGGACAAACACACAGCACATGGACAAACACACAGCACATGGACAAACACACGGCGCATGGACAAACACACAGCACATGGACAAACACACAGCACATGGACAAACACACGGCGCATGGACAAACACACGGCGCATGGACAAACACACAGCGCATGGACAAACACAGCGCATGGACAAACACACAGCACATGGACAAACACACAGCACACACACAAACACACAGCCCATGTACAAACACACAGCGCATGGACAAACACACAGCACATGGACAAACACACAGCACACACACAAACACACAGCCCATGTACAAACACACAGCACATGGACAAACACACAGCACATGGACAAACACACAGCACATGGACAAACACGCAGCACATGGACAAACACGCGGTGCATGGACAAACACACAGCACATGGACAAACACGCAGTGCATGGACAAACACACGGTGCATGGACAAACACACAGCACATGGATAAACACACAGCACATGGACAAACACGCGGTGCATGGACAAACACACAGCACATGGACAAACACACAGCACATGGATAAACACACAGCACATGGACAAACACGCGGTGCATGGACAAACACACAGCACATGGACAAACACGCGGTGCATGGACAAACACACAGCACATGGACAAACACACGGCACATGGACAAACACGCGGTGCATGGACAAACACAGGGCACCAGTGGCTCACCCAAAGACACCCTTTATTTCAGCCGCATCCACACGGGACACGGCGCCGGGACAGAGCCGGGAGGGGAGGGGAGAGCCCGGGAGGGGCTGAGCCTCTGGGAGAGCCCAGGCGGCTCCCTCCCAGGCCGGCTGAGAGGTCCGGACGGCTGGGCCCCGGGAAGCGAGGTCCCGGGTCCGGAGGCTGCGGTGGGCCTGGTCCAGCCGAGGCCGAGGCCCGACGTCCCAGGAGGCTGCTCCGCTCAGGGGTCAGGCGTCCGCGGACGGGCCGTCAGTACGTCTGTCCGTAGCAGCCGGAGCCGCAGGCTGGCTGGAAGGAGGGGCCCTGATAGGGCCTGGACGAGGAGAAGTAGGTGGGGCGGCAGTAGCCGGACCCGCAGCCCAGCGCCTGGGGCCGGGAGCCCCCGTAACCGCAGGGCCCGAAGCCGGCGCCGCTGCAGCCGGAGGAGCCGGGGCAGGAGGCCTGGGGCGGCCGGCAGAGCGAGGAGGACCGGCGGCCGTAGCCGGGCGCCTGGAAGGCGGCGGGCTCCCAGCAGGTCTCCTGGCAGCCGTAGGCGGGGGAGCCCTGCTGGCAGGGGCCCTGGGTGTAGGCCACGCTGCCGGGGTAGCCGTTGCCGGGGTAGCCGTTGCCGGGGTAGCCGTTGCCGGGGTAGCCGTTGCCGGGGTAGAAGGAGCCGCAGGAGGAGGCCGGGTACCGCAGGCAGCCGCCCAGGGAGCGGGAGGAGAGGGTCCCGGAGCTGCGGCTGTAGGGCATGCTGGTGGTTCGGTTCGGTTCCGGGTCTGGGTCTGGATCAGCGGAGGTGAGGGAGGACCTGTGGCTGTGGCGCTGGCTCCTGGGCTGGAGCTTTTATACCTCGGCCGGGGCCAGGCCCCTTCCTCCCCAGATGCCCATTAGGCCCGCGCAGATGCCACCTTCAAAGCCGGCCTGGGGAGCGGTGGTAATGAGGGCGCGGGTTTCAAAGCGGCGACTCGGCGCACACGTCCCGCCTTCATCTTGCGGGGTAATTGCCGTAATTGCCCCCGCGGCTCCGGAGCTTTGTTCCTCCCTCTGGGCCGGGTGCGGCGATGGGCCGGGCGGTCACAGTGCGCTCCCGGCTCTAAAAATACCTGGGCTCCGGGGGGCGTTCGCGCGCTCCGTGTGGGCACCAAACCCAGAGCAGAAGGCGCTCACCCCCGATGGCGGCTCCGTCCCCCGTCCCCCGTCCCCCGTCCCCCGTCCGGGCAGCTGGCAGCACACGCCCACACGGCCGGGCGCGGAGCGGCGCTGCACGGGCCCAACACGTCTGGCTCTGCGTTTCCTTAAAGCCCAGTGCCCCCGCCTCTCTGTGCGTGTGGATTTATTCATTTATTCATTTATTTATTTTAAATATATTTTATCGATTTTTTTACAGAGAGGAAGAGAGAGGGATAGAGAGTTAGAAACACCGATGAGAGAGAAACATCGATCAGCTGCCTCCTACACACCCCCCACTGGAGATGTGCTTGCAATCAAGGTACATGCCCTTGGCCGGAATCGAACCTGGCACCCTGAAGTCCACAGGCTGATGCTCTATCCACTGAGCCACACTGGTTAGGGCTGTGGATTCATTTTTAATATTTTATTATTATTATTATTATTATTATTATTATTATTATTATTGGCAATTACAGTTCACATCCCGTATCTCCTGTATTCATTTTGCATGCACAGCACAGTGAATGGACCTTGTAGACTTTACAGAGTGACCCCCCGATACTGCCCGTACCCCTCGACACCACACAGGCTGGTGAACGGAGTTCGTGCAGGGATAGGGCCCCTAGGCCTGGCTGGCGATCGGGGCCCATCTGTGGGGCCATCGGGGCCCCTCCACTGGCACCCGCCTTGGCTGGCCTGGGGCCTGTGGGCTGGAGGCAGCTCCTGTGCTGAGCACCTGCCCCCTGGTGGTCAGTGCGTGTCATAGAGACCCGTCATTCCACAGGTGGTTCCGCTGTTCGATTTGCATACGAGGCTTTTATTAGACAGGATGATAGTCCCTGTGCTGGACTGTACATCCCATGACTGTATTGTAGCCGCCAACCTGTGCTTCTCCATCCCTCCCCTGGCCCCCGGCCCCCAGCCCCCTCCGTCCGGCCCCGCCAGGCTGTTCTCTGTCTGTGAGTCTGGTTCAGTTCTGCTCGTTCCTTTATTTTGCTCTTTAGTGGGGTCACACGGTCCTTGTCCTTCTCCGACGGCTCATTTCACTCGGCATCATGCTCTCTGGGCCCTCCGTGCTGGCACCGACAGTAAGATTCCGGTTTTACAGCCGAGTAGCACTCCATTCGCACACGTGTACGCGCAGCCAGCCTTCCTGTTGGCGTGTTTATCGATGGGCACGTGGGCGGCCCCCCGTCTTTTCTGCTGTCCACAGCGCTGCGATGGACAGCGGGGTGCAGGTATCCTTTGGAATCAGGGGGTCAGAGCTCCCCAGCCTCGCACCCAGAACTGGGGCTGCCTGGTCGTAAGGCAGTTCCAGCTTCTGTTTTTTTGTTTTTGTTTTGTTTGTTTGTTTTAATATATTTTATTGATTTTGTACAGAGAGGAAGGGAGAGAGATAGCGAGTCAGAAACATCGACCAGAGAGAGTCATCTATTAGCTGCCTCTTGCACACCCCCTACCGGAGATGTGCCCGCAACCAAGGTACATGCCCCCGACCGGAATCGAACCCGGGACCCTTCAGTCCCCAAGCCGATGCTCTATCCATTGAGCCAAACCGGTTTCGGCGCAGCTTCTGTTTTTTTTTTGTGTTTTTTTCCTGTTCTTTTTTTCTTTATTGATTAAGGTATTACATATGTGTCCTTTTTCTCCCTCTCATGCCCTCACCCCCACTGGTGTCTGTGTCCATTGGTTAGGTTTATATGCATGTGTACAAATGTTCTGGTTGATCTCTCCCCGTTACTCCCACCCTCCCCTACCTTCCCTCTGAGGCTTGATGGTCTGATTGATGCTTCTGTCTCTGCGTCTGTTTTTGTTCATCAGTTTATTGAGACGAAGGGTCTAACCTCGGCGGGAGGCGTTGGGAAATTGCACGTGAACACCTCACGGAAGCAGGGTGGCTCTGAGGAGTTTTGAAGGTGCCTCCCTGCGCGTTCCAGCGGCACACGTATGACGTGGTGACTTTACAGCCCATTAAAGCGGGAGGAGCCTGCGCTGAGCTGACGGCACTCCCAGCGGCTTTCACACCAGAGCTGCTGCTTCTAAATGTGTTTTTAGGATTTCGGAGAGGTGGGGAGAGGGAGAGAGAAACGGCGATGATGAGAGAGAATCGTGGACCGGCTGCCTCCTGCACGCCCCACACTGTGGATGGAGCCCACAACCCGGGCCTGTGCCCTGACTGGGAATCGAACCCTCTCCTCCTGTGTCATAGATCGATGCTCACCGCTGAGCCACACCGGCCAGGCCTCAGCACCTTCTCACTGTAAGTCACTCTGCACATGTCCCGGTGGCTGCTCCGGGACCTCTCTGCTCCCTCAGGGGCCCCTCTCTCCACAGGGGCTGCCAGGAGACCTGCGGGCTGCCCCCAGCTGCCCAATGCCCCACTGTGGCCTGGGGACCCCCTCGCCCTGGGGCTCTGGGTGGCGGGTCAGGGCTGAGGCGCCTGAGCTTATCACCTCCCAGCTGTGGATCCGGCTTTTCCTGCCCGGCCTGCTCGCCAGCCGTGCTGCCGGCCGCTTCCTGCCGAGTGACCTGCAGGTGCGGCCGGGCTGACGTAGGTTTGCACACAACACACAGCTGCTCCGGGCGGCCCCTGCCCCCGCCCATCTCCCGTGTGACTCTCGGCTGCAGCTCTGGCTGCTCCTGTGACCTGTGGCCTGTGACCTGTGACCTGTGACCTGTGGCCTGTGACCTGTGACAGTCCCAACACTTTGAATCCGCACGCGAGGAACGCGCTCCCTGGAGGAGGCCAGGTGCGCCTGGTGCTGTGCAGACGGGCCGGGGGACGCACTCTGCCGAGTGTCTGTCTCTCCTGTCCTCCCAGCTGTTCCCCGTCCACCTGCTCTGATGCCACGAAGGGAGACATGCAGCAGATTTAAAGTAAGATCTCGTGCCGTGTTCACATATTCGCTTTTATATCATTTGTTTACTGTCTTCAAAACGACTTGTAGCCCTGGCCGGTGTGGCTCAGTGGATAGAGTGTCAGCCTGCAAACTGAAGGGTCATGGGTTCGATCCCGGTCACGGGCACAGGCCCGAGTTGCAGGCTCGATCCCTGGTAAGGGGGTGTGCAGGAGGCAGCTGGTCCATGATTCTCTCTCGTCATTGATGTTTCTCTCTCTCTCCCTCTCCCTTCCCCCCTGAAATCAATAGAAACATGTTGTTGTTTTTAAAAGGAAGGTGCTAACAGGGCGGCCGGGCGGTGGCTGGAGGCAGAGCCGTGGACGGAGGGCCCCGTGCTGGCTGAGGCTCAGGGCGGCCTGCGAGGCCTCCTCGCAGACCCAGAGCCGGGGAGTGAGCAAAGGTGGTCTGAGGTGAGACCTTCCCGATGCAAAGGCAGCTGTGGGGGGAGTCATGTCCTCGGCGGCCCATCCCTGGCCAAGGCCCGCCCGAGCCTGACTGAGCCTATTGTCTGTCTGCGTCGCCGAGAACACATAACACGGCGCTGGTCCATCAATCCATTCCCTCCCGGACCCTCACCACACCGCCTGCTCTGGAGACGGCCTGCAGAATCCTAGCTGCTTTGGCCTAAGGCCGTGGTCGGCAAACTCCTCCGTCCACAGAGCCAAATACCAACAGCACAACGACTGACATTTCTTAGGAGAGCCACATTTTTTAAACTTAAACTTCTTCCAGCGCCACTTCTCCAACACAGACTCACCCAGGCCGTGGTGTTTTGTGGAAGAGCCACACTCCAGGGGCCTGTGGCTTGAGAGCCGCAGTTTGCTGACCACGGCCCTGGGGGACACAGGCAGGGCTATTCCGTCGCTCACTGACAGGGTGCCCTCTGCCCGGCCCCAGGAGCTGAGCCAGGGACCACATGTGCCCAGTTCAATCGCACGGATTAGGTTCAGGCGGCATTCAGCCCCTTGGTCACCTTCGCCACGTTTCGAGAGCAAAGTGGACGCTGGACGCTGGGACATGAGGGTCCAGGTCCGTCCGGCATCTGAGTTCCGGCGGATAGTGCTGCCGAGACACACAGCGGCGCTGCTTGTTCACTGATAAACATGAAGACTTTTTAAAAATATGTTTTTATTGATCTCAGAGAGGAAAGGAGAGGGAGAGAGAGAAAGAAACATCCATGATGAGAGATAGTCATCGATTGGCTGCGTCCTGCACGCCCCCCACTGGGGATCGATCCTGCAACCCAGGCCTGTGCCCTGACCGGGAGTCGAACCCTGACCTCGTGGTTCGTAGGTCGACGCTCACCCCTGAGCCACGCTGGCCTGGAGACATGCACGCTTTTCCCATTTCCTCTGGAACACAAGCATGTTGGGAACTGTAAGGCCACTGACCTTCCCCCCAATGCAAGCATTTCGGTGTCTTTGGAATTTCTGTATTTTAATGTCATGGATGCTTAGGCTTGTGTATGGATGTTTGTCCCCGTGTTTTTGTTTTGTTGTTTTATTTTTCTTTTAATGCTTTTATTTTTTTTAATTTCTTCATTGATTAAGATATTACATATGTGTCTTCATCCCTACACTAACCCCGCACCCAACCCCCGCCCCACTCTCGCCCTCCCCCCTGGTGTCCGTGTCCAGTGGTGAGGCTTACACGCATGCACACACGTCTTGGGCTGATCTCCTTCTGCCCGCCCTCCTCTGCCTTCCCCCTGAGGCCTGGCAGTCTGTCCGACGCTCCTCTGCCTGTGCATCTGTCCCTGTTCGTGATGCTCATGTTTTTGTGGGCGGTATTTTCTTAGCTTTATCTGACACCTCGCCTTTGTTTACGATTCCTCCCTCCTACATCCTTTCACTAGATTCCGGGATCGTTTTGCTTTTGACACTTACTGTATATTTTAGTAGAGGGGGACAAATTAGGCTTTGATTGCCTAAAAATGTCTCCATTTCCCTTCATTTCTGGGGGAAAAGCAAAAAAAAATAACAAAAACAAAAAAACACCCAAAAACACTCACTAGTCAAGTCTTCTAGAGCTTTCTTTCTTTAGAAATTGAGGCTTTTATTGTCTTCCTTCCTTCCTTCCTTCCTTCCTTCCTTCCTTCCTTCCTTCCTTCCTTCCTTCCTTCCTGTTTAAAATCCCGTCGTCAGCCTGACGTGACTGAGTACAAAGGAACTGTGCTTTCTCCCCTCCGGTTGCTTCTCCTGTTCTCCCGCTCCTTCCCGCTCCCCTTGTGCCCTTGGCGTGCTGGGTGTGGCCCCTTGTGGTTACAGACACGGGGCTGGCCGGCTCTCACACGGTGAGTGACACCGGTGTCTAATATCTCCACTCACCGACTCTGGCTGGTGTGTTCGCACGGCCGGGCACAGACTGGGATTCAGCGATTTCTTCCCTCCCCCCCGTGTGCTGGCTGCCTGCCTGTCCCCGTGTCTGCCTCCTCTCTCCTCCGACCACATCACAGGGAGAAGCTCCTCGTGTGTCTGAGCCTCCGCCGTCACTGCCTCGCTGTCTGCTCACAGATCTCTCTCTGCCTTCCCGTCTCCTCCGCCGACGGGAAGCTGTGCTCTGAGGCCCCGCCTCTGCTCACGTGTTCTGTCCTGCATGACCCTGACCCCCCCTTGGAGCAGACGTTTTCCTCCCTGTTCCCCACGAAACGGCGCCCACCCAGCCAGCCAGCCGCGGACTCAATCTCACTCCTCGTTCGGAGATTTTAACCCGCAAACGTCCGCGTATTCAAACCAGAGCCAGCGACGTGCTGTCTGAGGTCCCACAAAAGGTGTTCAATCCCCACCTCCCTCCAATGCACAGCCATTTCCAGGGCACCTGCATCTGCTCACAACTCCCTTCACAGGCCCCAGTCCACACCCGGCGAGCGAACAACCAGCACAAACACACGGCTCTCGTCAGGGATGTATTAGGGGCCGAGACCCGGCATCTCACGTTCACAGACGCCCCTGGGCCGTCTCCCTGTCCTGCGGAGAGCGGACCGGTTCGCCGTGGGATTCCCCAGACAAAGTCTTTCCGTCGTGTCTGGGGCCGGAGACGCGGTGAGAGGCTGACAAGGACGAGGAGGCGATGCCCCGTGGCTGGCGGAGGTGGGCAGGTCCGAGCCGGGCGCTGTGGGCGGGCAGGACGGCGGGAGGGGCTCTGGACGCTCAGCGGCGGTGACACCCCCAGGCCGGTCTGTAGCAGGAGGCCTGGGTGACCCTCGAAGGCGAGCAGCTGGGGCGGCAGAACCCGGACCCGAAGCTCTGGGGAGGGAGCCCACAGGCCCCGGGGCCCAGGGGCCTGAGGCCGGGGGACCCACAGGGCCCGCAGAGCAAGGAGGTGCGGGGGCCGCGGCTGGGGGGCGTCGGGCAGCTGGGGGGCTCCCGGCAGGGCTCCTGGCGGCCCCCGTGGGGAGAGGGGCCCCGCGGGCAGGGGCTGGGGGCGCAGGGGGCCGGGCAGGGGCTGGGGGCGCAGGGGGCAGGGCGGGGGCTGGGGGCGCAGGGGGACGGGCGGTAGACCAGGTTGCTGGGGCGGGAGTCACAGGAGAGGCCCCTGGGGGAGCCGGAGGAGAGGGTCCCGGAGCAGCCGCTGTGGGACATGGCGAAGGCGGACGAGCGAGGGCAGGTCGGCGAGCGGAGCCGGGGAGACTGCTGCCCGGGCCGGCCGGCGTTTATACCCTCCCGGCCGGGCCGGGCGCCGCCTCCCCGCCTCCACAGGTGAGTCCGTGGGAACGCTCCCGGCCGGCCGTTCCCTGGGGACGGTGGTGAGCTCACCCCTTCATCTGGCGTTTACGGGGCCTCTCCCGTCGGGGCCCTGCCCCGCAGCACGCCCACCCGCCACGCGTGTGTCATGGGCACTGCAGCACGCCCACCCGCCACGCGTGTGTCATGGGCACTGCAGCACACCCACCCGCCATGCGTGTGTCACGGGCACTGCAGCACGCCCACCCGCCACGCGTGTGTCACGGGCACTGCAGCACGCCCACCCGCCACGCGTGTGTCACGGGCACTGCAGCACATCATGTCCGCGCCGCCCGCCCTCCCGTGGGCGGGGGGAGACGGCCCTCCCCGGGAGCCGATGCCAGGAGGAGGCCCTGCTCTGGTGAGGAGCCTTCTGAGACCAGCCCTGGACACGGCCACAAGCCGTCGTGGCCGAGGGGATTGAAAGCTCTGGTGCATCGACTCCGAGCGGCCAGATGACGATGATCTCCAAATGCATGATAACGAGGCCACTCCGTGTGAGTGCGTGTGTGTGCGTGCGTGTGCGTGCGTGCGTGCATGTGTGTATGTGTGTGTGAGGCCCGGTGCATGAATTCGTTCATGGGTTGGGTCTGGCCAGCCTGGCCAGGGGGAGAAGACATGGGCGTGTTTGACATTAACCCCTGGACTGCTAACCTCTTACCCGCACACGTCTAAAGAACTGGGAGCCCTGGGGGGCCGTTTCTAGTCACAAAGCGCTCTTCAGGACCCTCACGCTTGCTCTGACACTGTGATGTCATAGTGAGGTAATGAAGACTGACACTGTGATGTCACAGTGAAGATACTATCGCACATCTAGTGAGTGGAAATGTACATTCTGCAGCAAAAGGCAAACATATTTTATCACTTTAAAGTATTTAAAAATATATTATTGATTTTTAGAGAGAGGAAGGGAGAGGGAGAGAGAGAGAAACATTGATGTGAGAGAGAAACATTGATTGGTTGCCTCCTGTATGTACTCTGGCCCGGGATCGAGCCCAAAACCTGGGCATGTGCCTGGACTGGGAATCGAACCCACATGTCTTTCTCAGATTGATGTTCCTCCCTCTCTCTCTGTTTCTCCTTCCCTCCCTCCTTTTCTCCCTCCCTCCCTCCCTCCCTCCCTCTCTCTCTAAAAAAATCAATGGAGAAATGTCCTTAGGTGAGGATTAGCAAAAAGCAACAACAAAAACACAAATCAGCCGAAACCGGTTTGGCTCAGTGGTAGAGCGTCGGTCTGCGGACTGAAAGGTCCCAGGTTCGATTCCAGTCAAGGGCATGTACGTTGGTTGCGGGCACATCCCTGGTGGGGGGTGTGCAAGAGGCAGCTGGTTGATGTTTCTCTCTCATCGACGTTTCTAGCTCTCTATCTCTCTCCCTTCCTCCTCTCTGTGAAATATCAATAAAATATATTGTATTAAAACAAACAAACAAACAAAAACACAAATACATAATTATCAGCAGGGTTATATTTTTAAAACATGTTGTTATGAAATTACAAATACATGTACTAGTACAATAAAAATGCACTTTTAATTTAAAATAATAATAAAACAATAAACACACATTTACAAATAGTGTCAGGAAAATTCCCTGGGAGGCTCTCAACACTGAGTCTCGCTGGAGGCCTGGGAGGCGGAGGAGGCCGGGGTGTGTGTGTGTGTGTGTGTGTGTGTGTGTCTCTGTAATGTCCATACGTTTCATTTCAGAGGGACCGGGGTGGGGGGCCCAGCAGGATGCGGTGCTCACGGCTGTGGGTTTGGGGCCGGGAAGCTGCCTCGGTTTGCCGTGTTTCTCTCTGTGACCTCATTTCTTTCTCGTGTTTGAGTGGCTCCGGGAACCCATCGTCTCAGGAGGCCAGAGAGGTCCCCGGGGCAGAGGCATCCGCCACCAGGGACAGGCCTTCCATTAAGCCAGAGAGCAGGTGGCGTGGAGCTGGAGGCATAAGGGAGACGGGGTGCTGCGGGCTGGGGGAATGGGGTGCTGCGGGCTGCGGGAATGGGGTGCTGCCGGCTGGGGGAATGGGGTGCTGCGGCTGGGGGAATGGGGTGCTGCGGGAATGGGGTGCTGAGGGCTGGGGGAATGGGGTGCTGTGGGCTGGGGGAATGGGGTGCTGCGGGCTGGGGGAATGGGGTGCTGAGGGATGGGGGAATGGGGTGCTGAGGGCTGCGGGAATGGGGTGCTGCAGGCTGGGGGAATGGGGTGCTGAGGGATGGGGGAATGGGGTGCTGAGGGCTGCGGGAATGGGGTGCTGCGGGCTGGGGGAATGGGGTGCGGCGGGAATGGGGTGCTGAGGGCTGGGGGAATGGGGTGCTGAGGGCTGGGGGAATGGGGTGCTGAGGGCTGGGGGAATGGGGTGCTGAGGGCTGGGGGAATGGGGTGCTGCGGGAATGGGGTGCTGTGGCTGAGGGAATGGGGTGCTGTGGCTGAGGGAATGGGGTGCTGTGGGCTGCGGGAATGGGGTGCTGTGGGCTGGGGGAATGGGGTGCTGAGGGCTGGGGGAATGGGGTGCTGAGGGCTGGGGGAATGGGGTGCTGAGGGCTGGGGGAATGGGGTGCTGCGGGCTGGGGGAATGGGGTGCTGAGGGATGGGGGAATGGGGTGCTGAGGGCTGCGGGAATGGGGTGCTGCAGGCTGGGGGAATGGGGTGCTGAGGGATGGGGGAATGGGGTGCTGAGGGCTGCGGGAATGGGGTGCTGCAGGCTGGGGGAATGGGGTGCTGAGGGCTGCGGGAATGGGGTGCTGCAGGCTGGGGGAATGGGGTGCTGCAGGCTGGGGGAATGGGGTGCTGTGGGCTGGGGGAATGGGGTGCTGTGGCTGGGGGAATGGGGTGCTGTGGGCTGGGGGAATGGGGTGCTGAGGGAATGGGGTGCTGAGGGATGGGGGAATGGGGTGCTGAGGGAATGGGGTGCTGAGGGATGGGGGAATGGGGTGCTGAGGGAATGGGGTGCTGAGGGATGGGGGAATGGGGTGCGGCGGGAATGGGGTGCTGCAGGCTGGGGGAATGGGGTGCTGAGGGCTGCGGGAATGGGGTGCTGCAGGCTGGGGGAATGGGGTGCTGCAGGCTGGGGGAATGGGGTGCTGTGGGCTGGGGGAATGGGGTGCTGTGGCTGGGGGAATGGGGTGCTGCGGGATGGGGGAATGGGGTGCTGTGGCTGGGGGAATGGGGTGCTGAGGGCTGGAAGAATGGGGTGCTGCGGGCTGGGGGAATGGGGTGCTGTGGGCTGAGGGAATGGGGTGCTGTGGGCTGGGGGAATGGGGTGCTGAGGGCTGGGGGAATGGGGTGCTGTGGGCTGGGGGAATGGGGTGCTGAGGGCTGGGGGAATGGGGTGCTGTGGCTGGGGGAATGGGGTGCTGAGGGCTGGAAGAATGGGGTGCTGAGGGCTGGGGGAATGGGGTGCTGTGGGCTGGGGGAATGGGGTGCTGCGGGCTGGGGGAATGGGGTGCTGAGGGATGGGGGAATGGGGTGCTGTGGGCTGGAGGAATGGGGTGCTGAGGGATGGGGGAATGGGGTGCTGTGGGCTGGAGGAATGGGGTGCTGAGGGATGGGGGAATGGGGTGCTGAGGGATGGGGGAATGGGGTGCTGAGGGATGGGGGAATGGGGTGCTGCGGGAATGGGGTGCTGAGGGCTGGGGGAATGGGGTGCTGTGGGCTGGGGGAATGGGGTGCTGCGGGAATGGGGTGCTGTGGGCTGGGGGAATGGGGTGCTGAGGGCTGGGGGAATGGGGTGCTGCGGGAATGGGGTGCTGTGGGCTGGGGGAATGGGGTGCTGTGGGCTGGGGGAATGGGGTGCTGCGGGCTGGGGTGCTGCGGGGCGGCCGTGAGGAGCAGAGGGGTGCAGGTGGGGCCGGTGACCGGCGGCCGCCCTGCCTGGTGCCGGAGAGAGGCCGGAGCGCTCGTCCCTCACGCCGAGGGGTCTCCCCGCCCACACCCTGCGGGCCCCTCACTCAGAGGATGCGGGAGGCAGCCAGGCGGACAGGAGAGCCCTCCAGCCTGGCGGGCAGAGCGGGCCTGGGGAGCGTGTGCAGGAGGGAAACGCGGACGGGGCACAGGGGCCCCCATTTCTCCCACGGCCTCCCCGCTGCCCGACGGGAGGCGCCGGAGTGTGGGGCGAGGGCCCGGCCACCGGTGCCGGGGCGGGCGGGCCCTCACGGCTGTTATTCTGTCGCGGTGGCACCTCCGTCTGAGAGGAACAAAGCTTCCCCTTCCCACGTCTCCCCCGGACCCACCCCAGCGCTCCCTCACGCTCAGCCTGTGCACACGCAGGAACGGAACGTTCCAGAAGCGACTGCTTTTGTTTCTTCTTTTCCGAGGGACACGTTTACGAGCATCATGAGTGATTCACCAGCATCCTGCGGGGTGCCCAGTGGCTCCCATGGAAACGCCCTAGTCAGGAGGGCGGGCTGGGGGCACCCACTCACCCCCCCCCCGGGAGCCGGGTGCTCGCCGCCCGGGGCGGGCGCGGCCGGGCAGGCAGGAGCGTCGGATGTTAAAACGTCATTTTTTAAAAGCAGAGCCAGCTGGAGACGCGTCACCGTCTAATGGAGTGAGGAGCCGCCTGCCGGCCCGGGTGCGAGTTTGGAGGATGTAATGGGGTCTGAGCGTCCCGCCCTGTGATGAGCTATGCGCTCGTCCTGGCTCAGGCAGCGTGGGCCCGCCCGCCGACCGGGTTCTGTCAGGCAGGGACCGCGGACAGAGCGGCTGGGGGCTTTGGGATAAAGCGGGTGAATTCCGGGTCCTTAAGGGCCTCGTCCGTGACAGCCCCCAGCTCCATTCCCCCGAGTCAATCCGGACAGAACCCCGGACCCTCAGCGGGCACATGGGCGCCAGCAAGATTGGTCGCCCTTCTAACCTCCTCCTCCTCCCCCTCCTCCTCCCCCTCCTCCTCCTTCCCCTCCTCCTCCTCCCCCTCCTCCTCCCCCGCCTCCTCCCCCTCCCCCTCCTCCTCTCCTCTCCCCTCCTCTCCTCCTCCTCCTCTCCTCCTCTCCTCCTCCTCCTCCTCTTTCCTCCTTCTCCTCCTCCCTCCTCCCCTCCTCCCCCTCCTCCTCCTCCCCTCCTCCCCTCCTCCTCCCCTGCCTCCCCCCTCCTCCTCCCTCCTCCCTCTCCTCCTCCCTCCTCCCTCCCCCTCCTCCTCCCTCCTCCCTTCATCCTCCTCCCTCCTTCTCCTCCTCCCCCTCCTCCTCTCCCCTCTCCCCTCTCTCCTCCTCCCCCTTCTCCTCCTCTCCATCCTCCTCCCCCTCCTCTCCCCCCTCCTCCCCCTCTCTCCCCCTCCTCCTCTTCCCCTCCGCCCCCCCTTCCTCCTCCCTCTCCCCCCCCCTCCCTCTCCTCCTCCTCTCCTCCCTCCTCCCCCCTCCCCTCCCTCTCCTCCTCCTCCCCCTCCCCTCCTCCTCCCCCTCCTCCCCCCCCTCCCTCTCCTCCCTCTCCTCTCCTCCCCCTCCCCCTCCTCCCCCCTCTCCCTCCCCTCCTCCTCCCCCTCCTCCTCCTCCTCCTCTCCTCCTCCCCTACTGCCCCCTCAATCCTCCTCTCCTCTCCCCCCTCCTCCTCCCCTCCTCCCTCTCTCTCTCCCCCATTAATCCAAAGTATTTGTTCCTCGTTCTTGGGCCACGAGGTGAGGCCGCCTTCACTGTAGACAGACCATGGAGGTCTGGGCGGTCCGGGCCGAGCCCCGGGGAAGGGACCAGGCTCCGGGGCGGCTCCCGTGTGCATCCACCTGAGGTTCCGTCCGGGCTGTGACCGTGGACCTGCGGCCCCTCAGCGGGCAGGCAGGCGGGTGCCGGGAGCCGGGCTCTGCCTGCGGGGGCCGGGGGCCCGGTCAGCTTCGCTCCGACCTCCCTGGGCCTCAGGAGGGCCATGTGGGCCGCTCTGCGACTCCGTTTCTCCGGTGGCTGACGGGGCCGTGGAGCCCCTGGAGCACCCTCCCCCGAGCCCTCTCAGACCCCCCACGGAGCCCCCGGAGCCCCCTGGAGCCCTCTGAGCCCCCCCCCTGGAGCCCCCTGAGCCCCCCCCGAGCTCCCCGGAGCCCTCTGAGCCCCCCCCCCGGAGCCCCCCGAAGCCCCCTGGAGCCTTCTCCCCCAAGCCCTCCTGAGCCCCCCAGAACCCCCTGAGCCCCCCCCCGAGCTCCCCGGAGCCCCCTCCCCCGAGCCCTCTGAGCCCCCCACGGAGCCCCCGGAGCCCCCTGGAGCCCTCTGAGCCCTCCTGAGCCCCCTGAGCTCCCCGGAGCCCCCCGAGCTCCCCGGAGCCCTCTGAGCCCCCCTGAGCCTCCCCATGCTCCTTGGAGCCCCCTCACTCTCCTGAGCCCCCCCCCCGAGCTCCCCGGAGCCCCCTGACTCTCCTGAGCCTCCCTGAGCTCCCCGGAGGCCCCTCCCCCGAGCTCCCCGGAGCCCCCCCGAGCCCCCCTGAGCCTCCCCGGAGCCCCCTCCCCCGGGCCCCCCTGAGCCCTCCGGAGCCCCCCAAACCCCCCTGAGTCACCCTGAGTCACCCGGAGCCCCCCGGAGCCCCTGAGCCCCCCAAAGCCCCTCCTCCGAGCCCCCCGGAGCCCCTGAGCCCCCCGGAGCCCTAAGCCCCCGCTCCCGGCCCCGCTCCCGAGCAGCCGCTCCTGGAGTGCCAGTCGGGTTAAGGCAGTAACTGCAGCTTCGGCTGCGCTCGTCCTCCCACCGAGAAAGTCAGCACCGAACGGCGAGCGCGCAGACAGCCCAGACCGGCGTCCTCACAGCCAGGCTGCCGCAAACACGCGAAGCCCAACCTCAGCCAGGCGTCCGGGTGAGCACAGGGCGCGCCCTCCACGCGGCCCCCGGCCGGACGCCGGACCCAAACCCGATCCCGGGGAGGAAGTGAGCGCCTCGCCAGGACCCGGTGCCATCGGCTCCGTGCGTGGCCGGCGGGAGCCACGTGGGCAGGCCCGGGTCCCACGTGGGCAGGCCCGGGTCCCACGTGGGCAGGCCTGGGTCCCACGTGGGCAGGCCCGGGTCCCACGTGGGCAGGCCCGGGTCCCACGTGGGCAGGCCCGGGTCCCACGTGGGCAGGCCTGGGTCCCACGTGGCCGGCGGAGCCACGTGGGCAGGCCCGGGTCCCACGTGGCTGGCGGAGCCACATGGGCAGGCCCGGGTCCCACGTGGGCAGGCGGGAGCCACGTGGGCAGGCCCGGGTCCCACGTGGGCAGGCGGGAGCCACGTGGGCAGGCCCGGGTCCCACGTGGGCAGGCGGGAGCCACGTGGGCAGGCCCGGGTCCCACGTGGGCAGGCCCGGGTCCCACGTGGCCGGCGGGAGCCACGTGGGCAGGCCCGGGTCCCACGTGGCCGGCGGAGCCACGTGGGCAGGCCCGGGTCCCCCGGACACGGGGACGGGCCCCGATGGGGGAGCCACTTGATGGGCGGGTGCAGAGGGGACCGGCTGAGGAGCGGGCGCTGGCCGGCAGGGTCGCCGGGAGGGGGCGGGAGGCGAAGGGGTGCAAAGCGGGGTCAGGTCCCTGCAAACCGAGGCTGAGGCCACGGGCCCGGCCGGCCGGCCGGGGAGAAGCTGGGAGGACTCGGGGCTTCTCTGGGGGAGTGCCCTGGGGGTCCGGTCCGGGCTCGGGTCCGGGCAGGTCGGGGGGAAGTCACTGGTCTGAGAAACGGAAGGTCGAGGTGAAGACGTCCTGTGACGTGGCCCATGGGTTAGCGCCCGGGGCAGGGCCTGGGCCCATGATGGGATCCGACCCGACGCCAATGCGGAGCTGCCGGCACGGGGTGGAGGGGGTGGGGTTGGGGGGGCAGAGGAGTGAACAGGGGTGGTGGAGGGGTTGGGGGGGAGGGAAGAGAGGTGGGGGTGGGGTGGGGGTAGGGGAGTGGAGAAGGTGGTGGGGGGGTTGGGGGGGAGGGAAGACGGGTGGGGGGCAGTGGTGGGTTTGGGGGGGCAGGGGAGTGAACAGGGGTGGTGGTGGAGGGGGTTGGGGGGGAGGGAGGAGGTGGGGGGCAGTAGGGTTGGGGGGGTAGGGGGAGTGGAGAGGGGTGGTGGAGGGGGTTGGGGGGGGGGAGGGAGAGAGGCGAGAAGTGGGGGGAAGTGGGTTGGGGGGGTGAGGGGGAGTGGAGAGGGGTGGGTGGGGTGGGGTGGGGTGTTGGGGGGGGGGGAAGAGGGGTGGGGGGCAGTGGGGTGGGGGGTAGGGGTGAGTGGGGTGGTGGTGGGTGGGGGTGGGGGTTAGGGGAGTGGAGAGGGTGTGGGTGGGGGTGGGGGTTGGGGGGTGGTAGGGGGAGTGGAGGGGGTGGGGGGGGGGTAGGGGATGGAGAGAGCTGGGGGGTGGTTTGGGGGTGGAGGTGAATGAAGGGGTGGTGTGGAGTGGGTGGAGGGGACAGGGGAGGGAACAGGGGTGGTGGTGGGGGTTGGGGGTGTAATGAGAGGGTGGAGGGCGGTTGGGGGGAGGGGGAAGAGGGGTGGGGGGCAGTGGGGTTGGGGGGTAGGGGTGCTGCGGGCTGGTGGGGGTGGGGTTGGGGGGTAGGGGAGTGGAGAGGGGTGGTGGGGTGGGGGTGGGGGTGGGGGGGAGGGAAGAGGGGTGGGGGCAGTGGGGTTGGGGGGGTAGGGGAGTGAAGAGGGGTCCATGCAGTCCGGAGCCGGACAGGCTCTCGGCCCTCAGACTCGGGGAGGGTGGGGATCGGCCGTGAGGGAACCAGGAGGAAGTGAGCCGGCGCCCTAAGTGCCTCCGGATTAAGGGCAATTGGAGCGTGACGGCTGCCCGTGACCCCCACGCCGGCCCCGTCACCCCATAAACAGCGGGAGGGCCCCCATCACACCCCGGCGCTGGCATATAACGTGGCCTCGGACCACGGCACCGCACTCCGACCTCTGCCGGCTCCTCTCGCCGACCTGCCTCGATCCATCGCCATGTCCCTCAGCGGCTGTCCCAGGACCCTCTGCTCCGGCTCCCTCGGGGGCCCCCAGTGCACCGCGGGCCCCTCCTGCAGCTCCCACCCCAGCAACCTGGTCTACAGCTCGGCCCCCTGCGCCCCCAGCCTCTGCCCTCGGGGCCCCTCTCCCCCCAGGGGCCGCCAGGGGACCTGCCGGGAGCCCCCCAGCTGCCCGACGCCCCCCGGCTGCCCGACGCCCCCCAGCTGCCCGACGCCCCCCAGCTGTGGCCTGAGAGTCCCCTCGCCCTGCCGTGGCCCCAGGACCCCCTCGCCCTGCCGTGGCCCCAGGACCCCCTCGCCCTGCCGTGGCCCCAGGACCCCCTCGCCCTGCTGTGGCCCCAGGACCCCCTCGCCCTGCTGTGGACCGAGGATCCCGAGGACCCCGATGTCCTGCTGTGATCCGAAGACCCCCGTGCTCTGCGGTCCCAGCAGGACCTGCCCTGGGGCTCTGGGCTGTGGGTCCCCGGGCGCCAGGCCCCTGGGTGGCGGGGCCTGTGGCTCCGTCCTCTGAGCCATGGGTGTGGATGCTGCTGCCCCGGAGTGGCCTGTGTCCATGCTGCTGGCCTGCCCGGGGAGCCGACCCCCAGCGCCTGCTCCCCCCTCTCTGACGGTCTCCTGCCTGACCAGCTCTTCAACCAGCGAATCAACGCCTGTCGCACCTGCGGCCGCAGCCGTGGCTCCGAAGCAGCCGGTCCCACTGCGTCCCTTCTCCCGCCAACGGGTGGGGTCCCCGCTCCTCCGACCCAATAAACTCCTCTGCATCTGACACCGGCTCTTGTCGTCCTTATTGGTTTCCAAAGTTTGGTTTGTGATAGGCCTTGGGCTGCCTGCTGGCCTCTGGAGCCGGCATTCCCTCTGAGAAGGCGCGAGGCCTGGGTTGTTTTTTTCCCCTGTGAATTCTCACCCAGGGATATGGTTTCCATGGATTTTAGAGAGCATAGCAGGGAGGGAGACAGACAGAGAGAAGCACCCACGTGAGAGAGACACAGCGATTGGCTGCTTCCTACTTGTGCCCTGACCACCAGGATGGAGCCTGCAAGCCAGGTGCTGCCCTTGACCAGAATCGAACCCGCAACCTCCCATCCTCAGGCTGACACTCTGACCGCGGAGGAAAATGAGCAGGGCCTTCCTTCAACCGGTTTGCTCCTCAGCTTCACACACGCGTCTGAGACGCTGGGAGCTCAGGAAAGACCAGGACATTCGTCTTGGGAGAGTGAGTTCACGTTGAGGGAGAGATACATTTTCCTGCGCGAACAGGCGGTGAGGGTAGCTGTGCAGAGGGAGCATCCGGGCAGTGGGAGAACAGGACTCAGGGCTCAGGGCGGAAAGAGACCTGCCACCCTGTTTCCCCGAAAATAAGACAGTGTCTTATATTAATTTTTTCTCCCAAAGTTGTGCTAGGTCTTATTTTCAGGGGATGTCTTATCTTTCCATGCACTAGGTCTTATTTTCGGGGAAACACGGTATTAACGCGGGATAACTGGGGCTCCAGAGGGAAAAGACCGAGTGGGGACTAAGAGAGGGCCCACCCAGCCCCAGCGTGGAGGAACAGGCAGTGACACTGCTGGCAGAGGTGCCCAGCCTCGTGTCCGGGTGACGAGATGTCAGAGATGAAAACCAACCTTCACACTAACATACGGGGGGTCCTGGGCTCATGCTGCTCTTGGGGAGCAAAATTCAAGGGCTCACTCATGTGGCTGGGCCTCACTCGTGTGGCTGGGCCTCACTAGTGGCCATGAACTGTCTCATGAAATGCTAATGGAGGAGGGGGGTGGAGAGCTCAGGTGTGCGGACTGTCATTGGTGAGGGAATGTGTTAGTGTTTAAATTCGAATACTTTGTGAAGCTACTTAAAAGAAAGCCCCTGTAAGCAGGCCTTCCCAGCATGCACTGGGATTTCCCTTCACTGTCCCTCAGGGATCTCTCATCCATCCATCCACCCATCCATGCGTCCATCCATCTATCCACCCATCCATCCACCCATCCATCCACCCACCCACCCATCCATCCACCCATCCATCCATCCATCCATCCATCCATCCATCCATCAATCCATCCATCTACCCATTCATCCATCTACCCATCCATGCATTTACCTATCCATCCATCTATCCACCCATCCATCCATCATGTCTCTATTACCCATCTATCTATCTATCTATCTATCTATCCATCCATCTACCTATGTATGTATTGTCTGTCATCTATCTATTAATATCTATCTAATCTATCTATCATCTGTCTATCATGTACTTACGTATTGTCTATCATCTCTGTCTATCATCTCTCTAATACCCACCACCCACTTAAACATTGCTTTCACGCTGTGGTCCTCTGGGCAGTGTTATCTCCGCCTTTGACTCGGGGACCTCTTCAGCCACCACCCCCCCCTGTACATGTTAATGAGGCCCCGTAGGCGTGATGCCCACCTCATCACGGGACGGCTCTCGGTGACCTCACTTTGGCACTTTCTACGTGTCAGCGATTTCCAATGCGCAGTGTCCAGTGTGCCTTGAGGAAACGATGTGGTGTTTATTTCCCACTTCGAAGCGCAGCCCGAGGGCCGTTAAAACGCTGCCCACACAAACCCGATCTCAGATCACGTCCCCAGCGCTCTGGCCGCCATGCATCTCAGCAAACACAATGGCAGCGGAAGCGCCGGGCAGAAGGACCAGCCGGGATTGGTTCTGGCAGAGTGTCTGGGGGTCGGTGCTTCCTGTTTCCTTCACACACCATCTCCGTCCCCGTTCGGACATCAGTGCGTGCTTTATGACAAGGCGTGCGCGCTGGGGAAGGAGAAAAACACCACACGGCAGAGGACAGGCACGCTCCCCGTGAGCAACCGAGAGGGCGAATTCACCCCGGTGACCGCCGTGTGGCCGGACGCGGACCTGCAGGCCGCGGCCATCGAGCACACGGAGTGCTTGTGACGGCTCCACCGACTGGCCTGGAGTCAGTCTGCATGACCCATGTCAATAGGCATCCTTCCCATCGCCTCCAAGGTGTGTGTGTACCTGTGTGCGCACGTGCATGCATGTGTACATGTGCATGTGTGTGTGTGTGAATGCCAGAGTGTGTGTAGGTATGTGTGCCTGAGAGTGCCTGTGTGTACATGTGTGTGCACATGCACATGTATCTGTGCATGTGTGTGCAGCTTGTGAGTACCTGAGTGTGTATGTGTGTCTGTGTCTGTGTACACACATGTGTGAATTGTGCGTGTCTGTGTTTACACATATATGTATTTGTGCATGTGTGAGCATGTATGTTTACACGTGTGCCTGTGTGCATGAGCATGTGTGCAGTCACCCAGGTGGACAGCTGATGAGACTCTGACCCTCCTGGGGACAGAGAGCTGGGGGCACACACTGTCGGTGGTGCACACGAGGTGTGATGGTGGCACTGGGTGTGAGGAGGAGGGTGTGCCAGCGTGAGCCGTGCACCGGGAGGGATTGTGTGAGCAGCACAGACAGCCCCCGGAGCCAGGCGAGCAGAGACAGAAGACTGGAAAGTGCAGTTCTCTGAAGCAAACGGGAAAGACCGAGGACACACTCGCCTCTCGCCCCATTCCAAAGCCGCCCAGGGGAAGTGGGTGTGGGAAGTGGGGGACACCGCTGATCCCAGCAGTTTCTCCCTGCCTTTGGGTTTCCATGGTGACCAGGATCCTGTCCCACCGGGTCTGCAGGCGGGTTCCCTGCAGGGTCCCCCCCAAGGCTGAGCAGAGAGAATGGGGGGCAGGATCTCCTGTGGGGTCCCTCTCCCCCGAGGTCTGCGACAGGACCCAGTGGAGTCCAGGTGTTTGCGGACGGATCGCCCTGGGGTCGCCCCGCCAGGTGCACCCCGTTCGCGGTGACCTGGGGTCGCCTCAGTGTTTGCACAGAATTCCCGCCCTCCCCCGCTCCCCCCGGGCTGGGAGGGCGCCTGGCCAGGAGGACTCCCGAATGGAGGACTCCCAGCAGAGCGGCCACAGCGTCTCCGTGGCGACCGTGGAGATGCAAACACAGCTGAAGGCCCCAGAAGCCTCCTCCTCGGCTTTGGGGGGGAGGGACTAAGAGAAGGGGCTCCATCAGCAAGCATGTCCGGGGACACGCCGTGCACCGCCCGGACAGGCCCTGTCGCCGGCGCCCACACGGCAGCCGGCGGCCTGGGAGCTGACACGCGGGGCCTGGGGTGGAAAGCCGTGTCCGGGGCGGGGCAGGCTTTACACGTCCACGCCACAGAACACACGTGATGCACAGGGGGCTCGTGCGGGAGAGTCCGTGGCCGGTCAGTGTTCACACTCACCTCAAAAGCCCCACGTCCAGCTCAGGACGGGGCGGCATGAGGGGGCTGTCTCGTGACAGGCACACCCCTCTCCGGAGGGAGAAGAGGAGAGGCGGCTGCACAGCAGAGACGGCAGTGACGCCTGTGAGCGTGTTCGGTGGTAATTAGCGACGATTACAGCCCAGGGTACGAGCGACTTTCATGACCAGACTCGCCCTGCACGGGGTGGGGTGAGCATGGGGAGGGAGAGCGCAAGACTGAGGCAGGAGAGACACGCTGAAGGTCACAGTTTGTGGACTTTGGTTAGGACCCTTGTATTTAACTGCTGGTTATGACAGTGCCCTTGTCCTCTGTCACTGCGGGTACATCTGCAGCAAACGCCGAGAGTCCGCCCCCTGGTGGTTTGGCGGTAATCACGCCAGGACCAGAGGCCAGGGAACTGCTGTCTTTGGTAGGAACGTGTCCCTCCCCCTGAGGATGCCCGCTGCCCCGCTGTTCCTCAGGCTCCGTGCCCCTCACTCCGGCGCCTGCAGTTTCACGGGAACGGCTGCCAGGTGACCAGTGGCCCAGCCACACCATCCCCGCCCCAGCCGGGTTCCTCCCTCCACACACCCAGCCCAGCCTGGACATCGGCGCGGGCACTCCCTCCGACCCACAGGCAGGGGGCAGAGCAATGGGCCTGGGTGCCTCGTCCGGAGCGGAGCGCCTGGCGGGCGGGGGCGGCCTGGGCTTCGGAGCTGCTGTGGGCCTCACGCTCCGCCGCTGGGAGGTCCATGATGCTGGTGGCAGGAGAGCCGGTGAGGGCGCCGGGGGTACCGCCCCTTCTCTCCACCCAGAGTCCTCACAGGAGCCTGAGCCGAGCGAGAGGTGCGGCCTGTGCCCCGTAAACCAGCGCAGACCGCGCCCGCGGACGCAGACTTTATTCCAGATCCCTGACTCGGCTGTGCCGTGCTCAGACGCGGCCGAACCCTTTCATTCTTCTTCACAGGCACCGGGAGGGCGGCGTGGAGGGCTGTTTCTTTCTATAAGCGCGGCGTCCGGCTGGTGTGGGGGTCCGGGGGCCGGTGCTTCGGAGTGGGGCACGGAGTGAGGAGGAGGCACACGGAGTGGGGAGGAGGCACACGGAGTGAGGAGGAGGCACACGGAGTGAGGAGGAGGCACACAGAGTGGGGAGGAGGCACACGGAGTGGGGAGGAGGCACACGGAGTGGGGAGGCGGCACACGGAGTGGGGAGGAGGCACACGGAGTGAGGAGGAGGCACACGGAGTGAGTGAGGAGGCACACGGAGTGGGGAGGAGGCACACGGAGTGGGGAGGCGGCACACGGAGTGGGGAGGAGGCACACGGAGTGAGGAGAATGCACACGGAGTGGGGAGGAGGCACACGGAGTGGGGAGGAGGCACACGGAGTGGGGAGGAGGCACACGGAGTGAGGAGGAGGCACAAGGAGTGGGGAGGAGGCACACGGAGTGAGGAGGAGGCACACGGAGTGAGGAGGAGGCACACGGAGTGAGGAGGAGGCACACAGAGTGGGGAGGAGGCACACGGAGTGAGGAGGAGGCACACGGAGTGAGGAGGAGGCACACAGAGTGGGGAGGAGGCACACGGAGTGAGGAGGAGGCACACGGAGTGAGGAGGAGGCACACAGAGTGGGAAGGAGGCACACGGAGTGGGGAGGAGGCACACGGAGTGGGGAGGCGGCACACGGAGTGGGGAGGAGGCACACGGAGTGAGGAGGAGGCACACGGAGTGGGGAGGAGGCACATGGAGTGAGGAGAATGCACACGGAGTGGGGAGGAGGCACACGGAGTGGGGAGGAGGCACACGGAGTGGGGAGGCGGCACACGGAGTGGGGAGGAGGCACACGGAGTGGGGAGGCGGCACACGGAGTGGGGAGGAGGCCCACGTCTTCACCGGCACGCTCCAGAGCTGTCGCTGAGCTCCGGCCGGCCGTGCCCAGTGCAGGGACATGGAGTGAGGAGAAGGCACCGGAATGAAGGGGTGCACACGCCTCGTGCCTGCAGAGCGCACAGTGTGGCGGCATCGGCCCACGGAGGAGAGGAAACGCCGCACAGTCAGACCAGTTCCAGGAAGGGAGTCCCGGGCCCTGGGAGGGATCTCGTTCCCAGTGGGAGGAAGGGAAGGCCCTGGGGTCCCGCTCTGAGGCTTGGGGCCAGGCACAGAGGGGGCAGGCGCTGTGGACGGAGGGGGAGCAGAGGGAGGGGACAGGCGCTGTGGACGGAGGGGGGAGGAGGGGACAGGTGCTGTGGACAGAGGGGGAGGAGGGAGGGGACAGGCACTGTGGACGGAGGGGGAGCAGAGGGGACAGGCGCTGTGGACGGAGCGGGGAGCGGATGGAGGGGGCAGGCGCTGTGGACGGAGGGAGGAGGGAGGGGACAGGCGCTGTGGACGGAGGGGGAGCGGAGGGAGGGGGCAGGCGCTGTGGACGGAGGGGGAGGAGGGAGGGGACAGGCGCTGTGGACGGAGGGGGGAGGAGGGAGGGGACAGGCGCTGTGGACGGAGGGGGAGCGGAAGGGAGGGGGCAGGCGCTGTGGACGGAGGGGGAGGAGGGAGGGGACAGGAGCTGTGGACGGAGGGGGAGCGGAGGGAGGAGGCAGGCGCTGTGCACGGAGGGGAGGAGGGAGGGGACAGGCGCTGTGGACGGAGGGGGAGCAGAGGGGGCAGGCGCTGTGGACGGAGGGGAAGGAGAGAGGGGACAGGCGCTGTGGACGGAGGGGAAGGAGGGAGGGGACAGGCGCTGTGGACGGAGGGGGAGGAGGGAGGGGACAGGCGCTGTGGACGGAGGGGAGTGGAAGGAGGGGACAGGCGCTGTGGACGGAGGGGGAGGATGGAGGGGACAGGCGCTGTGGACGGAGGGGGAGGAGGGAGGGGACAGGCGCTGTGGACGGAGGGGGAGGAGGGAAAGAGCAGGCGCTGTGGACGGAGGGGGAGGAGGGAGGGGACAGGCGCTGTGGACGGAGGGGGAGGAGGGAGGGGACAGGCGCTGTGGACGGAGGGGAGTGGAAGGAGGGGACAGCGCTGTGGACGGCGGTACGGAGGAGGGGGGAGCTGAGGGAGGAGCAGCACAGACAGACGGCACTTGCAGGGTCTGTGGAGTGAAAAGGAAAGGCTGTCCAGCTCTGAGAGCAGGTCCAGGCCTGCGAGCGCCTGGGTGGGGAGAGGACGAGACATGAGTTGGAAGAGCAGGAGCAGCCAGGCTGGTGAGGCTGAGACCAGGAAGGCCTCCTGGTCGGCAAGAAGCCATTTCAGCCTGTGAGGCAGGAAAAGCTGTAGATGCTGAGGCAGGAGAAGCTGTAGATGCTGTGAGGCAGGAGAAGCTGTAGATGCTGTGAGGCAGGAGAAGCTGTAGATGCTGTGAGGCAGGAGAAGCTGTAGATGCTGTGAGGCAGGAGAAGCTGTAGATGCTGTGAGGCAGGAGAAGCTGTAATGCTGTGAGGCAGGAGAAGCTGTAGATGCTGTGAGGCAGGAGAAGCTGTAGATGCTGTGAGGCAGGAGAAGCTGTAGATGCTGTGAGGCAGGAGAGTTGGAAGCAGCAGTAGAAGCCTCTGTGCAGAGATTGGTCCAAACACAAAGAAGGATGATGTGGGTTAGGGTCAGGGTCAGGGTCAAGGTCAGTGTTAGGTTAGTGTCAGGGTTAGGGTCAGGGTTAGGGTTAGAGTCAGGGTTAGGTTTAGGGTTAAGGTTAAGGTCAGGTTTAGGGTCAGGGTAGGGTCAGGGTCAGGGTCAGGATTAGGGTTGTAAGGTTAAGGTCAGGGCTAGGGTCAGGGTCAGGGTCAGGGTCATGGTTAGGTTTTAGGATTAGGGTTAGGGTTAAGGTCAGGTTCAGGCTCAGGGTCAGGGTTCGGGTCAGGGTTGTGATATTAGGGTTAGGGCTAGGGTTAAGGCCAGGGTTAAGGTCAGGATCAGGGTTAGGGTCAGGGTTAGGGTCAGGGTCAGGGTTAGGGACAGGGTCAGGGCTAGGGTTGTAAGGTTAGGGTCAGGGTTAGGGTCAGGGTCAGGGTTAGGGTTGTAAGGTTAGGGTCAGGGTTAGGGTCAGGGTCAGGGTTAGGGTCAGGGTCAGGGTTAGGGTTGTAAGGTTAGGGTCAGGGTTAGGGTCAGGGTTAGGGTCAGGGTCAGGGTTAGGGTTAGGGTCAGGGTTAGGGTTAGGGTCAGGGTTAGGGTCAGGGTCAGGGTCAGGGTTAGGGTCAGGGTCAGGGTTAGGGTTGTAAGGTTAGGGTCAGGGTTAGGGTTAGGGTCAGGGTTAGGGTTAGGGTCAGGGTCAGGGTCAGGGTCAGGGTCAGGGTTAGGGTCAGGGCTAGGGTCAGGGTCAGGGTCAGGGTCAGGGTCAGGGCTAGCGTTGTAGTAATTTTCTGTTGAGGGCCTCACCCAGGGGAGGCGTTACACAGCTTCGCAGCCTTAAGCCATCGCCGTGGCCTCTGATCCTGTAACCTCCGTGCCCCACGCACCCGGCTCCTGTAAGAGCTGCTCCGGCTCCGCCCGGCCTGGCCTCCTTTCTCCTAAGCGGGGAGCCTGTGGGGCTGGGACCCGCTCCCCGTGAGGCTGAGCTGAGCGCAGTCGATGGAGCTGGGAGGACGCTGCCCGTCCTGTGCCCGAGGCGGGAGCTGCACGCCTGGGACCCAAACGTGACAAAGTGGAGCCGCCGCCTGCAGTCCACAGCCGGACCCCAGCGGACGGACCAGCCGCCTGGACCGGTGCCGAGGTCGCCGCCAGCCTGGGGGGCGGGGGCGCTGGTGGAGACGGTGGAAGTGACGGGCTCGGCGCAGACACATCGGAATGAGGCGCGTGTGGCACCATCCCCGCTGACGGGGAGGCAGGGCCAGGGTCCCGGGAGGAGGCGGCCTGACACGGAGCCTGGCAGGGCGGGACCGGACGTGGAGGAGGACAGACACCGTGGCCGCGTGTGTCTGGGGGCGGCTGAGGGCTCGCCGCAGACTTCTCCTCATCCGAGCGGGACCCGCTGGCCGGGCGGCTCGACGGGGCCGGTTCCGACCAAAGGCCTCGGACGGGGCCTCCACGGCATCTCCCGAGCTCCACGCCGAGTCAGCCTCCGCCCGGCCGGCCGCACGCGTGTCGCTGCCCCTCGGCCCCGCGAGGAGCCCGGCGAGGAGCAGAGCCGCCGGCCGCCCTCACATGGACAAACCCGCCCGGCGACTCGGGGTGCCCGCTGACATCACCGCCTCCTGCTGGCCGCACCCAGGCTGGGGACGAGAGGCGGGGTGGGCGAGGCCGAGCACAGCCGCCCAGGGCGCCGTGCTGTGACCTCCCCGTGTCCCTCATCTCCGGGCGGGGCTCCACGCAGACCAGTGTGCGGGGCCTCAGAGCCACGGCCGCCCGGGGTCTCACCCCCATGGCCCGGCCTCGGCCCCACGGCGCCCCCTCTGGCAGCCATCGCACACGCCCAGTGCTGTGAGCTGGAGCGGGGGCTGGTTCTGCCCAGCAGCCACCACGGCAGGACCCGGCTCCTGGACCATGCCTGCATGTATGAACGCGAATCTGAGAACATGTTGAAGACGGGCACACGCCACTATGGAGACCACAGACCACGGGCAGGCATGTGGGGACAGGAGGGATGGGGGACGGGTCTGGCTAAGCTGCTGTGGGGCTGGGGGCCCCGAATTGATCCCTCGCTCTCCAGGGCAACCCAGGTCCTGGGCTCTGCTGTCCGTCCATCGGTCCGTCCGTCCCTCAGGCTTCCTGGCTCTGAACCTTGCCCCTGCTGGACGGAGCTGCTTGACCCCCGGCTGTGTGACCCCTGCACGTCTCAGCCCGTCCACCCACTGAGGCCCGGCCAGAGCCAGCCCCTACGGGTCAGAATGAAGTCTGCACAGATGGCAATGCTCCTTAGAAGCTTCTAGAAGCCACAGTACAGACAGGAGGTGCTCTGCCTGGAGCCATCCCGCCAACCTGCTGCCTCTCTGCACGGGGCCTCAGAAGCTTCTGCTTAGCCACGCGGCCTGGCTGGCCAGCTCTGGACGGAGCCGCCAGCTGCCAGCCAGCAGCCTCTCCCGGCCCCTGTCCCATCTGACCCGCTCCGCTGGGTGTGCCCCGAACCTGCCCCCGTCCCTCCCGCCTGGGCCCTCCCGCCAGCACCTGTGCTCAGAGCCCTGGGCCTTGGGACAGTGGTTGCTGGTGCCAGGCTCACCCCTGGGGCTCCCTAAGCCACTCTGCTGGGTCCTGGCAGCTGCTGCCCCCTTGTGGCCGGCCTTGCTTCTTACAAGTGAGCAACCCACACAACAGCTCCCCCCTCTCTCCCCTAATCCCCACCTGAGGCTATTCCCCATTGGTTTTTAGAGAGAGAGGGAGAGGCAGAGAGAAACACCGATGCGAGAGAAGCAGGCGCCCTGATCAGGGCCCCAGCCAGGGAGGACTGAGTACAGGACCTGACCAGAATCGAACCCGGGGCCCTTCAGTCCGCAGGCCGACGCTCTATCCACTGAGCCACACGGGTCAGGGTCAGCTTTTCTTTTCTTTTTCTTTTTTAGATTTTTCTTTATGGTGAAAGTGTCACAGATTCCCCCTGGTTTCCCTCACTTCCCCTAGCGCCCCCCCCCCCGCCCCCAGGCCCTCATCACAGGAAGTCTGGGTCCCGTATTCAACGCATTTAAGTGCAACAACGTTTGCCTCCAGCCCCAGGCCTGCAGACCGAGGTGCTTTGGGGAGCCCCTCCTCGCTGTGACGTCTAAGTGCAGCCCCTCGATGTTCCTGCCAGCCGTGGGGGCGGGGGCGTCCCGGAGCCTGTCTGCGGCTGTCTGAAGGAGTCCAGCTCCCCATCCATCGCTTTCCTCTCCAGACGTGCAGCGTCCGTTCACTGAGCCGGTTCCTGTCTGTCCCCGTTCTGTCGTGTTCCACGCCCTTCAGGCCTCTGAGATGTGTTTTCCCTGTGGCTGCAAACCGTTTCTCCATCTTCTAATAACCAACGAGTCTCCACCAGTGACTGCTGGATAACTGCATGCATCTGTCACAGTTACTTTGAGGTGATTGCGGTAATTGTGTCTGTACTGAATCTCTGTTTTATTTGGTCGTTGAGGGTAGAAATGGGACTCGGGAGCAGGGAATTCATCGCTGGGGACCTTTTGAAGGAGCCTATGATCCTGGTGAGGAGGAAAATCAGATTTCACCCACAGACGGAGAGTACGTGGGGACAAGCCCTTCAGGACCTGAGGCAGGGCAAGCACAACCCACAGACACACCCGAACAACGAAAGGCCCACGATCGCACTTCACCGAGATCGAACGTGTCTGCTCGTCAGAAAGTCCCTCCTGTAGGGACAGCAAAACCGCGGACGGAAGGAAATGCCCGTAAGCCCCGAACCTACTGAAGAGGCTGTGTTTGGACCATTTGTAGAGAACTCTGAGGATAACGGTGAGAAAACCAGCCGCCCCGATGAAACACGAACACACTGACGGAGTCCCCGCTGGAGAGGATGTTCAGGTGGAAACGGGCTGGGGGACCGGCCTCCGGCACCGGAGTGGAGCCCCGACGGCAGTGACGGAGAATGGCGTGTTTGGGCGTCCGGCTCACCACCGCCCGACCCGCTGAGGACGCCGAGGCCCAGGCGCCGCTGTGGATACACACGACCGGTCACAGCTCCGTAAAACGCACACCGGCCGCTCCCCCGGCCACATCGCATCGCCTTCGGCCTCACCAGGAGAGGGATACACGGTCCACTCGAACCCGTGCACAGGCGCCCAGGCGTCTGTGTGAGTGAGGGAGGGAGGAGGGTGGGCGAATGCCGTGCGGTGTCATCGGTGTAGCAGAACGTTAGGGCAAGATCAGACGTGGAAGAGGGACCGGAGGCTGCTCGGGGAAGTGGGGAGGGGAGAGGAGGCAGCGAGTATGTGCGTGAGCATGTGTGTGCGTGAGTGTGTATGTGTATGAGTGTGTGTGAGCGCATGTGTGTGAGTATGCATGTGTGTGTATGAATGTGAGTGTGTGAGCATGTGTGTGTGTATGAGTGTATGTGTGTGTTTGTGAGTATATGTGCGTAAGTGTGTGCATGTGTGTGTAACCATGCGTGAGTGTGTGAGCATGCATGTGTGTGAGTGTGTACATGTGTGTATGTGCATGTGTGAGTGTGAGTGTGTATATGTGTGAGTATGTGTATGTGAGACTGTGTGTGTAATGTGTGAGTGTGTGTAACCATGTGTGAGTGTGTGAGCATGCATGTGTGTATGTGAGTGTGTGAGTGTGAGTGTGTATATGTGTGAGTATGTGAGTGTATGTGTATGTGAGAGTGTGTGTGTAATGTGTGTGTGTGTGTGAGTGTGAGTGTGTGTGAATTAAGAAATGATCATCATACACAGCAAAGGCTAGGGAGACCGAGGTTGGTAGGAAAGTATTTATAAAGAAGGGGCTATGCCCGGTGGCGTGGCTCAGGGGTTGAGCGTTGACCTATGAACCAGAAGGTCAGGGTTCAATTCCTGGTCAGGGCACAGGCCCGGGCTGTGGGCTCCGTCCCCAACAGGAGGTGTGCAGGAGGCAGCCCATCAGTGATTGTCTCTCATCATGGATGTATCTCTCTCTCCTTTCCTCTCCCTCCCTTTTTAACATCAATAAAAATGTTTGTATGTTTTTTAAAAATTGATCTAAACTACTCTTTCTAGATGCTCATTTCTTTCTGGGTTCTTGGAAAAGCATCACATTTGGTGAAATATATTTAACAACTGATACTAACATTGACCATCAAGATCCAAAACCGAGAAAGCTAATCAATCACGTGTCCCAGGCGGGGCCTCAGCAGGCGTCTGGAATGCTCAGCAGGCCCAGTGAGACACGTCTCCATGTCCAACAGCGTGGAGACGGTGTCCAAGGCCGGCTGGACGGCGTTAGAGACGCAGCCAGGTCTTTACAATTCACCGTGGCTGAGGGGTTAGAATTATTGTAATGAAACAATAATAGGAATAAAGCAGAGAGATCTCAATGGAAAAAAACAGCTCCAGAGAAATGCCACCGAGGTCACCGGTTGCCATGGAGACACCTGAGGAAACTGGGGCCTCTGGAAACCGCTTCACCTTCGGGGGGGGGGGGCGGGGGCAGGGGGGGGGCGGGAGGGGTGTTCCCATGGAGACGGCATTTTTGTGGGGGATTTCCACGTGGATGCCATCAGGGCACAGTCCTGGGACACACGAGTCATCTTATCTTGAAATCGGCCTGTGAAACCACCCCCGTGTCCAGTTCAGCGTCTGGCTGGTCACCAGGCTGAGCTGCGGGAGTGGGCTCGGCCTGGCTTTGGCGTGTGGCCTCTGTTTTCGGATAAAAACATGGCCGATCCCGCTCTGGTCCCCTGTCCAGAGAAGGGGCTCCGTCTAGCTGCTGAGCCCCCAGGTGAGGAGGGGGACAGAGCACACAGCGTGAGGAGGGGACAGAGCACACAGCGTGAGGAGGGGACAGAGCATACAGCGTGAGGAGGGGACAGAGCCCGGGGTGAGGAGGGGACAGAGCACACAGCGTGAGGAGGGGACAGAGCCCGGGGTGAGGAGGGGACAGAGCACACAGCGTGAGGAGGGGACAGAGCCCGGGTGAGGAGGGGGACAGAGCACACAGCGTGAGGAGGGGACAGAGCACACAGCGTGAGGAGGGGACAGAGCACACAGCGTGAGGAGGGGACAGAGCACACAGCGTGAGGAGGGGGACAGAGCACACAAGCGTGAGGAGGGGGACAGAGCCCGGGGTGAGGAGGGGGGACAGAGCACACAGCGTGAGGAGGGGACAGAGCATAAGCGTGAAGGAGGGGACAGAGGCTCCGGGGTGAGGGAGGGGGACAGGAGCCCGCAGTGTGAGGAGGGGACAGAGCCCGGTTGAGGAGGGGACAGAGCCCGGGGGTGAGGAGGGGACAGAGCACCACAGCGTGAGGAGGGGGACAGAGGCACACAGCGTGGAGGAGGGGGACAGAGCCCGGGGTGAGGCGGGGGACAGAGCACACAGCGTGAGGAGGGGACAGAGCATACAGCGTGAGGGGGGACAGAGCACACAGTGTGAGGAGGGGACAGAGCCCGGGTGAGGAGGGGACAGAGCCCGGGTGAGGAGGGGACAGAGCACACAGCGTGAGGAGGGGACAGAGCACACGGCGTGAGGAGGGGGACAGAGCCCGGGGTGAGGAGGGGACAGAGCCCGGGGTGAGGAGGGGACAGAGCACACAGCGTGAGGAGGGGGACAGAGCACACAGCGTGAGGAGGGGACAGAGCACACAGCGTGAGGAGGGGGACAGAGCACACAGCGTGAGGAGGGGACAGAGCACACCGCTTGAGGAGGGGACAGAGCACACAGCGTGAGGAGGGGGACAGAGCACACAGCTTGAGGAGGGGGACAGAGCCCGGGGTGAGGAGGGGACAAGCACACAGCGTGAGGAGGGGGGACAGAGCACACAGCGTGGGGAGGGGGACAGAGCACACAGCGTGAGGAGGGGGACAGAGCACACAGCGTGAGGAGGGGGACAGAGCCCGGGGTGAGGAGGGGGACAGAGCACACAGCGTGAGGAGGGGACAGAGCACCGGGGGAGGAGGGGGACAGAGCACACAGTGTGAGGAGGGGGACAGAGCCCGGGGTGAGGGGGGACAGAGCACACGGCGTGAGGAGGGGGACAGAGCCCGGGTGAGGAGGGGACAGAGCACACGGCGTGAGGAGGGGACAGAGCACACGGCGTGAGGAGGGGACAGAGCACACGGCGTGAGGAGGGGACAGAGCCCCCAGGTGAGGAGGGGGACAGAGCACACAGCGTGAGGAGGGGGACAGAGCCCGGGGTGAGGAGGGGACAGAGCACACAGCGTGAGGAGGGGACAGAGCACACAGCGTGAGGAGGGGACAGAGCCCGGGGTGAGGAGGGGACAGAGCACACAGCGTGAGGAGGGGACAGAGCCCGGGGTGAGGAGGGGACAGAGCACACAGCGTGAGGAGGGGACAGAGCACACGGCGTGAGGAGGGGGACAGAGCACACAGCGTGAGGAGGGGACGGAGCACACAGCGTGAGGAGGGGACAGAGCCCGGGGTGAGGAGGGGACAGAGCACACAGCGTGAGGAGGGGACAGAGCACACGGCGTGAGGAGGGGGACAGAGCACACAGCGTGAGGAGGGGGACAGAGCACACAGCGTGAGGAGGGGACAGAGCACACAGCGTGAGGACGGGACAGAGCACACGGCGTGAGGAGGGGACAGAGCCCGGGGTGAGGAGGGGACAGAGCACACAGCGTGAGGAGGGGGACAGAGCCCGGGGTGAGGAGGGGACAGAGCACAACAGCGTGAGGAGGGGACAGAGCACACGGCGTGAGGAGGGGACAGAGCACACAGCGTGAGGAGGGGACAGAGCCCGGGGTGAGGAGGGGGACAGAGCACACAGCGTGAGGAGGGGACAGAGCCCGGGGTGAGGAGGGGGACAGAGGACGCAGCGGGCAGACCCGAGGGGAACGGGTGTGTGCTGGCCGCAGGACAACTATTCTCGGAATGCCGGTGGGAGGGGCAGCCGTCAGCGGGCCGGAGGGGGGTCTGCCAGGAGCCAGGAGGAGGCGCCCCGGGGAGAACACCCTGGGCTCGGGGGGCCCCCTACGGGAGGGTCCCCGGCTCAGCCCTGCTCCCCCGGGCCTGTCCACTCCGTGTCCGCCGGCTCCGCCCTGGGAGAGGGGTTCCGGGGGCCTGTCTGACCCGGGCGCCCAGCCCCCAGCCCCCCCCCCCCCCAGAGCCTGCAGGCACCCCGCTGCCCGGGTCCTGAGGGCCGGCCTGGGAAGCCGAGGTCCCCGGGGGCCTCCATGCCCACCTGCCGGTCATGGTCTCGGAGGAGGCGGCTGTGGGTCTGAAGGAGAAACCACAGAGGACAGAGGTCAGAGGTCAGAGGTCACAGTCCAGGTCAGAGCCCCTGGAGCTGATGTGACGGCTGCTGACTATGCGGGGTCATTGCTTCACCCCCGGGCCGCCCGCCAGGCCGGCAGGGGCTCTGCTGCATCGGTGTTATCTCCACGGAAACGGTTCAGACGGTGACCTGCAGGTCCGCGGTGTTATCTCCACGGAGACGGTTCGGACGGTGACCTGCAGGTCCGCGGTGTTATCTCCACGGAAACGGTTCAGACAGTGACCTGCAGGTCCGCGGTGTTATCTCCACGGAAACGGGTTCAGACGGTGACCTGCAGGTCCGCGGTGTTATCTCCACGGAAACGGTTCGGACGGTGACCTGCAGGTCCGCGGTGTTATCTCCACGGAAACGGGTTCGGACGGTGACCTGCAGGTCCGCATGGAGCCAGGAGGGGGTCCCGGTGCAGGATCCGCCCTCCCGTCGACGAATCACAACGCGGGAACAGCCTGAACCGAGGGCGTCAGGACACTGGATGGCGGGAGAGGACTGGGGTCCCCAAAGACGGGGGAGACACGGGCGCTCAGGCTGCAGAGGGGGCTCCAGGGTCACGGCCGAGGGCGGCTGTGGTGCTGGAGGAGGCGGAGGGCTGGCCCCTCACCTGCAGAGGATGCCCAGAGCGGAGCCTGTGCTGAGGGCGGGGAGCACAGAGCCGGACGCGGGAGGAGCTGCGGGTTTGCACCGTGTTCACAGCTTTAACCACCAGCCCTGGGCAGAGGGCATCGCCGCACACACACACCCCCTGACCCCACAGCTGTCTGCTCCCCTCCCCCTGACCCCACAGCCGCTCCCCTCCCCCTGACCCCACAGCTGTCTGCTCCCCTCCCCCTGACCCCATAGCCGCTCCCCTCCCCCTGACCCCACTGCTCCTCCCCTCCCCCTGACCCCACAGCTGTCTGCTCCCCTCCCCCTGACCCCACAGCTGTCTGCTCCCCTCCCCCTGACCCCACAGCCACTCCCCTCCCCCCTGACCCCACAGCTGCTCCCCTCCCCCTGACCCCACAGCTGTCTGTTCCCCTCCCCCTGACCCCACAGCTGTCTGCTCCCCTCCCCCTGACCCCACAGCTGCTCCCCTCCCTCTGACCCCACAGCTGTCTGCTCCCCTCCCCCTGACCCCACTGCTCCTCCCCTCCCCCTGACCCCACAGCTGTCTGCTCCCCTCCCCCTGACCCCACTGCTCCTCCCCTCCCCCTGACCCCACAGCTGTCTGCTCCCCTCCCCCTGACCCCACTGCTCCTCCCCTCCCCCTGACCCCACAGCTGCTCCCCTCCCCTTGACCCCACAGCTGCTCCCCTCCCCCTGACCCCACAGCTGTCTGCTCCCCTCCCCCTGACCCCACTGCTGTTTATAAACTTGCAGCTCTTTCCAGCTCCTGGAGGCCGTACGTCTGAGTTACAGTCTGTTTTCCGGAACAAAAGGTCCGTTCTTTGGGTTAAATTGAAATCTTGCAAAAGTCCCCTCAGCTGTCTGTCACCCCAGAGTGAATGGACGGTGCCCGTAGGACTGCCGGTCTGCAAGTGAAATGTTACCCCGGACCCGCTCTCCTGGGGCACAGACCCAGAACAGCTGCATTTTCAACCCGGGATAAAAGAATAACGCCCCTGGGCAAAAGGAAAAAAAAGGCAGAGCAGGAGCAGCGCAGCTTATTTCGGAAGAAACAGAACAACAGAAAGGGCCCGGCCTGCGTGGCTCAGGGTTCGACTCCTCGGCGCGGGGCGGGCGGGGGGCACTGACCCACGATTCTCATCACGGATGTCTCTCCCTCTCCTCTCCTCTGAGCTCAGTACGGACGTGTTTATAAAGACGTGTTCATAGCGTCGGGGTTCGGGCTGAGGCCACGCTGACATGTCACCTCGGCCGGGCGTGCAGGTGAGGAGGCAGCACAGCAGGACCGGCTCCGGCCTCACACCCAGGGCCGCGCCCGGCCGCCAGGAGCCCGGCCACTGGCCACACGGACCTTGTGGGTCACCAGCCTCCCAGGACGGGGGCCTGACAGGGGGAGCTCCGACAGCCAGAGGGCCGGGCACCAGGACAGGCCTGGGCAGGCGGGACACACAGGGGCCAGCCTGTCTCTGTGGCTGGTGCCCCCTCCTCCCCAGGCCCCCGGGAGAGGGGAGCAGCCGGCCGGTCTGAGGCTCCTCGTTAACCTAATGACCTGTTCCCGGCCGAGGCCATGGCATCCGCCCGGGGAGTGAGGGGGCGGTGGGGCATCGGGACACTTTGATCTAAACGCCTGCTTCCCGCGTGGGCCACCCCGCAGCCCCGGCCTAATGAGGGGTCCCCCGCTTGTCCCGGAAAGGAAGAGGGGGGCATCTCGGTCCCGGGGACATATAAGGGGCCCTGGCCGCCTGGGCCACCCGGCCTCCGACCTCCACCCCACCCCGGTCTCCCCGGCACCCGGCCTCCCCGCCGCCCCAGCACCCAGCACCCTGCAGCCCGGAGCGGGTCTGAGCCCAGGGGACATGCTCTGGGGCTTCCCGTGCCTCCTGGGCGCCCCCTGCGCTCCCCGCTGCTGGGACCCCATTTGCTCCGGAGACACCAGCCCTGCCTTCGGGCTCTGCCTTCCCAGCCACCACCAGGGGGCCCTGTGGCTCCTGGGTGACCCCCAGGAAGGCCACGGACACGTGTGGAGCTGCGTGCCCGGAGCCTGCACCGCGAGCTGGCACCCTGGGACCTGCTGCGCGCCTGGCCATCCCCCTCCCGCATGGGGCGTGGCCTGCGGGCCCCGGGGGACCCCCAGCTCCGGACCTGGACCGGGACCCCGCCCCGCCCGCCGCCCAGGCTGCCGCCCTGGCCCCCGCGCCCCTGCGGCCTGGGGGTCCCTCGCCGGCCCCCCTCGCCCCCTGCGCCTGCACACCTCCCAGGTGCGCGCCCCGCCCCCGCCCCCCTGCAGGCCGGGCAGCTCCTGGTGCAGAAGAAGAGGGAACTCTGGCTCCGTCCCCCGCGGCCTCACCCCCTCCTGCTGCACAGCCAGTGGCTGCCAGGCCCGAAGCTGCGTCTGGAGAGACTGTCCGTGCCCGAGGCTCCCGCCCCAGAGCTGCCCGCCGAAGAGCTGGGCTTCTAGAAACCTCCGACCACTGTGTCACCTGCCAGGCACCTTCCTTCCTCTGAGCCACCCGCCCTGCACCTTCCGGCCCCTGAGCCACCCACTGGGAACCTTCCCTCTGCCGCTCCCCCTGCCCTGCCCCTTCCGGCCGCTGAGCCACCCACTGGGAACCTTCCCTCTGCCGCTCCCCCCGCCCTGCCCCTTCCCGCCGATGCGGTACCTGCGAGGCGGCTGCAGAGCCTGAGCCGCTGCTGCGCGAGCTGCACCCGCAGCTGCTGGAGAAGCCTGCAAGGCAGTGACCCTGCACCGTCCACCGTCCGGCCGAGTTACTTCCGTAACCAGGTGCACTCACTGCCGATCCTCCCTCACCAGGACCCTGACTCACCTGTCTCCGCGTATCCTTCTGCCCTGCCCGCGCCCGGGGTGCCAGGCTGACCCAGGGCAGTGGCCTGGCCTCGGAGCTGACCAGGTGCCGGGAGCCGGCTCCAGCACGGCGTCATTACCCGAGTTCCATCGAGGCTGGTGACGCTTGGGCGGCTTGCCAAGAGCTGAGCCACAGCTGTAGCTCACCTGCTGGAACGGCACTTCCTCCAAACCTGAATATTAGTGCTTGCTGCCAGACAACTCAGAGCATCTCAGTCTGCACGTTATTGCCTCCTGCTGGCCAACAGCTGTAGGCTATTCCTCAATTTCACAGCGCTTCTGTAAACCCTGCCCTCTGACTTGTATTCTGTCCCCCCTAACCGCCCCCCGGACATGGCTATCCCCTCTCCACCCCCCCAGGCATGGCTGTCTCGTTCTGGAAACGGCTGGTTCGCAGACAATAAAGTCTTCCCATGGGAAATAGCGGTTTTCATTCTGTTTTATTTCATGTTCACGCATTTCATCAGCATCTGTGCCCCGAGCACACCCCCATCCCAGCCCTCGCCTCCTGCCATTCAGTTTCTGTTCTAAATCAAAAATATAAAGATGGTGTAATTTGAATTCCCCAGACTCTGATTCACTTTGCTCTGTTTTTAAATACATGTTTATTGATCTCAGAGAGGCAGGGAAAGGAAGAGAATCATGGACCGGCTGTCTCCTGCAACGCCCCCCGCTGGATATGGAGCTCGCAACCCGGGCCTGTGCCCTGACCGGGAATCGAACCCTGACTTCCTGGTTCACCCATCGGCGCTCAGCCACGGAGCCACGCCGGCTGGGCTGGTTCTGTTTGTAACACGTTGACTGTCTCAGCATGGCTGTGACTGACATTTATGGGAATGCGTGGGAAGTGACTGTAAAATGAATCCATTCCACACAAAGCACACGCGGTATTACACGTGTGCGTTCCTCTCAGGAGGGCTGAGAGCTCGGTTCCGCGGGTAACGTGTGGGCTGCGAAGCAGACCTCACACTGAGTCCTCTGGGAGGCGGCTTCGCCTCCCTGAGTCTCTCCAGGAAGTGAAAATAAATCACTCATCTCAGGAGTGACAGTAACACATACCCTAGGAGTTTTTATAAATAAAAAGCAGCTTTGTACTTAAAGTCCAGGGGAGGTGGGCGAGGCGGGAGGTGGGGGAGGCGGGAGGTGGGGGGGGTGTTGGTCCGTCTCAGGGACTGAAATGAAAACACTCATGGAGCTTACACATGAGCGCCCATCCGATCATTCCCACAGCAGGTCCACCATGGGCAGGGAAGGAGAGAGGAGGGGGGAGAGAGAAGGGGAAAGAGAAAGGGGGGTGGGGGGAGAGAGAGAGAGTGAGAGAGCGAGAGAGAGAGAGAGAGAGAGAGAGAGAGAGAGAGAGAGAGAGAGAGAGAGAGAGAGATTTGACTAACGGGGGTTCGACCACTCGCTACGATGTGCGCTGACCATCAGGGGGCAGCACAAACTGAAGGAAGGCCCCTATCAGCCCCAATCGGCCCTGAACACCGACCAGGCCGAGGGACCCTCCCCGAACGGGTGTTTCAGGCACGAGGCCTCTAGTAATAAAATAATACCGAGTGTCAAACAAACAAATAAATACAAATGGAACTCCAGAAAACTCGATTATGGTCACGTGTTTAAACGTAAAGAATCAATGAGCCTCTTGACGGAACTCTCCAGCTTCTGTGTCTAATCAGAAAGGCCGTGGGTGCTGCGGGGAAGCCCCATGTCTGTGGCAGCGAAGCCAGATCCACGGGGCCACGGCCGTGGTTTCATGGGAGTCAGCGTGGCCGGGGTCCGTCCGTCTGCCACCACACAGCCTGTGACTGAGACAAGGACAGCCTTCCCCGGGCCTCAGGGCCTGACCCCTGCGGAGGGGAGGGATGAGCCCCTGCCTCTGAGACCGCCCCCATCTTCCTCTCCACTCGGATTCCTGAGGAGTGGGCTCCGGACCCACAGGGTGACAGACCCACCTCACCTGGTCCCTGGCAGAGCGGCTGGCATCTGACGACCGCCCCCTACAGCCCCCTGGGGACCCCCCCCCCCCCAGAGCATGAACCTTGACACAAGGTGAGGGCAGCTCACACCGCATGCTGCGCCTTAGGGGTGACGCCCAGGAAAAGGGCCGTGCGCCCAGCGCGCCCACCGAGGCCTCAGGACCCAGCGGTGGCCACCTCCCCAGACCTCCCTCCTTGTGGGCGGCCCGGGACCTGGGCCGGAGGCTGACTTGGGCTTCCACCCGCCAGGAAGCGGCCGGAGGCTTACACCCTCCTAAATGCCCCCGTCCCAGGAGCACGCCCAGAAAACACGTAGTTGGCTGAAAGGTGGGCACTTCTCCACTGGGGACGGAGGAGAGAGAGGAGGGGGCAGCCGGGCCTGGGCTGTCCTGCCTCCATCAGCGAAGTGCGTGTATTTAAATGCAAATGCCCTCGTGCATTATTCATACGGCACAGCACTGTCAGAGCCAGGGAGTTAAATACAGACTCCAGCTGCCGGAGGGGAGCGTGAGCGGCGGTTATTCTGGCTCTGGGTGGGGGTAGTGAGGGGTGCTCCTGGCACACTGTGGGAGCCCGGGCCAGCTCGGCTGGGGGTGCACTGGGACCCCGACTGCCAGTGCCCCAGGGATGTGTTCCTTTCAGAATTTTCAAAGTGCGTGTTTTACATTTATTTGCAACCATTTGAATACCAACATTAAAAACGTAAAAAACATAAATATATATATTTGTATACCCCATCCTCATCCCTTATCACCACACAGTGTAATGAACAGTTCCTCATTCTAGCAGCTCCTTTCCCCAGCCCTGCACCCCAGAACTAAACCAATGAAGCGGGCACCTGGCCAAAGCTCCCTGAGCAATGAGGGTTAAGCTGTAGCTCGGTATTAACTAATTAAGAAGGAAGAAGCATAGGAGCGCGGACACATGCATGTCTCTGTGTGTGTGTGTATGTCTGTGTCTGTGTGTGTGTGTGTGTCTCTGTGTGTATATATGTGCCTGCATGTATATGTATATGTCTCTGTGTGTTTATGTGTGTGTATGTCTATGTGTGTATGTCTCTCTGTGTGTATATGTGTACCTGTGTGTATATGTCTGTGTGTGTGTATGTCTGTGTGTATCTCTCTGTGTGTATATATGTGCCTGTGTGTATATGTATATGTCTGTGTGTGTGTTTATGTGTGTGTGTCTGTGTGTGTGTTTATATGTGTGTTTCTGTGTGTGTGTGTGTGTGTGTGTGTGTAAAAGAAGAACAAAGGAACGATGCCAGTAGGTTTATTTCCCATTTACTTTAAAACTGGATTCCCCATTGCTATAATTTGAATAATTATACCTAACTACCCATCGGATCATGAAATAACTGTAGACTCCTAATTCAGCCCCCTAGCGATTTAGTGAATTAAACGTCTTTCCTTTCCTAAGTAAAATGCCTCCCGGTGTGTTATCTCCCATTAGAGATCAGCTTCTGCGAGTCCTGGTGGAGGATTCTGCAGAAATGTGTGGTTAGCGCTTCCTATGCACAGTCATTTGCCCAGAAACCAACAAAAATGCTGGAAACAAGGCTCCTGAGTGGCATACATGACTCACAGGGCATTTACGCACCTCGTAAATATGCTTGGATATGCTTTTTATATGAAAATGGGAAGTTTTTACTTCCCATGGGTGTTGTCCTCATAAGACTTAGGTCTTTAGTTAACATTTAAGCAGTATTCTACTTCTGTGTTGTCTTAAGTCATAAACATAATTTACAAATATCTTATGTAAATTTGTGCATTAAATGTGCATACAATTCAAGGATTTGAAAGTATTTTGTGTTTGAAGGTAACCTTGGGGGATACGTCTCTATTTTCTGAAATTGGGGAGAGTATGCATCTTAAAACAGCGTAGTCCATGCACACCACAGATCCCTCAAGTGACCAGCGGTATGCTCTGCACATGCTCGTTATAGCCACGATTAATCCTATCTAATAAAGACGGTGAATGCAAATTGACCATAACTCCACAACAAAGATGGCGACCCACAGGGCTGATAAGGAAGGAATATGCAAATTGACATGACAAGGCAAGAGGCGGGAAGGTGGCTCCAGGCTGGAGCAAAGGCAGAAAGGCGGTGCCGGCAGCCAGAGGAAGGAAGGCCTATTCTTGCACAAACCTTGTCACCGGGCCTCTAGTTCACATGTAAAAGCCTAAGCGACGATAAAAGTCTGGCTGTTTGACTGGTAGCTCTGGCGTGCACTGACCACCGGGGGGCAGACGCTCAGCGCAGGAGCTGCCTGACTGAGTGCCACTGTGGCCGTGCAGGGTTCTCCACGGACACTCCCCCTGCACACCCCTCCCCAACTGGACCAGGACCGGGACCGGGATCAGAACCACTGTCAGGACTGATGGGCGTGAGGCTGTGGCCACTTCTCTCTCTCTCTCTGCCTCCCCGCCGCTCTGAGAGCAATAAGAACAGAGTGTGTTCTTAAAGAGGCAGGCACAGAGCGTTAGCGGGGTTCCCCCACGCCCCAGGCCGGAGCAGGCCCGGCGGCTGACGGTGAGGTGGAGCCCACATTTCTGGGCAGGAGGCTCCCACCCGCACCTCCTAAGGCTCCGCTCTCCCCCGAGGGGCCACGACGAGGAGGAGGAGGAGGAGGAGGAGGGCAGCCCCGAGTCCACGCGGTTCGGAGTGACTGTTCCCCGGGACAGGGGCCGGGCCGGGGCGCAGCCTTTTCCAAACGTTTACCCTCGTGGGGAACGGAGGGGTGGCATCCAGAGCAGAGGCCAGAGATACTGCTCGGCATCGTCCGATGCACAGGACAGCCCCCCTCACCCCCTGCTCCCCTCGATGATCCAGCCCAAAGCATCAGGAGCTCCCAGGTCCGGAGACCGGAGGAGCCGTGGTCGGCAAACCCGAGTCCACAGCCAACTGTCGACAGGACGACTGACATTTCTTTTTCTTTTCTTTTTTTTTAAATTTATTTTATTGATTTTTTACAGAGAGGAAGGGAGAGGGAGAGAGAGCTGGAAACATCGATGAGAGAGAAACATAGATCAGCTGCCTCCTGCACACCCTCCATTAGGGATATGCCCACAACCCAGGTACATGCCCTTGACCGGAATCAAACCTGGGACCTTTCAGTCCACAGGTCAATGCTCTATCCACTGAGCCAAACTGATTCTGGTCTGATATTTCTTTGGAGAGCCACATTTTTAAAACGTCTTCTAACGCCACTTCTTCAACACAGACTCGCCCAGGCCGTGGTGTTTTGTGGAAGAGCCACACGCAAGAGGCCAAAGAGCCGCCTGTGGCTCGCGAGCTGCCGTGTGCCGACCACAGAGGGGAGGGTTCAAAGGTTCCTGAGTCCGTCCGACCGGAGGTAACTGCCCAGTCTGCTATCCAGGTCCGAAGCCCTCAGGCCCGCACCGAACAGGAACAGCCAGGATCCCACCTGGGGTCCTGGGCGGGCGGCGGGAGGAGCTGAGCGCACGGAGCGCCCGTCACGGCCCCAGGGCAGGCCCTCGCCCCTCGCCGGGCGTGTCATCATTATCCACTGTGATGGCCACTTTCCACTCAAGAGGAAGCAAGGGCCTTCGCAGTGCAAGTGGAAGAAAAATGTAATTAGGAAAACAGGAGGAGACAGGTTTTACTCAGTAAACGCTCCTGGGTGTTCGCACTCTCCCGTGTGGGCCGCGGGCGCGCGCGAAGGGCCGTCGCTCGCACAGTCGCCGGGCTGCCCGGCTCCCGCCCCGGACACGCTCACTGCTGGGCCGTCCTCCTTCCCGTCGCCCCAGCCGCTCCCTCCCTCCCGTCGCCACGTGTGTGGTACAGGCACCGGGGCACCTTCCGCACTCGCAGCCCTGAGGCTGCCGTGGAGGCGGCGCTGAGCCGATAGGTCTGGTGGGAATAACCGGCTTTTTAACGGCGTCAGCACCTCCGCCTGCTCAGCCTCTTCCACCAAACGCCAAGCGAGATGCTCGCTGAAATACAGTCCACTTCTGTTTTTCACTTCTTTGGGCTTTATGGTGAGTGTAAACAAATACGCGTGCATCCTTTGTACAGAGCGAGCTTGCTGCGTTCATTTACTAATTGTGACCTATAGTTTACAGTTTCCCTGGAGCTGGCTGTGGGTAGCCGAGGCGTGTATTTACATCTAAACAGCGTGTTCGTGCTCCCGATTTCTGCTCCACGTCCGTCCTCTTCTCTCTCCTTCAGGGCCGCCGAGAACGGGCCTGCAGTTCAGAACCCCACCCGGCCGGTCTTCCCCTCCCTCCCTCGCCGACCAGAGCTCTGTTTACCGCAAAACAAAGGCCGCCCGCTCTGAGCCCCTCGGTCCGACCAGGAGAGCCCTCTCTGCTCTCAACAATAGAGACGGTTTTAAAAAAACGCTTCTTCTATTCCGGCTGCAGTGCTTTCACTTTTCCGTGAACGAGGGCAGGGCCCTGTGAAGACGCTTTTGCCACAGCTGCTGAGAAGGTCCCCGGCTGCTTCCGACCGTCTCCCGCCGAGAGGTACGGATCCTTTCACCGCGGACAAAGCCCGCGTTCCCAGAATAACACGCTCTGTCTGCGGGCTGTTGTTCTCTGAACCACGGCGGACGCGGCGTGCTGGCCTCTGGTCTGAAGCCTCACGCCGGAACCCGTGTGCGAGGACGGCGTTCATCTCTGTTCTGACTGTCCCTGCGTGGTGGCCACCTCGCTCTCCGGACACTCATCCCGCATCCGTGATGAGAGAGAACCATGGACCGGCTGCCTCCTGCCCACCCCACTCTGGGGATCGAGCCTGCAACCCGGGCCTGTCCTGACCCCTGGGTCATAGGTTGACACCCAACCACTGAGCCACACAGGCAGGCTCTCTCTGTCTCTGAAATGCTGTCTGTAGCCCAAAGACGGTCAGAATAAACTCCTTTCTACATGCTCTGGTATCCAGAAGGGACACACCTCAGGGGGCACACGCCTGAGGGGGCACACGCCTCAGGGGCACACGCCTCAGGGGGCACACGCCTCAGGGGCACACGCCTCAGGGGCACACGCCTCAGGGGCACACGCCTCAGGAGGCACACGCCTGAACCTCTGCACACAGGGGTCTCGGGCTCTCCTGGTGGGATTCGTCTGCAGGAATTCGTCTGCTTTCTCTGGTGCCCTGTCTTGTGTGTTTGCGTCTGAGACCAGTCAGGAGGACCTGGAAGGCAGAGGGAAATGTCATCCTTTCCGATCATGAACTTTCATGATTTCATTAAATATGTTTTTATTGACCTCAGAGAGGAAGGCAGAGGGAGAGAGAGAGACATCACTGAGGAGAGAGGATCATGGATCGGCCGCCTCCTGCACGCCCCACACTGGGGTCCAGCCTGCACCCGGGCCTGTGCCCCGACCGGGAATCGAACCCTGGCCTCCTGGTTCCCAGGTCGGTGGTAAGCCCCTGGGCCACACCGGCCGGGCCAGGTGGTGAACTTCTACAACCAGGGGCGCTGCTTCCTCCTTTCGGCCGCCCCCTCCCTCCCTCCCTCCCTCCCTCAGCGCGCCCCGAGGACGTCTGATTGTGATCGGCACCAAGCCGTCCAGCTGGCCCCAGACACAGAGCTACAGCCCGATGGCGATAAGGTCTGGCCCTCAGTGGTGCCTCAGCCCCGGCCGTGACCCGGACCGGCCATGGAGGCACCCTCACCGACAGGGGGCACCCCCGCCAGCACCAGGACCCAACGGCGGCCCACCGCCCCTCCCCGCCCAGGCCCAGCGCCCCAGCCCGAGCTGTGCGAACCCCCCTAACCATCCCGGGAGCCGGGGGCCACATCCCCGAGCACCCGCTCCCCGGGCCTCCGGGCTCCGAGCCATCTCCCCGCTAACACACCCCTTCCGGGCGGCAAACGTGGTACCAGGCCCGCGGACCCTCCCGCCCGCCCGCTCGGTGCTCACTCTGCCCTCATTCCCGCCTGCTCTGCAGGACGGAACGCTAACCACAACCATCAGCGGTTTCCACAGGACAACGTGACACGGAGCCACGAAATACAGGCCGGCCTCGCTTTATTTTTAATATATTTTTATTGATTTCAGAGAGGAAGGGAGAGGGAGAGAGAGAGAGAAGCATCAATAACGAGAGAGAATCATGGATCGGCTGCTTCCTGCACACCCCCCACTGGGGATGGAGCCCGCAGCCCGGGCCTGTGCCCTGCCCGGAAACCGAACCCTGACCTCCTGGCTCATAGGTCGACTCAGCCGCTGAGCCACTAACTCTTCGTGGAGAAGGTGACGGGATTTTATTAAACTGGGCCGCGTCCAGCACGGCCTCTCAGGCAGCCGAGGTGAGTGAAGGGCACAGTCCCTCCCCCAGGCTCAGCCGGGGCAGAGCTGGTGCAGAGCCAGTGGCCGGCGATAGCATCGGCCGGGGCAGGGACTCAGCTCCGTTATCGGGACATCGAGGGCCTCCCGGCCACGGCTCCCGGCTCCCAGCTCCCGGGACATTCCGGGCGGGCAGGTTCTGCTCTCCCGGTCGGCATGGAAACACACCCCGAGGGCCCAGCAGCCGGCCAGCAGGACCTTCTTGTTGGCGGCGGATGGCGGAGGACACTGGGCCTTGGCGAGGCGGTGATCGCCGGCGCCCCCCGGCCACGGTTTCCCACACGCCAGTTCGGCAGCCACGGCGTGGGCAGCGTGGAAACGGGAGAGTTCCCCGGGTAAAGCCCAGGTTTCGACTTCTGGTTAAAAGGGAAAACTCTGGCCGGATAGCCAATCCATGAGTCTCTCACCATGGAGGTTTCTCTCTCTTCCTTTCCCTTCCTCTCGGAGATCAAGACGAACAAGCTTCACATGTATGCACACACGTGTATACTCTACTGAGCACGGGCTGCCATATCGAAGCTATTATCCCACAGCCTCCCTTCTCTCCTCCGCATTCACGGACTCGCCCTGGGAAGTGGCAGGGAGAGCTGTAGGAACCCACTCGCTCCCCGAGGCCACGGAGGAACGTGCCCCCCAGATTGGACACACGTCTCCCATCTGCGGGGATGGCCTCCGTGTGTGCGTTCTCTGCCTGACCCTCTGCGCTGAGCACAGCCTCTCGCTTCACAGACAGGCTCACACGGGGTTCAGGGAGTCACCAAGACCCGCTCCTCCAGCCGCCCCACGCACAGCCATGGGCCCCACCCACAGCCACGAGCCTCAGGCACAGCCACAGGTGGGCCATGTGGTGCAATTCTGAGTTTCCACATTGGCTTTTGCTGAAGGTGGGACATGGCCATGAGTGGCCGAGGAGACCTCAGTGGACGGACAAGGTAACTGGCACTGGCCATGTGCCGGCTCCCATGAAGCACTGAGTTCATTTAATTCCTTTTCCGGACACATGTGCTCGGTGGCCGTGGACCATTAAGTACCACAACCCCCTCTGATTATATCCTCAGGTCCCCAACACCAGTCAGAAAGGAGGTGTGAGCCCCTGTTCACAGCAGCTGAGATCTGGGAAACAGCCCAAGTGGCCATCAGTAGGAGTGGATAGACACACACACACTGGTGCATTCACACCATGGAATACTATGCAGCTGTGAAAGAAGGATCTCTCACCCTTTGAGACAGCCCAGAGGGCCTGGAGAGTATTGTGCTAAGTGAAATAAGTCAGAGAAAGACAAGTATCACATGATCTCATTTATATGTGGAATCTAATGAACAAAATGAACTGATGAGCAGGTGTCGAACTCAATCAGAGAAGGGGCCAAAATCTAAAATCCAGCCTAAATCGCGGGCCGAATGGTTTACTGAACAGTCATAAACTGTCATTGTGATGGAAACGCAGCGGAGTGCAGTGATGACAGCGCGGTGCGGGCCACATTGCAAGGCCTGGCGGGACGGATTTGGCCCGCGGGCCTTGTGTTTGACACGTGATCCAGAGACACTGAAGCATAGAAAGACTGAAGATCCTCACAGGGAAGGGGTGTGTGTGGGAGGTGGGGGGTAGGGAGTGGGAAGATTAACCAAAGACCTTGATGCATATATGCTTAACCCATGGATATAGACAGGAGTGGGGTGAAGGTCGGGGTGGGGGTGGGGGGCCAGGAACTGGGTGGAGGGGGCCACAGGGAGGCAATGGCACCACCTGCAATACTCTCAACAATGAACAAAAATAAGTAAAAATAAATAAACCACAGACGGAGACGAGAACAGGAAGTTGCTGAGAAAGACGGGCTTGTGGTGACAACAGATCCGTGTCGCTGGGAGGGAGGGAAGAGAACTTTCCGGACCTTCCTCGGACACGAGCACTGCGCGCCAGTGGCCTCAGGGCTGGGGACGGACTCCAGCCGCTGGGGGACACGCTGCGGAGGACACACAGGCAGGATTCAAGGGCAGGGCGACGCCCGGTGTGGTTTGGGAACAGCACAGGGGCCTGTGACATGCGCACGGGGTTCACAGGACGAGGCGGCCAGCCAGGCCTGGCGTGAGCGGGAAATAATTAACCAGTAGACGCGGGGGGACGTCCACACCACGGAAAACAGCGGCTCCGCGCCGTCCAGAGGCACCAGGGCCGGCCGGGCTAGGCTGACAGAACCAGAACGCTTCCATGTCAGGATAAGGATGAGCAGGAGCCTCACCGAGCAGGGGCCGGCCCAGGAACCAGGGCCGAGGAGCCGGAGCGAGAGCCGAGGGCAGAGGATGCCAGGCAGCGTTTACGGGGAGAAGCCGTCGGCACATGTGAGGGCGTCGGCGGGCGGAACTGAATGCCGGGCATTCGCTGGCCGCCTTACACCCGCCTCTGAACGTGCAGACAGGGGGTGCTCCGGAGACGAGTCGCCCAGCACACGGCTCCTTCCCGGGATCTGGGTCCCGTCTGGTTCTTCCTGGGCGCGCCGTGCGGTGAGCGCGGCCTGAGCCGGTCACTCTGTATTAAACAACGAGACAGCCAGAACCGGTTTGGCTCAATGGGTAGAGCGTCGGTTTGGGGACTGAAAGGTCCTGGGTTCGATTCCGGTCAAGGGCATGCACTTTGGTTGCGGGCATATCCCCAATAGGGGGTGTGCAAGAGGCAGCTGATCGATGACTCTCTCTCATCGATGTTTCTAACTATCTCTCTCCCTTCCTCTCTGTACAAAATTAATAAAATATATATTTAAAAAAACCAACAAACCAAAAAAAAACAAGACAGCTCGGGCGGCTGACGCCGAGGGCTCCCGGACCATTCACAGACATGGCGTTAACGACGGCTCCATGAGCAGCTGGTGGAGGTGAGGTCAGTGACCTTGGTGCCCTCACCCTACAACAATCTTATTGAGAAATAGCAGCCATTTGTGTACCCTCCTGCACCACCTGCAGAATCCTGGTTGCTTTGGCCTAAGGCCGTGGTCGGCAAATTCATTGGTCCACAGAGCCAAATACCAACAGGACAATGACGGAAATTTCTTTGGAGAGCAGCATTTTTTAAACGTAAACTTCTCCTAACGCCACTTCAACATAGACTCTAGGCCGTGGTGTTTTGTGGAAGAGCCACACTCAAGGAGCCAAAGAGCCGCCTGTGGCTCTCGAGCTGCAGTTTGCCAACCACAGGCCTGAGGGGACGGAGCCGTAAAAGGAGCAGCCGTGGTCGCCCCTGAGCCCTCGTCGCTGCCCCGAGTCCTGGCTGCAGCCGGTCATGCCGACTCTTCTCTCTTCACAGGAGGAACTGTCAGCTGCAGCTGCATTCTTAGAGATCAAGACTCAAGTGGCTTTTTCTTACTTTTTAAAGAGTATATAATTATATTGATTTCAGAGAAGAAGGAGGTGGGAGAGAGAGATGGACACATCCATGATGAGAGAGAATCACGGATTAGCTGCCTCCTGCACGCCCCCCACTGGGAATCCAGCCTGCAACCCGGGCCTGTGCCCTTGGGGATCGAACCCTGACCTCCTGGTTCATAGGTTGATGCTCAAACCCTGAGCCGTGCCGGCCGGGCAGGTGGTTTTTCTCACAGTTTTTTCCCTGTACATCAGGCTCAGATGCCATAAGCATTTCCTGGCTCAGAAGGAAACGGTGTGTTTGGCACGAGGGACCCCTGGGTTCAGGATGTCCTGGCCGCTCTGTTCCGGACTTCTCCCCAGCTCAGCCTGCTGCCAGGTTGTGGACAAATTAACCCCAATCTCCGGGCCCCTGTGTCCAGAGCACGCGGCTCCCGGTCCGAGGACCAGCCGCCACCCCTGTCCCCTTCCCAGGCAGCTCCTCCACGTTACTCCCCGCACAGCTGCTCCGGCCCAATCGCCACGGCCTGGACCAGGGTGCCCTCCACGTCGCCGGGCCCGGTGGGCAGCTGGTGGGAGCCCAGGGCGGTGCCCACACGCAGGATGGTGCCCACTGGCGAACGCTCTGCCGGCTTCTGGGAAACCGGAGAAGCACAGAGCATGTTCTGTCCAGATTCCAAGTATCTCCGGCCGCTGCACCGGCCAGGACTGCCTGCCTCGCCTGCTATTGGCCGAGAAAGTGGCTCCACCTGCTCGGCCAGTTTACCTGCCACGGCCGAGAGGCCGGGCAGAGGCAGCCGGCACTGGATCTGAGCTCAGAGCAGGAGCAGCGAGCGGCTCTGAGCCAGAAGCCAGGTCTGAGCTCATTCCTGCAGGACTGTTCTCTGTTCTCGCTGGGGCTCAGGCACAGGAGCCCAGCCGGGAGCCGCCCGGACCGGGACCAGGACCAGGACTAGAACCAGAACCAGGACCAGGACCAGAACCAGGACCAGGACCAGAACCAGAACCAAGCAGGGACCAGGACCAAGACCCGGACCAGGACCTAGACCAGACCCGGACCAGACCCGAACCCAGAGTAGGACCAGAACCAGGCCCAGGCCAGGACCTGGGCCATGGCCAGCTCGGCGCTGCAGTGGCTGGGCCTGCTGCTGGGCGGGGCGGGCGCGGTGGGCACGGTGGCGGTGACCATCATGCCGCAGTGGAAGGTGTCCGCCTTCATCGGCAGCAACATCGTGGTGTTCGAGACGCTGTGGGAGGGGCTGTGGATGAGCTGCCGCAGCCACGCGGGCCTGCGGCTGCAGTGCAAGGTGTACGACTCGCTGCTGGCGCTGCCCGCCGACCTGCAGGCGGCCCGCGGGCTGCTGTGTGCGGCCTGCGTCCTGGCCGCCCTGGCCTCGCTGGCCGCCGCCCTCGGCATGCGCTGCTCCCGCTGCGCCGCGGCCGAGGCCAAGGCCCGGGGCGCCACGCTGCTGGCCGCCGGCGTGCTGTTCGTGGTGGTGGGCGTGGCGGTGCTGGCGCCCGTGAGCTGGGTGGCCGCCGCCATCGTGCGGGACTTCCACGACCCCACGCTGGACGATGGCCGCAAGCGGGAGCTGGGCGAGGCGCTGTACCTGGGCTGGGCGTCCGCCCTGCTGCTCGTGGCCGGGGGCGCCGTGCTGGCCTGCGTGGCCCACGGCCCCGCGGAGGCCGGGGGCCCCCGGTACCACCTGCCCGCCCGCCGCGCCGCCCCCCGGAGCTGGGCCTCCGAGAGGAAGCCTCCGGGCAGCCTGCCCTCCCGCAGCCAGTACGTGTAGGGGGCGTGCTCTCCTCCGCTTCTCCTTCTTTGTTATTCGAGAGAGTGGACTGTCCTGCTCCTAAATGCTTTTCCCGGAGTGTTTTCCTGGTGTCAGAGAGGAAGGGAGAGAGAGAGAAGCATCCATGATGAGAGAATCACGGACCGGCCGCCTCCTGCACGCCCTCGCTGGGGACAGCGCCCACAGCCCGGGCCTGTGCCCTGACCGGGAGTCGAACCCTGACCTCCTGGTACACAGGTCCACGCTCAGCCCCGGAGGTGCGCCGGCCAGGCCGTGTGGAGCTTTTGACTTCCCCTCGTGGATGGCCACGATGATACTGCTTCCTGGGAGCGGAGCCCGCGGCCTGGACCCGAGACCTGGACCCGCAGCCTGGACCGCAGCCTGGACCTCGGCTCTCACCTGCAGAACATACACCGCCCCGTCGCGGTGACGGTCTGCGGGCTCAGAGCGCGGCCGAGGAGACACGGACACGCGCCTCAGGGGCCGCCCGGAGGTTTGCTTCTTTCCACGCCTCGTCCTGTGCGTCCCCATGAGTCCCACCTCCCGGACTCCCCCAGCCCGCCCAGCCCGTCTGCACTGCATGTCCCCGGCCTCATCGGTGCTCTTCCTCCCCGGCCCAGCCACCTCGCTGGCGGCAGCCCCTCACGGGACCCCCCGCCCGGACGCAGCCGTGTGCGCGGGCGGGAGGACGTGGGGTCCCTCAGAGACCGGCCGGGCTCTGTGGCTCTGATTGATTCTAGAGGAGATGGAGTCCATTCCGCTGAGCCCACGAACACGCCCCTCGGGGCCAGGGTGAGGCCTGAGATGGAACTTTAAGGTTGAAGCGAGCTCAGCGAGCTGCACCGGGCTTATCGGGCGGCGTGGACAAAGGCTTTGATCGGCGATAAAGACAGTGCCAGGCGCTCCGGCTCCTGCCTGCTCTTCCCCGAGGCCGGCCCGGCCTCCGATTAAATCAGCGGCCGGACAGGCAGGCCTGCGCCAGGGGCTGCACTCTGCAAACGGCTTTCGCCAGAGCGGCTCACAGGAGGCGGCCGGACGGGACCGGGAGACCTCAGGGCCGGCGGCGAGCGGAGCGTCTGCCTCTTACCTGCGTCTCAGGGCTGCGTCTGAGAAGATGTCACGCGTGCATGTATGTGAGTCGCGTGGTAACCGCGTGAACAGAGACTTTGGTGTTTGCCAACATAAGCAACAGGACAGAAACGTGAAACGCCTTGGTTTTCTTTGCTAACCAAAAGCAAGAACAAAAAACACCCCACGCGCACTCTTTCTGAGGGGGGCTCCGTGGGCCCCGTGTGCGGACACGTTCCCGCGGGCCCGTCTGTGTTTCAGGTCGGTATGGAAATGCGCTAGTTTTGTGTTTTCTCTGAGGTTGATGCCCTGGATCGTCTCCTTTGAAAGTCTGTGTCCGAGTTCCCTTAGCTGACGCGACTGCCTGCCACCTGCTCTATGCCCTTTGTATCAATAAACTTGCCTTTTACATAAATTTTAAGTTTTTTTTTTTACTATTCCCCATTTGTTTTTCTGTTTTATAACCTGAAACGAGTTTTCAAAAACCTAATGTTTTGGGGTCTCTACTTTTAAAAAGAACATCAAGGCCACGTTTTAAAGATAAAAGTAGAATCAGCATTGGCTCCCAAGGCTCTAAAATGCTGTATAGTTTTCATAATGATATGCTTACCTTGTAATCATTGGACCCATACACTAATCATTGATCAATATAATATACTTGTGATTAAGGTCATGCTACAGGTCCCAACATCCACATACTGTGAACACTGCGTATCTAGAGGCCATTTCTAGAAAAACTTTCCATTGCTAAGTTTCACCTCCAGGAAGAAGTAGCTGTTCTAACAAAACGGTAACATGCAAATTAGCCAGGACACCCTCACAGCAGGCTGTGTGGGGCGACCAGGCTGACAGCGGGGGTCAGTGAGGGGCGGCCAGGCTGGTGGGGGTGGGGGGCAGTTGGGGGCAACCAGGCCAGTGGGGGGGACAGTTGTGGGTGGCCAGACCAGCGGTGGGGGGCAGGGAGGGGAGGGAGGGGCAGTTGTGGACAACCTGGCCAGCAGTGAAGGGAAGTTAGGGACGACCAGGCCAGCAGAGGGGGACAATAAGGGGCAACCAGGTCAGCAGGGGGGCAGTAGGGAATGACCAGGCCAGCAGAGGGGCAGTAGGGAATGACCAAGCCAGCAGGGGCGGTGGCAGTTGGGGGCAACCAGATTGGCGGAGGGGGGAGGGGTAGGAGTGGGGGAGAGAGTTAGGGGCGATTAGGGGTTGTGTGTGGGAGGGGCTGTGTGTGTGGGAGGGGCTGTGTGTGGGAGGGGCTGTGTGTGGGGGGCTGTGTGTGGGAGGGGCTGTGTGTGTGGGAGGGGCTGTGTGTGGGAGGGGCTGTGTGTGTGTGGGAGGGGCTCTGTGTGTGTGGGAGGGGCTGTGTGTGTGGGAGGGGCTGTGGGGGGGGAGGGGCTGTGTGGGGGAGGGGCTGTGTGTGTGGGAGGGGCTGTGTGTGTGGGAGGGGCTGTGTGTGGGAGGGGCTGTGTGTGGGAGGGGCTGTGTGTGTGGGAGGGGCTGTGTGTGTGGGAGGGGCTGTGTGTGTGGGAGGGGCTGTGTGTGGGAGGGGCTGTGTGTGTGGGAGGGGCTGTGTGTGTGTGGGGGGGGTGTGTGTGTGGGAGGGGCTGTGTGTGTGGGAGGGGCTGTGTGTGGGAGGGGCTGTGTGTGGGGTTGATTCGAGGCTCCAGGAGTTCTGACTGCCTGTGCCTTCTCTCCGCCATCGCCCAGGATGTGTCCCCCATCCTGTCTGCACGCTCCCCCCAGGGGGACGGTCCTCTCTCTGTGGCTCTGGAGAGGTGTCCCGGGTCTGATGATTTTCTTTTATCCCATTTCCCGGACACCAGACACGGCCAGAAAACACTGAGAAACAATCCCTCACCTAGAGGCCGCTGGTCGGTCATAACTCACGTGTTCTGTAAACTCACGTTCGTCCGAACACCAGTGAGGAGGAGGAGAAGCTGGGGAGCACCCAGCGCCCTCAGAGGGCGGGGACACGCCTGAGTGTCTGCCCCGCGGGTCCCTGCTCTCCTGCCAGCAAGTCATCCCGGACGACTTAACCCGTACGGCATAACGCTCTGAGAGCAGACAAAACCTTCAAAACTTTATATCACGGCAATCACGGTCAAAACTCACACACACCACCGCGCATGCACACACGTCCACATGAACTGACATGGGATCATTATTCACTTTCCTAATTGTTTATGCTTTCATTTCTTTTTTAAAAAATTGTATTTTATTGATTTTTACAGAGAGCAAGGGAGGGGGAGAGAGAGTTAGAAACGTCGATGAGAGAGAAACACTGATCAGCTGCCTCCTGCACACCTCCCACTGGGGATGTGCCCGCAACCAAGGTACATGCCCTTGACCGGAATTGAACCCGGGATCTTTCAGTCCGCAGACCGACGCTCTATCCACTGAGCCACACCGGCTAGGGCTGCTTTCATTTCTTAACACGCCAGCATGTTCGAGGCGGGGAGATCAGCACCCTCGGGAGCGGGCACTTTCCAGAGGGGCGTCCATTGGAGACGGTGATGGCGGGCCTCACGTCACAGAACACCCATCGGCCAGAGGGGAGGAGAGGGCCGGTCACTCCGAGGGAGATAATGAAACGGGGAGGGGAGGGGGGCCGGTGACAGGGAGGGTTACAGTGACAGCCGAGAGGAAGACGACGACGAGGGGGCGGCCCCAGAAGCGAGGCCGCGGCGGGAGAGGGCGGGTGGACGGCGTTCAGGAAACGTCGGGTTTGGGGCGAGTCGGGCTCGGCCGGCAGGATTCCCTGGGATCCCGTCCTGCCCTCAGCAGGCCATCGTGGGACACGGAATCCGATCTTCCTGTGCTGCTTGCTGTCCCGTATCCTCCCCCACCCCATGGAGACCAGACTCCGGACCCACGGCCGAGACACGCAGGCGCTGGCCGGGGCTGTGGCCAAGGCCACAAGCAATAGTCCTTTAGTGTCCGGCTGGGTGGCTCAGTGGTGAGCATCGACCTAGGAACCAGGAGGTCACGGCTGGATTCCCAGTCAGGGCCCAGGCCCGGGTTGTGGGCTCGGTCCCCAGTGAGGGGCGTGCAGGAGGCAGCTGTCATCATTGGTGTTTCTATCTCTCTCCCCCTGCCTCTCTGACATCAATAAAATACATAAAAATTAGGAAAAGATTGACCAGAGCTCAGTATTAGGTTCAGACATTGCGGCCTCAACGCCTGTCTCCTTCACAGGACAGGCAGAGCCCTCTGCGGGGAAACCCAAGGCAGAGCAGGCACCTCGCCCAGGCACCAGGGGGCGCCCCAGGCCACGCTGCGAGCAGACGCCAGGGTCACCTTCACCTGTGAATGGAGGCAGGTGTCCCTCAGGGGCTGGGGGCCAGGGACCCGGGAGCTGCCTGCGCCTCTGCGTAAGGCTCATCACAGCAGCTTCTCTTTCTCTCTGTTTTCCTTTCACACGAGAGCCTCAGCCCTGCGGTGCTGGAAGGGAAACGGGCAGAGGCTGACGGAGGACGGGAGGGACGCAGGGCGGGACACGGGGCGGGACGGGCGGGACCAAGAGGCACGAGGACCACCGAGGACGACAGGCCCTCGGCCCCGAGGAGGGCAAGCAGAGACGGCGCTGAGCAGCAGGGAATGGGCTCCAGTGACCCTGAACCCGAGACACCGGGAGGTTTTCCAGGGAAATTACCAGAGCGGCAGGCGGGGACGGGGCAGTGAGGACGGGCAGTGCACAGGGTGGACACGGGGTGGGCACGGGGTGGGCAGAGGGTGGACACGGGGGTGGACACGGGGTGGACACGGGGTGGACACAGGGTGGACACAGGGTGGACACTGGGGTGGACACGGGGTGGACACAGGGTGGACACAGGGTGGACATGGGGGTGGACACGGGTGACACGGGTGGACACAGGGTGGACCAGGGTGGACAGCGGGGTGGACACAGGGTGGCATGGGGTGGACACGGGGTGGAAACGGGGGTGGACACGGGGTGGACACGGGGTGGGCACGGGGTGGACACAGGGTGGACACGAGGGTGGACACGGGGTGGACACGGGGGTGGACACGGGGTGGGCACGGGGTGGACACAGGGTGGACACGGGGGTGGGCATGGGGTGGGCACATGGGTGGGCATGGAGTGGGCATGGGGTGGACACGGGTGGACACAGGGTGGACACGGGGGTGGACACCGGGTGGGCACTGGGTGGACACGGGAGTGGACACGGGGGTGGACACGGGGTGGGCATGGGGTGGACACAGGGTGGGCACGGGGTGGGCACAGGGTGGACACGGGGTGGGCACTGGGTGGACTCAGTGTGGACACGGGGGTGGACACGGGGTGGGCACTGGGTGGACACGGGAGTGGCTGGGCCCAGGGGTGGTGCGAGGTTCAGATAAACAGGTGACCAATTCAGAGGCAGAAAAACCTCAGTTGCTCCTGACGAAGAAAAGGACACGGCGACATCAGAGCCGTGAGTGACTACAGTCAGTGTTTCTAAACACACAGCTCGTTCTCACACTAAGGAATCCGCAGCCGGGCGGGGACCCTGGCCCCCGGCCGGAGGCGGCCAGGAGACCGTGGGGTCTGGTCCTGCCCAGGCCTGGGGGGACAAATGGCGGGCGTTATCCCCTGCATTTGCTAGCCCCCCCCGTGGCTCGCTGACGCATTACTCATTAAGCACACACACACACACACACACACACACACGCGCACACACACACGCACACGCGCGCACAGACAGGCTCCTGTCTGATGGATCTTGTCCTGTGGCCCCCGAGGGGCGCTGTAAGCACCCACCGAAGGACTGTGGGTTCCCTGCCCGGTAAAGGGCTCCTACCTCCTTTGCAGGCTCCGCCCCAGCCCTGGTGGGGGTGCCTGTGGGAGGCAACCACTCGGTGTGTTTCTCTCGCATCGATGCTTCTCTCTCTCTCCCCCTCTCCCTGGAAATCAAGGGAAACACACCCTCCGGTGAGGACTGACAGAACAGAAAGGAAAACACGGGAAAGCCTTAAGAACAGATTCTAAGCTCCAGGGGGGAGCATCGGCCTAGGAACCAGGAGGTCAGGGTTCGATTCCCGGTCGGGGCACAGGCCCAGGTTGCTGGCTCCATCCCCAGTGGGGGGCGTGCAGGAGGCAGCCGATCCATGATTCCCTCTTATCATGGACATCTCTCTCTCTCCCTCCCTCTCTCTCTCTCTCTCTTCAATCGTCTCTGAAATCAATGAGAACATTGCTTTGACACCAGCACCGGCTGCTTCATCCGTAGCCGAACGGGACCGTCCCTGAGGGGTGTAGCCCGGCGCTGCCTGCACACGTGTCCTGGCCGACAGACGCAGCGCAGGACAGGCTGCCGACGTGAGCGCGGCCACGGCCGAACGATGCCACCGCTGCCACGGGGCCTAAGGACAAACAGCCGCTCTGAGCCCCAAACCACGGCCTCAGCCGCCCCCACGCCCGGGCCTCCTGCTCGGCGGGGAGAGGACTCCCGAGGAGGAGTTAGGGGGCCCCAGCGGCCCCCAGAGCCCAGGACACGCAGCCTGGGGCGCTGGTCACCGCCCTGTCTGTGCAGGTGCCGGCGGGACACGCACGGGCACGGTGATGTCACGGCCGAGCACCTGCAGCCGGCGTGGTGGCGTCAGCCGACGGCACCCCATAAACTCACCAGATAAACACGGAAACACAGAAACATCACCACACCCGGGCCTCCGTCCGCGGGTGGCAGCGCCCTCCCAGAGGCACGCGCCTTCCCTCGGCCCGTCTCCCCGGACCCGGACGGAGGGGGACCTCTCCGATTACCGGCCAGTTTGGCCTTCGCCGTGTGGCTCAGTGGACAGACGTCCACCTCCAGACTGAAGGGTCCCGGGTTCGATTCCCGGCCGGGGCACAGGCCCAGTTGCGGGCTCATCCTCAGTGTGGGGCGTGCAGGAGGCAGCGGATCCGTGACTCCCTCTCATGGATGCCTCTCCCTCCCCCTCCCTCTCTGAGATCAGTACGCGTACACACACGTCTGTGTCATCATGTCCGAGTCGGGATGCAGACCGGACTGCCAGCACCCGCACAAAAGCAGGACAGCTCAGAGGGACAGAGCAGTGGGAATGGAAGCCTATGAGCCTAATCAATGGACACAGACAACGGGGGGGGGGGGGGGGGGGGGGCATGAGCTGGGGGCCAATGGGGGAATAAGGACACATGTGTAATACCTTGATCAATAAAGAAATTTAAAAAAAGAAAGCTACTTTCCCACCCCAGTGCCTGCACCTGTTCCTCACCCTCCCCTTCCCCTTCCCTCCCCCCACCTCCTCCCCCTCCTCCTCCCCCTCCCCCTCCTGCCCTGGGGCGACCTGCAGGTGCCTTTGTTCGGGGCCAGGTGATGATCTGTCCTCCTTAAACGCCTCTTCCTCCCCCGGGGCCCCTCGTAAAGGGTCCTGCTGGACGGGGCCTCCCGTGCTTTGTCTGCTGGAATGGGCGGGAGTGTCTCCTTTTCTTCCCCCAGACAACACAGACTCTCCTTCCTGGGACACGCCTGGGACATGCCTGGGACACGCCTGGGAGGGCGCCAGCCGTGTCCCCACGGAAGAGGGCAGGAGGGGTCAGCAGGGGGGGGGGTGAGGTGAGGAGGGGAGTCATGGAACCCTTCTACAACAAAGAATAAAAACAGGGGCGCAGCCAGAGCAGGTTTGGTTCAGTGGCTGAAGCATCTGCCTGCGGACTGAAAGGTCCCAGGTTCGATTCCTGTCAAGGGCATGCACCTTGGTTGTGGGCACATCCCCGGTAGGGGGGGTGCAGGAGGCAGCTTGTCGACGATTCTTTCTCATCGATATTTCTAGCTCTCTATCCCTCTCCCTTCCTCTCTGTGAAAAATCAATAAAAAATATATATTTTTAAAAACGGCGCAGAGGACCCGGGGGGGGGGGGGGGGAAGGGACAAGGGGGGTCCTGTGCCCGCCTTTCTCCATGGAACACACTCCTGGGAGCTGGGGCAGTGCCGTCCCACCCATGCAGGGGTCAGACCGCGCTGCGGCTGGGACTCGCCGTGTGGAGAGAAATCACGCATCTTCACGCTAACGGGGCCTCCCCCGGGCGTTACCCAGCTCAGCACAGGCAGCTGTGCTGCCGGGAAGTGAGGCCCGGGGCGCCGCGGCCTGAGGCTGCACCTCGGACCCCCCTCAGCCGGGGCCTCGAACCCGAACGCCGTCTGTGCGGTGGGGAGAGGGCGGCTGTGGTGCGTGTTCGGCAGCAGAGCAGACGGTGCGGGAGGGGACGGAGGTCCCCAGGCCCAAACGGGGAGTCTAGCTTCCAGCTCGAAGCATGAATGAGCGTTCACACCCCGACCACGTCGATGGGGCTGGCGTGGGCGCGTGGGAGGGTCTCCGTCCCCAGGGGGCTGTGCAGGACCCCCCTCGAGGGGCCCGTAGTAACTGAGGGCGCCTCCCGGTGAGAAACACCTCCGGGGGCGGCAGGGAAACTGAGGCGGGCTGGTACAAGGAGGGCCGACCCACGTGCCGTGTGCCCCTCAGAGTCAAGGTCACTGAGTGAGGGAACACCGAGGAAGGCCTCAGCCACGAGGAGCCCCAGGGACCTGAGCTGAAGGTCACGGCGCCCGGGCGGGGTCTGGGCACAGAGCGGGGACACCGCACAGAGCCAACAAGTGGGCCTGAGCCAGGAGCTGCGTCAGTGCCCGAGTCCGGCTGCTCTTGCGTTGAGCGTCTGCCCCCTGGTGGTCGGTGCGCATCATAGCAACTGGTTAGACAGTCAGACACCTAGTGTATTAGCCTTTTTAAAAAATATATATTTTATTGATTTTTTTTTTTACAGAGAGGAAGAGAGAGGGATAGAGAGTTAGAAACATCAATGAGAGAGAATCATCGATGAGCTGCCTCTTGCACACCCCCTACCAGGGATGTGCCCTCAACCAAGGTACATGCCCCTGACTGGAATTGAACCCGGGACCCTTCAGTCCGCAGACCGACGCTCTACCACTGAGCCAAACCGGTTTCGGCGTATTAGCCTTTTATATAGAGAGATTGAGAGGGTTGCATCCTACAGAAATACCCGGTGGTACTGGTCACACACCACCGGTTGGCAGGGTTGATTCAAATGAAGGCTTTGCAGGGAGGTCTCCCAGCAGGAGTCCGCGTGCTGCGCCCTGAGTAACGCCTACACCTGCCAGGAGTTTCCATCCTTTAATGTAGGGGTGTCGAACTCAATCAGAGAAGGGGCCAAAATCTAAAATCCAGCCTAAATTGCGGGCCGAATGGTTACTGAACAGTCATAAACTGTCATTGTGATGGAAATGCAGCGGAGTGCAGTGATGACAGCGCGGTGCGGGCCACATTGCAAGGCCTGGCGGGACGGATTTGGCCCTCGGGCCTCGTGTTTGACACATGTGCTTTAATGGATTCCTTGCATCCATTTGGTTGATCCTCCCCCGAGGACATAAAAGGAAGAGGGGGAAGGTCTCTCCCCACACCAAGCCCCTTCCCTGGCCCCCTGGCTCTAGGGAGCGGGTGGAGGGGGGTCCAGGATGACAATGTTCCCCCTGAGCTTTGAAACAGCGTCGATTGAAGTCCTCTTGCTTTTAAAACTATTTGGGAAAGGACAGAGGGCTGGTGTTCGAGTTGTGGTTTTATCCCTTCGGAGGAAAAGGCCTGAGAAAGCCTTTCTCCCTCCTGTTGTTGACTCGGGCTGGACGGAAGACGCGCATAGTAGGTGGACACGCGCTTAGTAGGTCCGAGGCGGGCGTGTTCCTGATCGGCACCGCAGAGCTGGCCTCGCGGGCCCTCTCACATCCTGCATGCTGCCCGATCGCGGCAGGTGAGTCTGAATTTAACCCGCGGCCCCGCTTAGTCCGAAGGACACTTTTCATGCTGTTTCGTGGGAACAGGAGAGACGTGTTTCGCTTTGATAAACGAGCTGCGTTTCAAGCTGCCACTGGAAACACACGCAATGAGCCGAAACTGGTGTGGCTCAGTGGGTGGAGCGTCGACCTGCGGACTGGAGGGTCCTGAGTTCGATTCCGGTCAAGGGCGTGTACCTTGGTTGTGGGCACATTTCCTGTGGGGGGGTGCAGGAGGCAGATCATCGATGTTTCTCTCTCATTGATGTTTCTGGCTCTCTATCCCTCTCCCTTCCTCTCTGTAAAAAATCAATAAAATATATTTTAAAAAAAAGAAAGAAAACACATGCAATGAAAGTTTATGGGCCAACCGGCATTCCGCCAGCGAGGAGGGTGTTGATTCAGAGATAATATGATAATTACCGGCCAATTACATTAACAGACGCTCCTCTCTCCTCTGGCGCCTCCTTCCTGGGTCTCAGGAATGAACGTTGGAGTCTCCTCGGGAACCATCACTAGTTTTCTCAGACGTCCTGACCCTCACACCCCCCACGCCCGGTGCCCCGGTTCAGCCAGGAGGGACGGACGGACAGCGGGAAGGAAAGACGGCTTAGCCTCTGGGAGCCTCCGGAGTCACAGCGTCTTGTCTTCCCCCAAAGAACCGGCCAGAGGAGAGAAACAACAACAAAGCACAGGGAACCCCGGGCGTCGGCGAGGCTCCCAATTAGCCGGGCTCTGTGCCTCCCCGGGGAGAGGTCCTGGCAGGAAGTTCACGGCTCGTCATTAACATTCCACCGGGCTCCCGGACGGGACCGGAGCCACGGCCGCGGAGGCCTCAGAGGGCGGGCACGCCTCGCTCCCTCCTCCCGGCGCCTCTCTCTGCGGCCAGCAGACACGGCGCCGGGGCCTGGCGGCATCCCCCAGCAGGTCCTCCACGGGACAAGCAGTCACCGTGGAAACGCCCCCCTGAGACTCCGGCAGACGAGACCTCCACCTCCAGGACCTGTCTTCTGTTTGCTTGATCCTCCTCTGAGGACCTTTTCTGTTGATTTTTAGAGACAGCGGGAGAGAGAGGGAGGGAAAGACAGAGAAACTTCGTGTGAGAGTAACACCTGGACTGGCTGCCTCCTGCGCGCACCCTGACCAGGGCCGGGCCGGGAGGAGCCCGCAACCCAGGTACGTGCCCTTGACCGGCCTCGAACCCGGATCCTTCGGTCTGCAGGCCTCGCGCTGCCCGCTGAGCCACCCCGGCCAGGACGTGCCTCCGGGATCGCCATCGACTGCCACGTCGGACGCCATGGCCGTCTACCCGCTGCAGGTGGCGGGGCTGGCGCTGGGCGTGCTGGGCCTGGCGGGGGCGCTGGCCACCACGCTGCTGCCGCAGTGGCGCGTGTCCGCCTTCGTGGGCAGCAACATCGTGGTCCTGGAGAGGATCTGGGAGGGGCTGTGGATGAGCTGCGTGCGGCAGGCGTGGGCCACGCTGCAGTGCAAGCCCTACAGCTCGCTGCTGGCCCTGCCGCCCGCGCTGGAGGCCGCCCGCGCCCTCACCTGCACGGCCGTGGCCCTGGCCCTCGTGGCGCTGCCCGTGGGCGCCTGCGGGCTGCGGCAGGTCCGGTGCGCGGGCTCCGGCCCCAGGGCCCGGGCGGGCCTGGCGGGGGCGGCCGGGGCGCTGCTGCTCCTCGCCGGCCTGCTGGTCCTCCTGCCCGTGTCCTGGACGGCCCACCGCGTCATCCGGGACTTCCACGACCCCACGCTGCACGTGGGCCGCAAGCGGGAGCTGGGGGCCGCGCTGTTCGTGGGCTGGGCCAGCGCCGCGGTGCTCCTGGCGGGGGGCGGCCTGCTCTGCGGGTCCTGCTGCTGCAGCTGGAGGAAGCGGGGGCCCCGGTGCCCGGCCCCCCGGGACCGCCCGCCGCGTGGGGGGCCTCACGGGGGGCCACACGGGGCCCCGGCCGCCCCCCAGAAGCCCTTCACCAGCTACGTCTAGGCCTGCGGGGTCCGGCTGGGGGGGAGGGGGAAGGGGAGGGGGGGAGGGGAAGCAGGGGATGGGGAGGGGGGGGAGTGGCAGGGACGGCTGGTGGGTTTGACAGAACCGTCACTGACCCTCACACCCCCCTGCCCGGACTGCGGGTGCGTCAGGCGGGGACGGCCCTCGTGGCTCCATCCAAGCAGTGGAGAGTGAAGGCACACGGAGGGGCTGTGGCCGGCGGGGGGGTCGGAGACGCACCCTGGACCTTGACTTGACCTTGACCCCGTGCAGTCAGTGCCGTTACTGCGTTGGACTCGGTCTCTGCTCCTGTCTGTCGTCTGCACTCGCGCAGCCCCTCCCCCGTCACAGGGAGGCGGACGCCTGGTGCTGGGCGACCCGTTACCGTCGCCGAGAAGCCGAGGACAGCGCCCCCCCTGGGCCGAGCAGTGAGGCGCCCACAGCTCTCCGTGTCCCCCGTGCCCCACCGGCTCCCTCCTGGCCGGGTGACCTCAGCCGGGGGGAGAACAGACCTGCGCTCCGGATCTGACTGGGTGTCACACGGCGGCCACGCCAGGCCCGGGGGATGGCGGGTGCTCACCCCGGGGGCTCCGGGCGCAGCTGCCGGCTCCACCGGACGGGCCCTGACTCACCTCCCACGCGTCAGACAAAGACTTTCGGGCAGTGGCCGCTTCCCGTCGGACTCGCCCCGGATCACAGATCCAAAAACAACGTGTAATTAAGAATTAATACGCTTCCCTACCCTGTGATCTTCACCATAAGCAGACCTACCTGCCTTTTTAAAATGTACTTTTATTGATTCAGAGAGAGAGAGACATCGTGATGAGAGCGCATCACTGATGGATGGCCCCTGCACGCCCCCACTGGGAGGGAGCCGCTCCCTGGGCCTGTGCCCTGACCGGGAATTGAACCTGGGGCCCTCCAGCCCGCAGGTGAACACTCCACCCCGAGCCCAGTGGTCTGGCCAGGCCTGTCCACCGGAGGAGTCGGTCTGAGCGCCCTTCTCCTCGTGGGAGGGCGGCTGGGCAGGCCCTGGGGCTGGAGAGGACGGTCCTGTTCCCCTTCCATCCTCTCGTCCCCGGGCAGGCCGCCCCCGGGGAGAAGCCGGATCCAGGGCGACTCAGCAGGCGGGTCACACACACCCTCAGCTCGGCTTCCAACTGCACCGGCTGAGCGAGACACGTGTTCCGTGTGAATTACACGCGTGTGCTCCGCTTTCCCCCGTGAGCATGAGCTCGTGTCGGGGTGAGACGTGGCGTCGGGCGGTGGGCGTGGGTGGGAGGGGCGTGGGGTCACCTCGGACTCTCTCCTCTGTGTTTCGAACCAATCTGTGCTTATCCCTTCGTTCTGACGTTTCGGAGAGTGGGTTTATTTTAAGTAAAGCGTGTTCCCTTTACCCCCTCGTCACGTGGACGGACTGAGTGCACCACGGCGAGTCCATCCCGATCCCAATGACATGCTGTCGTCATCTGCTCCCATCGCGTGGACCGAACGGGGGAGGGGGCGCTTTGAGGGTGAGTTTCTGTCAAAAGACATCGAGCCTTTAACGCAGAAACACTCACGCTGTAAAACCACGTTTCTAAGGACTGTGACCGATGTGTGGAGGTGCAGCGAAGATTAAGTCCCGTGACTTTGCTAAGTAAGAGCGCAACCGGCGTCTGAAGGTCGTTAAATAAAGCGAACGAAGGCCCGTCTCTGCCCCACACCCTGGGTCTCAGCGCGGTCACACCCCGTCCCCGCAGACCGCGGGCGTCCAGAGCCAAACCAGCATCCTCGCCTTCCCAGGACCAGCGTCCGGTTCCACCGGAGCCACGTGCCTGGATGCTGCCCAGCCACACCCCCTCCCAGACCTCTCACCAGCCCCTCCCCCCCGTTCTCATGTGTCCGCCTCGTCTACCCCGTCCACCCTGTTCTCATGTGTCCTCCCCATCCTCCCCATCCTCCCTGGTCCTCCCCGTCTGCCCCGATCCTCCCCGTCCCCCTCGTCCCCCCCCCCGTCCGCTCACGGGGTGCCCCTGTGATAATGGGGCGTCCCACCGGGCTCATGGGGTGCCCCTGTGACCATGGGGTGCACCTGGGCTCACGGGGTGACCCTGTGACCATGGGGTGCACCTGGGCTCACAGGGTGACCCTGTGACCATGGGGTGCACCTGGGCTCACGGGGTGCCCCTGTGACCATGGGGCGTCCCACCAGGCTCACGGGGTGTCCCTGTGATAATGGGGTGCACACGGGCTCACGGGGTGCCCCTGTGACCATGGGGCGTCCCACCAGGCTCACGGGGTGCCCCTGTGATCATGGGGTGCACACGGGCTCACGGGGTGCCCCTGTGTCCATGGGGTGCACCTGGGCTCACGGGGTGCCCCTGTGACCATGGGGCGTCCCACCGGGCTCACGGGGTGCCCCTGTGATAATGGGGCGCACACGGGCTCATGGGGTGCCCCTGGCAGGGAGCATCGAGGTTGTGGGAAGGAGGGGTCTCTAATATACTCTTCTGCCTCTCCCACCACCTGGGTCTGTCCGTCTGTCCGGGAGGGGCTGGGGGCCTGGGCAGAGCTGACCCAGGGACCTGCAGCCACTTCCGGGGCGTGGCCTCTGCTCGCCGTGGGGAAGGGGACGCTGTGCCCGCCCTCCCAAGTGCCTGCCTCCGAGAAAGGAGGTGCCACCCTCCTGAGCCTCCTGGATGTCAGCTCTCACCCCCCCACGGCTTCGGGGACCTAATGGGACGGCCACTCCCGCCCCTGATGCCCGGGTCCATCCTGCTGCCCACGGCCGCTCCAGCACCACCCGAGGCCCTGCTCCCACCTCGAGGAGCCCGAGGGGAGAGGGTCTGTGCTCGGGGACAGCCTGGGCGGCAGCACCGCTCGGCACGTTTGCCGAATGGAGCGGAGCTCCGTCTGCTGAGAGAACGGGCGGCGAGACCTCGGTGTCCAGTGAACAAGGAGAGTCCGACCTGAGGGAGGTCTTCCCATCCCCGCAGGGTCTGCGAGTCCCACTCCCGCTGCCGCTCCCGCTCCTCCTCCTCTCCCCTCCCCCTCCTCCTCTCCCTCTCCCGCTCCCGCTCCCCCTCCTTCTCCCTCTCCCCCTCCTCCTCCCTCTCCCGCTCCCGCTCCCGCTCCCGCTCCCCCTCCTTCTCCCTCTCCCGCTCCCGCTCCCCCTCCTTCTCCCTCTCCCGCTCCCGCTCCCCCTCCTTCTCCCTCTCCCTCTCCCGCTCCCCCTCCTTCTCCCTCTCCCTCTCCCTCTCCCGCTCCCGCTCCTCCTCCCTCTCCCGCTCCCATCTCCTCCCCGCTCCCCTCCTCCTCTCCCTCTAAACCCCGCTCCCGCTCCCCTCTCCCTCTCCCTACCTCTCCTCTCCCCTGCCCGCTCCCGCTCCCGCTCCCTCTCCCCGCATCCCTCGCTCCCCCTCCCCTCCCCGCTTCTCCCTCTTCTCCCGCTCGCTCCCCTCCCTCCTCCCGCTCCCGCTCCCCCTCCTTCTCCCTCTCCCGCTCCCCCTCCTTCTCCCGCTCCCGCTCCCCCTCCTTCTCCCTCTCCCGCTCCCGCTCCCTTCTCTCCCAGTTCCCTCCCGGTCCCTCCGGGTCCCTCCTGCCCCAGGACCAGGCCCGTCTGCGAGGGAGGCCCCAGGGGCAGGGCCTCGTCAGGCAGCCAAGCCCTCCTCCCACAGGAACTAACATTTTTTTAAGCCGATGAGGATTTGGAATTACTTGTTTCTGAAGCAGAACAAAGCCTGTCTGTCTTCTTAAACTAATAACCCAGCTCATTGCCGCAGATGAAATAGGATTGCTGAGAGGAACAGAAAATTCTGTTATTTTTTAATGATAGTAATTGATGTTAGTTGCTTATTGATGGCTTAATTACTTCTTTAAACTCATAACAATGTTTTATAGCTGAGCTATGTAGAGAAAGAATATATCTGAGATTGTGCATCCTATATAATAGAGGTAACATGCAAATTGACTCTCACACCCTCACAAGATGTCCACCCCATGTCATCACAAGATGGCTGTCCCACATTGTCACAAGATGACCAGCAGGGGAAGGCAATTGGGGGTGACCAGGCCTGTAGGGGAGGGCAGTTGGGGGCGACCAGGCTGGCAGGCAGGCGAGTGGTCAGGAGCCAGCAGTCCCGGATTGTAAGAGGGATGTCTGACTGCCCGTCATCCCCCGAGGGGTGCCAGACTGGAGAGGGTGCAGGCTGGGCTGAGGACATGAATTTCATGCACCGGGCCTCTAGTATATTGATAAGATATTGCAGAAGGCTAAGGAGACGAGGAATTTTAAGTCCTTAGTAAAATAATTGTTGAAATGATTGGGAAGCCAAGGCAATAAAGCAGTCAAATCGGGGAGGAATTAGAAGGTGGGAAGCAATAATTCATAAAAGTAAAACCCACACAGAAAAGGAAGGTCTGGTTCAATAGAGGGAAAGAATGAACTGAATACGTAACACTGCTGTGATGAAAAAGTGTGTTCCAGTCCGGGCCAGTTTGCTCAGTGGTTGGAGCTCCAGCGCGAGGACCTCCGTTGCAGGTTCGAGCCCTGGCCGTTGGGTTGGGAGCAGGAGGCCACCAATCGATGTGTCTCTCTCGTGTCGATGTTTCTTTCTCTCAGAATCGATGGGAAAACATCCTCACCCCTCGGTGAGAGTTAGAAACAAAGAGCGGGTGGTAGGAGATGTGGAGAAGCCGCTGGGATGGAGGCAGCACCTCGGGCGGGGGGAGGACGAGGAGGACGAGGAGGAGTGGGTGCTGTGAGGAGCTCCCGGTGAGGCGTTACGGGATCAGACTCACTCCATGGACATCAGTACCACCCGTTTCCATACCAGGAGCTTAGTTATTACTCAGTGAGGGATGTGTCCCACCCAACGCTAAATCTTCTCACGGGACAGCCGAGGAAAACGAGAGCACAACTCATAATTACTGTTTTAATCATGAGCTTGTCTCGTTAAAGTGTCCGTGTGATAAAAAATATGTAGGAAATAGGTGGTGTCTTACTTTTCCATCTTCCTATAAACTCTTTTCTTTGTAAAATAGCTCAGTAGCCCTGGCTGGTGTGGCTCAGTGGGTTGAGCATCGTCCTAGGCACCAATACTACCCTAGGACCCTCTGCTCCTCCCGCCTCTGCCTCTCCCCTCCCCCTGCTCTTCCCCCTCCCCTTCTGCTCCTCTCCCCTCTGCTCCTCCCCCCTCTGCCCCTCCCCCTCCCCCTCCTCCCTCTGCTCTTCCCCCTCCCCCTCTGTCTCTCCCCCACCTGCTCCCCCTCCCTCTGCTCCTCTCCCCTCTGCTCCTCTCCCCTCTGCTTCCCCTCCCTCTGCTTCCCCTCCCTCTGCTCTTCTCCCCTCTGCTCCTCTCCCCTCTGCTCCTCTCCCCTCTGCTTCCCCTCCCTCTGCTCCTCTCCCCTCTGCTCCTCCTCCCTTCCCTCTGACCCTTTGCAGTGGGAACCGGCTCTTCACCCAGCCGCTCCCTCCCCTCCCCTCACTCAGTGACTCATCTAATCCCATAATCCCCATCCAGCCCTCCCTCCCGAGCCCCCCACCCTGAGGTGCCCATGGGAAGCATTAGTCAGTCAGACTCGCTCCCGCCCAGCACGCCAGCCTGCTTCCTGGTCAGGCCCACAACCGGGTTTAGCAAAGGGCCTGGGTGTTGTCTGTCTTTCCTGATTTTAAAAACATGCAGAGAAGCAGCCCAGTGACCTTTTAACCAGACTTTTATAAAGGCGACCGTAAAACTGTTCCCGCCCGGCCGGCATCCGGTCATCTGTTCAACCAATCAGAGCGTCATATGCTAATGATATGCTACAGCCGCTCAACCACTTGCTATGGCGCGCACTGACCACCAGGGGCAGACGCTTCGACTGGTAGTTTAGCTCGCTGCTGGGGTCCGGCCGATTGCGACTGAGGGAGACAGGCCGGACACGCCCTGGAGCCCTCCCTCGGCTCCTCCCTTGTTCCTCCCTTGTTCCTCTCCGGCCCCAATCGTGCACCAGTGGGGCCCCTCGGCCCGGCCTGCACCCTCCCACAGCCCAGGCTGAGGGGACCACCGCCCCCACCCCAGATGCAGGAATTTCATGCACCAGGCCTCTAGTCGTAAACAATTTACACTGTGGCTTATAAGAGGGACAAACAAACATAAAGCATTTGTGTCTCTGAACTTACTCATGTGAATTCCCTAAGAAAAAGACCAGCAAATATCCACTTCCATTGAATCGCAAGCTTAAAAAGTACCAGATGCTCCCGTCCTTAAACCTGTGCTAACAGGAAAACGTGAGTTCGGTCTGATTTCTGAGACATCCAACCGCATGCAGAACGTCTTCTGGACTTCCTCGATTCGCCTGCTTCCGTGGCATGATTCGATTAAACATTTCCCAAAGTGCGTCCCAACAAATAATACTCCGGAAAAACACACAACGTTCGTTTAAAATGGTTTCACGTGAAACAGGTGTGGGCGTTCCACATCACACCCACGCGTCCCCCTCGGCACGTGAGATCCCGTCAGCGGATCAGAACACCGAGGCATCGCTGCCGTCGGAGGAGTTAATAGGTTTAATGCGAGATTTCCAAAGCCGTCAGCCGAGAAGCCCGTTCCGGGAGACACCGTCTGCGAGCCGGGAGATGCGGTCTGCGAGCCGGGAGACCCGTCTGTGAGCCGGGAGACGCCGTCTGCGAGCCGGGAGAGGCCGTCTGTGAGCCGGGAGACGCCGTCTGCGAGCCGGGAGAGGCCGTCTGTGAGCCGGGAGACGCCGTCTGCGAGCCGGGAGAGGCCGTCTGCGAGCCGGGAGATGCCGGTCCTGTGAGCCGGGAGCCCTCTGTGAGCCGGGAGACCCGTCTGTGAGCCGGGAGAGGCCATCTGTGAGCCGGGAGAGGCCGTCTGTGAGCCGGGAGACGCCGTCTGTGAGCCGGGAGAGGCGGTCTGCGAGCCGGGAGAGGCCGTCTGCGAGCCGGGAGAGGCGGTCTGCGAGCCGGGAGAGGCCGTCTGCGAGCCGGGAGATGCGGTCTGCGAGCCGGGAGAGGCGGTCTGTGAGCCGGGAGAGGCGGTCTGCGAGCCGGGAGACCCGTCTGTGAGCCGGGAGAGGCGGAGCCGGCGTGATTCTGCACCGTCCACGCCATGGTCAGCGGTCCCCGGCCCTGTTTTCTGTGGGGACAGGTCGTCCTGAGCACCTCCCGGCGCGAGGAGGCCGCTAACGGACGCACGTCAGCAGGTCCACCCGGACGGGCGGGCCGCGGTCCCTCCGCGTTAGAGTTCACTCACTCCTGCTCAGATGCTGATTACGGTCAACCCATTCCGATGGAGAGGGACAATGAAAAGACACGTCTGTAGAATAATTTCTTTCAAACTAATGTTTACGTTTATCCACAGTTAAAAAGAAAGAAAGAATAAAGCTAACACTGCAGCTATAACCCACATACACGGACAGGGTCACAGAAAGGTCTCAAAAACGCTCTCACTTTCCCTCCCCCTCCCTCCTCCCTCCCTCCCCCTCCCGTCGCTCTCCCCCCCCGTCTCCCCTCCCCTTCTCTCCCGTTCCCCCTCCTCCCCCTTCTCCTCCTCCTCCTCCTCCTCCCCCCTCTCCTCCTCCTCTCCCTTCTCCTCCTCCTTCCCCCCTTCTCTTCTTCCCCCCTCTTCTCCTTCCCCACCCTCTCCTATCTCCCCCTTTCCCAGCCTCCCCGTCCTCCTCCTCTTGTCCTCACTCCTCCTCCTCCTCCTCCTCCCCCTTCCTCCCTCCTTCCTTCCTCCTCCTCTTCCTCCTCCTCCTTCCCCTTCCTCCTCCTCCTCCTTCTTCTTCTCTTCTCCTCCTCCCCCTCAGAACAGGCCTGGTGTGTTCCAGCCCCTGTTCCGGGTGTGAATCTGACTGCAGGCCAGCGTGCACCGCCTTACAGTACAGAAAGACAAATGGCAGCTATAAATCCGAGTTACAGCGAGAGTTTAAATGCTTTTGGGAACCCAAGTCGTTGGAGAAATTTGGCTCCAAAAGTGTTTCACGTGCACAGAGAAATGGTGTTAGTGGAAAGCAAAGCAGTTACCAGTGTTTATTGTATATGGAGCGACAGATTAATTGTGATCTCTGAACGCATAATAACCTGGCCACTCTATGTGAGTGTGTGAGTGTGTGTGTGTGTGTGTGTGTGTGTGTGTGTGTGTGTTAGAAGCCCGGTGCACAAATTTGTGCATGGGTGGGGTCCAGCCAGCCTGGCCAGGGGGAGGGGACATGGGCGGTTGGCCAGCCTGCCTGCTGGTCGAACTCCAGGTCGAGGGGTTAGCCTTTTACTCCATAGGATAGACACGGAGTGGCCAGTGGGTTCGGAGACGGTCATGCTCTGGCCGCTCCGTGTATAAGTGGCCGGGAAGTTTGCTCCATGCCCACAAACCACAGGGGCCGCCTCAGAAATGCATCCACGGGGCTGGGACTCGGGGCTTGTTTCTGAAAATCAGTATTAAAGTGACCACCCGCTTTGGGATACAGATTTGCATCGACCAGCAAACGTACCATAGCGACCTCGCCTGCACCCCGGCCGCTCTCAGCTGTGAACGCCCGATGGCGCTCGTGGACATGGCCTTGGGCCTTCGGCATAAACAGTCCCGCAGGCGGTGGTGGCCGGGAGCCCTCCCGGGGCACAGCGATGGCACGGGGTCTCTGAACCCGTGTGACAGAGCTGGAGCCGTCCCTGCGGCCGTGCTGCTGCTGGGGGAGATCTGTGCCCCTGTCCACCTGCCAGAGATGAGGGTAAATCAGCATTTTTCTCCTGCGGAAAACTGACTGACAGGCTGATAAGCGATGTTTATTCATTGAAAGGTTACACTGAACTCCTGAGCAGAAAGCTGAGGGTACATGCCTACAACCACTGGGTCCCCCGCTTATCCTTCCTGTGGCTTCTCCCTGCATTTCCTGGAAAAGGAAAAAAAGCCCCCGGCAACAACACAGCAACATAAATCGCAGGCCATGATGCAAATGTTCAGAGGAAAATCTATTCAGTAACTAAACGCGTTTTTAAAACCCTCCAGTCTGGGGAGCGGACCTGATTCATCACCTCCCGTTTGCTGTGTGGCTCCTGGGAGGAGCCTGCAGATTGGAGAGGCTGGCTAAGCCTAATATGCAAATTGACTGAAGGGTGGAATGACTGGTTACTATGACACACACTGACCACCAGGGGGCAGACGCTCCACGCAGGAGCTGCCCCCAACCTGCAGGCCCCAACCAGTCAAGGCGGGTGCCAGTGGGGCCCCTCAATCACCCCACTGGTCGCCCCACAGATCCGCTCTGATCACTAGTCAGGCTTAGGGACCCTATCTTTGCATGAATTGCATGCACCGGCCTCTAGTATATATATAAGTTCTATAATTTGTAAAGAAAAGACTAAAATTTATTAAGTGCATAAATAATCTCACATTATCTTTTAGTGAGGGGATAGTTTATACATTTACCTCAAATTAGAGGCCTTTATCTGGGGCTCAGGGTTTCCCATCTTTAAACATTTCAATAAAAAAGTAGACACATTGGCCCAGTCAGTGTGGCTCAATGGTTGGGCATCGACCTAGGAACCAGGAGGTCACAGTTTGACTCCCGGTCCGGGCACAGGCCCAGGATGCGGGATCCATCCCCAGTGGGGGGCGTGCAGGAGGCAGCCGATTCGTGATTCTTCCTCCTCATGGATGTTTCCATCTCTGTCTCCCCCTTCCTTCCTCTCTGAAATCAGTAAAAATATATTTGAAAACCACAACCTCACCTGCTGGGGGTGCTCCGGGGAGAGGTGGCTGCAGACACAGCAGAGGTGCCCTGATCTGCGGCTCCTGGAGGCCCCGGGGCTGATCGCAGTCCACGCCCTGCTGTTCCCACAAGTAAAAGGAAGGCTTTGCCTCTTTGATAGAAAAATAATCAAACTGTATCCCCCGATACTGTCAGGCCAAGTGAGATCAGCGTGACCTTCGGAGCGATTATGCAGCGGCTCAGCCCACGAGTTCGTAAATTTGTGGGGAGAACAGGAAAGCCCGTCAGCGTCCGGCCCGGGGCCTCCCAATGGGAGGTTTGCATTTACAGCATCGCATGCCCGCGCCCCGAGGTGGCTCTCCTGTGTGTGGACGGAGGAAGCGGAATAACTAGGAACAGAAACAAGTACCATGTTTCCCCGAAAATAAGATATCCTCCGAAAATAAGACCTAGCGCAACTTTGGGAGAAAACATTAATATAAGACACTGTCTTACTTTGGGGGAAACAGGGTAGCTGTCTTTCTTCCCGCTTCCCAGGCGTGCGCTGAGGAGGATTTCCAGTGCGTGGCGCTGTCAGAGCCCAGCAGGTCAGAGGCCACTTTTCCAAGGTCTGCCCCCTCCCTTCCCCTCTCCTCTGGTCACCCCCACACTGTCGCCTGTGTCTGTGAGCGTGTGTGCGTGTGTGTCTGTGTGTGTGCATGTGTGCATGTGTGGGCGTGTCTGTGAGTGTGTGTGTGTGTGTGTCTGTGAATGTGTGTGTGTGTGGTTGGTATGTTGGTTTCTGGTTCACATCCCACAGATGCGTGAACGGATACAGTTCTTGTCCTTTTCCCTTGGACTTACTTCGCTTTGCAGACCATCAGGCCCCATCCACACGGCTGCAAACGGCAGGATTTCACCTCAATCCTCCCCCCCGCCCTCAGACAGGAGCCAGCAGCAGCGAGCGGACTGGCAGCGAGCCCTCCCGCCTCCGCCCGGACTCGGGGCCACGGTGCCGCCCGCTGGGTGATGAGGACACTGGGCTCCATGGCCCAGCCTGGCCCGGCAGGTCACCCGCCTCCACCGGGCGTCTCTGCGCTCATGTGAGCCGGCGTCTCCGTGCCTCTCAGACAGGATCCTTGTTTGGGGAAAAGAAGAACAGAGCATCTTTGTGGCAAAGGGCAAAGAGTATGACTTAAAAAAATATATTTTATTAACTTTTTACAGAGAGGAAGGGAGAAGGATAGAGAGTTAGAAACATCAATGAGAGAGAAACATCCGACCAGCTGCCTCCTGCACACCCCCCACTGGGGATGTGCCCACAACCAAGGTACATGCCCTTGACCGGAATCGAACCCGGGACCCTTCAGTTCGCAGGCTGACGCTCAATCCACTGGGCCACACGGGTTTTAGCGATGTTCTGTTTAGACGGTTCATTGCTTGTTTGTGTATGCTTTTCATGTCTCAGCGGTTCTGAAGCCAGGGGGCATCCCATAATTAACGATGGGAAATATTGTCATGACAGCGTCTCTCCCGGACGGAGGGCAGGATAGGAGTGCGGCTGTGGGTGGGTTTCAGGTCCCGATGTGACACAGACACTTTCCTGTGATAACTGGGGTCCGGCTGAGCCCGGATCGCTCTCACCCACATCCTGTAACCGTTTTACCCGGGCTCGGAGACAGGAGCTCCCCTCCCTCTGTCCTCGCCGCCCAGAACCCAGAGCAGAATCAGAACATTCGGCTTCGAGTGCACCTCGCCTGCCGCCGCCTCCAGGAAGCCCTCCTGGGTTATCCCTGCCCACGCCGCCGGCCCCTCTGTTCTGAGTCCGACGGGCGTGCTCTTCGCTGGCTCTCCTGTGCTGAGCATCTGGGTGGCGGGGGGGAGGGTTTGCCTTCTCAACCAGACGGCCGGGCTTTGCGATTCGGATGCCGCGTCCCTGACACCCCATTCCTGCCCAGGGTGCGAGGCCGAGGATGAGCTGGTCCCCGTCACCGTGCCCCTCGCTCTCCCCCGGCCCTGGGCACCGGCCCTGAGGTCATGGGAAGCGGTGTGACCTGGAGCAGGACACGCTCTGATTGGCTGAACAGCCAAATGGACACGTAGCTATCAGGCTGGTGTCATCAGGATTTCTGAAACACACACAGGCAGGGAGTGCAAACCAGGTTTCTTCCGGAACACGGAGCTACCAAGCACGTTTACGCGGAGGGATTCAGGCGATGTCGTTAGGTAATTAGCAGGAACCGGGAATAAGCCAGGCTTTTACAACGAAGCCGAACATCACTTTACAATCGTTTTCTCGGTCACGCTGGCTTCTAAGAACCAGGAGAGAGATGGAAGGAGGCGGCACTCCGTCCAGCCGATGGTGTGCCGGCTGCTTTGTGAGCATGGAACCCGCAGGGAAGGGTGGTCTGAAGGTCATCTGCTCGCTGTACAATGGGGACGTGACTGGACGGCCCCCGCCCTGGACACACTGGTGCTGCCTCCGGGTGTGACAGACGCTGGACGTGCGATCGACGGAATCTGCTCCCGTGGCGTTTTTGGCTGCATTGACGGCGTCCACACTCCCGTCCCTTCCCCGTGAGGCCGGCCCTCCAGGCTGAGCCGGGACAGACAGCGGACGGACTGCGCCGGTGAGCAAACCCCGTCGGCCGCGGGCACAGAGCAGCGGGCACAGAGGCAGCAGGGGGCACAGAGCAGCGGGCACAGACGCAGCGGACACAGATGCAGCAGGGGGCACAGAGCAGCGGGCACAGAGGCAGCAGGGGGCACAGAGCAGCGGGCACAGATGCAGCAGGGGGCACAGACACAGCGGGCACAGAGGCAGCAGGGGGCACAGAGCAGCGGGCACAGAGGCAGCAGGGGGCACAGAGCAGCGGGCACAGAGGCAGCAGGGGGCACAGACACAGCGGGCACAGAGGCAGCAGGGGGCACAGAGCAGCGGGCACAGAGGCAGCAGGGGGCACAGACACAGCGGGCACAGATGCAGCAGGGGGCACAGAGCAGCGGGCGGGGAAGGCACCTGGGCCCGGGACCTGGGCACGAAGCCCGACCCTCCAAGGTCGCCGCCGGCTGCTCCTGGCAGAGGATCCGCCGTGGAGAGCGCAGGAGCCGCTGCAGCTGGGCGCCGGGGCCATCTGCTCACAGCCGCGCTCCTCACTCCCGGTGCCGGGCGGCTCCGCTCTTACCTAACAGGACGGAAAGTTCCGGGAGCCTGGCATCTCCAGTGCGGGGGCTGGGTTAGTTTTCCTCTGTTCCCACGGTGGTCCCAGCCGACTGGAAAGTAAGCAAGTGGCCCAGCCGTGTGGCTCAGTGGTTGGGTGTCGACCTGTGAACCAGGAGGTCAGGGTTCGATTCCCAGTTGGGGCCCAGGCCTGTGGCTACAACATACCTGGGGCACATGGAGATGAGAATGAACGAGGGAGGGAGTGAACACGTGAGTGAATGAGTGAATGAGTGGATGAATAGAAAAGGCAGTTTTGAGATAGGTTGCCTAGATTTACAGAAATAAAGGGGTTCGAAATGCCACGGAAACATGTCCCTCATTCTCAGAAAAGACCACCCTGGAAAGAGACATCAAGCTGAGCACAGCCCTGGCCTGTGTGGCTCAGTGGATATAGTATCAGCCTGCAGACTGAAGGGCCCGTGTTCAATTCCGGTCAGGGCTCAGGCCCAGATTGTGGGCTCCATCCCCAGTGGGGGAGGAGGGGGGGCGCATGGAGGAGGCATCCCATCCATGATTCTCTCTCATCATTGATGTTTCTCTCTCTCTCCTTCTCCCTTCCTCTCTGAAATCAATAAAAATATATTTACACAAAAACAAACAACAGGAGAGCAGGAAGCAGGCAGCGTGCAGGGCCTGGACTCCGCAGGGACCCCGTGTGGCTGCCTCCTGGGGCTCAGGCTGTGATGTCAGAGGAGAGAGTGAGACAGGGACAGGGTGTGTTTTTCCTTGTTTTCTTTTTCTTTTCTTCTTCTTCTTTTAAAAAAAAAAATATATTTTATTGATTTTTTCCAGAGAGGAAGAGAGAGGGACAGAGAGTTAGAAACATTGATGAGAGAGAATCATCGATTAGCTGCCTCTTGCACACCCTCCACTGGGGATGTGCCCACAACCAAGGTACATGCCCCTGACTGGAATCGAACCTGGGACCTTTCAGTCTACAGGCTGATGCTCTATCCACTGAGCCAAACCGGTTTTGGCTGTTTTTCCTTGTTTTCTGAGCCTCCACCACAGCTCTCAGGTCCTTGTTCCTTTCACTCACAGACACACAAGTCTTCTGAAAGTCCTTTTAAAAGCGACATGCGATGTAGCTTTAAGTTTGATTTGTAGCACGGACCCAATTCACAACCACATCACCAGAGCAGAGGCGAGAAATTCCTTTTTAAAAGCTTTTAGGAAGATGTTGCCGAGCTGCTTTACGTAAGCGGAATAAATTCTATATTTACAACTGCAGATGCACCCGCCACTCGGCTCCCAGCCGGGCGTCCGGATGCTCCCAGCTCCGCAGACCCACATAAATAAAGCTGTTTGGGAAGCAGAGAGAATAGGCGGAAGGTGTTTTTATTTCAAAGCAGCTGTGAAGCACACAGCACCGTCGAGAGAGAGAAAGAGGGGTCAGACTCACTGTGCGGAGGCCAGAGGATGAGATAATCTGATGTGAACAGCTTGTAATGCGGGGAGGTTTGGGGGAGGAGGTATTCGAACCCTTTGGTTTTTTGTTTGTTTGTTTGTTTTTAAATATATTTTATTGATTTTTCACAGAGAGGAAGGGAGAGGGATAGAAAGCTAGAACCATCAATGAGAGAGACACATCGACCAGCTGCCTCCTGCACAACCCCTATCGGGGATGTGCCTGCCACCAAAGTACATGCCCTTAGCCGGAATCGAACATGGGACCCTTCAGGCTGTAGGCCGATGCTCTATCCACTGAGCCACACTGGTTTCCGCTCGGACTGTTTGGAGATTTGCTCAGGCCTCATTCGGACCAGAAGCCTCAGCCCAGGACGGCCCACCGTCTGTGGCCCGAAGCAGAGCTGCCTGGGCATCGAGGACACGGTCCCCAAGCACCACCGCTTAGGAGGAGGATGGGAGCCTTACCGCCCGATGGCAGAGCCCCAGCCCCTTCTTGTGTTTATCTCCAGCTGATTCCGTCATCAGCGTCACTCTTAGACAAGGAAGGAGATGCAGAGGAGCATGTGAAAACAAGATCCTGGGATGGTGACTCACTTTCGGGTTTATCTTTTTATTTATTTATTTATTTATTTATTTATTTATTTATTGTATATTTTATTGATTTTTTACAGAGAGGAAGAGAGAGGGATAGAGAGCTAGAAACATCGATGAGAGAGTAACATCGACCAGCTGCCTCTTGCACACCACCTACCGGGGATGTGCCTGCAACCAAGGTACATGCCCTTGACTGGAATCAAATCAGGGACCTTTCAGTCTGCAGACCGATGCTCTATCCACTGAGCCAAACCGGTTTCGGCTATCTTTTTATTTTTAAAAACTAGAGGCCCGATGCATGAAATCTGTGCACTGGTGGGTGGTGTCCCTCAGCCCAGCCTGCACCCTCTAAAATCTGGGACGCCTCGGGGGACATCCCTCTCACAATCCGGGATTGCTGGCTCCCAACCACTCCCCTGCCTTCCTGATTGCCCCCAGCTGCCCTCCCCTGCCGGCCATCTTGTGGTGACCATCTTTGACCACATGGGGGAGGCCATCTTGTGTGAGGGTCAATTTGGATATTACCTCTTTATTATATAAGATTTTTTTTTTATTGATTTCAGAGAGGAAGGAAGAGAGAGAGAAAAAGGACCCGGTTGCCTCCTGCACACCTCCTATTGGGGGATGGAGCTTCATCTTGTGACAGCTCCCTCGATCTCTCCTGGGGAGCTAGTAAGCTGTGGGGGTGCAGCAAGTGCTGCCAAGACCAGTGCAACTTACAACAACATTGCAGATTGCCTTGTTTACCCCTGACTATAAATAAAGCATCAGCTTGCAGTCTGGATCTGTTCTGTGGCCTCAGCCAGGCACAGAAGATCCACCTAGACCCACCTTATTCTCTTTGTCTGTCTCTCCTTCATCCTTCGCCGGCCCTCCCTCAGGCTTGCCGAACCCTTGGCTGTTCTGGTGCGGCACATTTATCAACCTCAGAGGGAGAGGGAGAGGGAGATAGAAACATCAACGAGAGAGAGTCATGGATCGGCTACCTCTGCATGCCCCACACTGGGGATCCCGACCAGAATCCCACCGTGACCTCCTGGCTCAGAGGTCAACACTCAACCCCTGAGCCATGTTGGCTGAACACTGTACATAGTCAACTCACAGGGCCAGTGTTGGTGATACAAACACGCACACACGGGAGCAGGAATGTAACGCACTCGAGACTAATTACATGTGACGGAGCTGGTGGCAAGTAGATGTTAAGACCAGAGGGGGAAGTGTTTAGGGGAGTCTACCTGGGAGAGATTATTTCAAATTGTAAAATTTAGCCACGTTTCATTAAAAAGAATAGTTTTTAAAAGTAATTCTCTAACGCCTAAGTATGATTCCTTTCTTCGCTAAGTAAATATGTATTTTCCACCTAATATGAATGCTACCTAAGTCTGGCAGTTTATATATATAAAAGGTTAAGTGACTGACCACATGTCCTTCCAAACGACCGACCGGTACCTATGATGCGCACTGACAATTTAAGAATGAGCATTGTCTCCTGCATGTGCGATACATAAAAGGCTCCCATCGAATTTCTGAGCGGTATTACTCCTTCGGGAATGCCGAGCCATACATTGAAATTGAAAGTAGGTACAATCATCACGCTACTGAGAAATCTTGATAGTAAATGGGGTCTTTGTAATGGCACCAGATTTATCAAAGCATTGCGACCTAACATGATCTTAGCTGGAGTATTAACAGGATCTGAGGAAGGAAGATGGTTCTGATTCCAAGAATGGATTTGCCCCCGTCTGATTTACATTAATTCGAAGACAGTTTCCCATGCCGCCAGCATCTGTGATGACTATTAATAAATCACAAGGACAAGCTCCAGACAGAGTAGGAAAGCCCCTTCCTGGCCCTTTTGGCACATGGCCAGTTATAAGTTGCTTTCTCTCAAGTTCAAAGGGTGTGTGATGTTAAAGTTGTAAATACTTCATCCCAAGGGAAATTAATCAAGCACTCTGAGCATTTTCACTCTTAATGTGGTGTACAGGGAGATGTAGAATAAGGTTAATCAATTCATCAGTCATTGTCTTTAATCAATGTTGTTTTTATATCATGTTTTTGTTGTTATTATTTATTAATAAATTCACATATTATTTTCATATGCATTTTACTAATTTTCTTTCATCTCTGACACTTCTATTATAGAGAAAGGTGGATATTAAAATATTTCTTCCAATTAATTTCCTTTCAATGTGCACGAATCCATGCCCTGGGCACTAGTTATGTCATAAGCACATCAGCCACGTCCCAGGTGGCTGAGCATCAGATACAGGAACAGAGGAGAGTGAAGGCGGGTACCAGGCGGTGAGGTGCTGAGTAATGAAGCGAGATGTGGGGGGAGGGTCTGGGAACCTCACCCCAACCTGAAGGCCCCCCTCCCCACGGGCCCGAGGAAGAGGGATGCCGAGTTTGGGCTTTGGGAGGAGGGTGGTGAGAGGGTCAGAGAGAGAGAAAGTGGTTTTAACTGTGATGAGGAGCCGAGGCTCAGAGGAAGAGCGGTAGGTAAGGACGATCCTAAATAACGTTAATGAGGACACGGGACCCCATTCCAGCCCCCGTGTCCCCAATGACACGCCACAGAGGTCCCCACGGCCTCTCGGAGCCACGCTGGGTTTGAACTCTTTCCTGACTCAGGCCCCGGGTGAGAGGCTTCCCGTCTGTGCTGGCGGGCGGCGTGGCCTCACAGTGGAAGCAGGGAACACGCCCAAATCATCACCCTCACCATCACGCCTCCATCTGTCCCGTCTCAGCGAAGGGCCTGTGCCCAGCGGGTCCCCTACCCAGGAGCCTTCACACCTCTCTCCTCCCTCAGCAAGTGAGGGGCCACCTCATCTCCTCCCGCCGCCCCCTAACCCCCAACATCACAGATCACACCCCGCCATCGACTCAGGGGCCACCAGCCCCAGGCCCTGTTCTGGCCGCAGCGACTGCGTTAGACACGGGTGGTCCCTGAGCGGCGGGCGGAGAGAGCAAGCTGCGAGAGGCCTGGCCAGGGCGGCCGGGCTCTGCAGTCACAAAGATAAAGCGTCACATTTCCATGGCAGGAGGAACAGAAACGCGGCAGGAAAACCCCCCAAAAATACAGCGAAAGAAAGGGCGTGTCCTACCTTTTCCTTGTCGGCAGCTGTTCTGTCCGGAGGTCCCGGGAACCCGTGTTCCTACCTTTGTAGCTTCTGGTCGCTGCTCCGCTCCTCCAGCGCCCACGCCAGCATGCTGAGCCGCTCCCACGATGCATCACTCCCACACGGGCCTCCCGCCTCCTCTTCCCCCCCCCCCCCAGCCTGGCAGGTGCGTGCACGGGCTCAGCTGCAGCCGAGGTGGCCCTGCTTCCCTGACAGCCAGCTGATTGGCCTGTGGTCCCACCTCCTAACGTCGAAGATGCGTGACACTAGCCACATGTGCAGTTTGTGGGGAGTCAAACATCAGCATACTTGGGGGCCACTATTCTGTCACAACAGGCAAGCTGAGACCTGCAGCATGGAGACCGGACAGAAACACAGGAAGCTGAGAGAACACTGGCCCCTGCTCCCCATTTCCCGGAGGCCGAGGACATGTGGTCTCGAGCCATCTACCTGGCAGCTGCAGGCCCAGAACCGGGGTCTCCATTCCCAGCAGCTTCCTCCCTCAGCACCCAGGGGTCTTCCTTCCTCCCTCCCCATCCCCCTCGGCACCCAGGGGTCTTCCTCCCTCCCCCTCGCCCCTCGGTGTCCAGAACTGACCCTCAGGACACAAACATTCGCTCAGTTCATTCTTCCCAAAGCCACAGGGCGTATCCGAGGGGCCTAGGCATAACGCACACACGGGACCGTGGGTTGTGTCCCATCCATGGGTTGGCGGCTCCCAAGGAGGAAAACCACCACAGACAATCAGAAAACAGCATCAGCACGGAAGCAGCAGCACATGTCCGGTCACACGCCAATATGAGCAGGTGATGGACATGGCCCGCCTTGTGACACGGGCGCAGATACAGGTACTGCATGTTAATGTCATGCCAACACATGGCTGTCCCTTCCTTGATCATGAGCAATGGGCACCTGTCAGGAGTATCATGAGGAGAATTACAGGCCCCGAGACGTAACCCACACAAAACCCAGATTCACCTGTCTCGCCCTTATTACAGAGTTCCTGAACAATCAAACAACGCAGGAGAGTTTGGAGAGATTCACTTTATTCACCACGGTGGGCTTAGAGAAAATGAATTCAAATTCTAAGCAAGGCTACAAGCAGAACTTCCCTTTTTATTAAAGAGCCAGCCCTGTGCGCACTTAGTGGTTATCTCGCTGCTGGCCTTGAAAACAACACAGTTCTATCCAATTATAAAGTGCACCTGGCATGGCATTGAGAGTATGGGCGTATCTAGTCTCTGGCCTACAAGGTCAGGTGGCTAAATTTATCTTCCTCATTATTCAAAGAGGCTAAAGCAGACTAGAAAGCAAACATTTTAGAATAAGAAACCATCTTAAAAAAAAAAAAACAGCAGAAAATTCCAAACAGCAGGTTTTTTAATACAAAATAGGGGTTTTCCTTCTTGCCTTGAGGTCACGGGCCCTCCTCAGGGAAGGTGGCCAAAAGCCACTGGCCAGAGCACCCTCTGGCTTCAGTCACAGAACAATAGAGACGAATCCCTTCCCATTCTCAGATCCAGCGGAAACGCTGAGGAAAACTCCCCCAAGATGAGCAAGTCAGGTCAAAGGGCAATGCAATTCCTTTCAAATCATGTCCCCTGACCCCTGGGTGTACATCCCATTCCCCCTGCAGCTGCATCGCTGTTTAAAGGATAAAAGCAAAGGGGACGGACAGGTGACAACAAACAGCAGCCCAGCCAATCGGAGCCCCACACCCAGACTGTGAGACGACAGACGCCTTTTCCAACACGGAATTCTATACCCGGCTCAACAGCCCGGCCAATCGGAGCCCCACACCCAGACTGTGAGATGATGGACGCCTTTTCCAACACGGAATTCTATACCCGGCTTAACGCGTCAGGCAGGAGCCGGGCCCCAGGCCACCCACAGGGGAGTGTCTCAGAGGAGTGTTTTCTAGCTGACCTTCCTCAGAAAGACACTCAATTCCAAAGCAAAGCAAACAGCCGATTAGAGGGAAAAACTGCCATTTGTTGTTCTCCAGCTAGAAGTTTGAACGACCCGGAACCTCTAAACAGGATGTGAAGGGTAACCCATGTTCTGCCGGATCCCTCAGGCTCACACGGAAATGCATCCGGGGAGCACGTGGCCACACACAGCAGCTGGAGGCAGTGGTCGGCAAACTCATTAGTCCACAGAGCCAAATACCAACAGTACAACAATTGAATTCCTTTGGAGAGCCACATTTTTTAAACTTAAACTTCTTCTAACGCCACTTCTCGCCCAGACTCGCCCAGGCCCTGGTGTTTTGTGGAAGAGCCACACTCAGGGGCCAAAGAGCCGCCTGTGGCTCTCGAGCCGCGGTTTGCCGACCACGGCCTTAAGGAAACATAAATCTGGTGACTTACGGTTCAGAAGTCCGAACCGGGTCTCGTCGGGTGAAGACCGAGGTGCGCAGGCAGGTCTTCCCTCTCGCCCGAAGTCCGGGTGAGAGTCTGTCTTCCTCCCTTTTCCGGCAGGAGCAGCCGCTCTTTCCTACGAGTTCTAGGAGAGAAAGAAAGACTGTTCCCACGTTCCCCGTGGGCAGAACCCGGCTCTCTCCCGAGGTGCCGGGAAAATCCGTGTTCCTACCGTGTTAGCTCTGGAAGCCACCCGCTCCTCCAGCACCGCCAAGCCTCTCCCACGATGCATTGCTCTCCCTGGCCTCCCGCCTCCCTTCACCTCCTGCAGGTGCGTGCGTGGGCTCACCTGGCAGCCCAGGTGTTATGTTTCCGACAGCTGCCGATGGGCCTGTGGTCCTTGGCCCTAAGCACACGTTTGTTTGGTGGTTGAGACCAAAACAGAGCTGATCTGGGGCCAACATTGCAGCCTCACGCCGACTGGAAACCAAGGAGTCAGTGAAACACAGAGGCAGAACAGAATGGCCGCCATCAGGGGGACAGGAACCAGTAGGCACCGGCGAGGCCATGGAGAGAAAGGACCCTCATTCACGGCTGGTGGACGCATAACGGGGACAGCCACTGTGGCAAGGGGGGTGGGGAGTCCCCTAGAAAGTAAAATAAAATGAAATTACATGCATTTCTTTAATAATTAAAAAAAACACACACACATTTAAACAATGCACGTGCTTCCAGCAGGAGGCGGTGAGGAGGGAAATTAAACCGAGACGCCATCATCGGCAATGGGGTTGGCTCTCTGAGATTTAACAGGAAGGAACCGCGTGTGGTGTCCGGGCGGCTTTCTCGGCGATCCCACCTGGATGAATAGAAATGAGAACGCTGTGATGGCCGCCAGTTCCCATTTTAGCTTTTAAAAAGCAATTACTGGCTCCGAGCACCAGTCCTTAAGGCTCCTGTGCACTAATTAAATCCTCCAGACTCACAGGATTCCTGCTCAGGGATTCGCTGAGGACGGTGATTATTAAAATACTGAGCGAAAGCGAGTCTGGGCAAACTGGACACATTGTCAGGAGCGGGGCCTCCCCCTTCCCTCGCTGAGACTTCGGGGTCACGTCTTGGGGCCCCCTGACCTCCAGGCTCTCACATGGGGTCCCTGTCCTCGTAGGAACTGGCTTCATGAGCTTGATATGTGGGTGTAACACTGCAAATGCACTGACCGCCACTGAGTAGTTTATGTTAAAACTAGAGACTCAGTGTATGAATTTGTGCACAGATGGGGTCCATCCGCCTGGCCAGGGGTCAGGGCCTATGGGAGGGAGGGCCAGCTGGCTGTGGGAGGGGCTGTGGAAGGTTGGCTGTGGGAGTGCTCTGACCACCAGGGGGCAGCGCCTGCATTGAGCGTCTGATGGTCAGTGAGTGTTGTAGCAACTGGTTGACCAGTCGTTCGGTTGTTTGGTCATAATGGTCACCTAGGCTTTTACATATGTGTAGATGGTTCATTTTATGGTATATCAATTTTTTAAAAAGGAAGCTCTAGTCCTAGCTGGTGTGGCTCAGGGCCTAGAACACATGTGTCAAACACAAGGCCCGCGGGCCAAATCCGTCCAGCCAGGCCTTGCAATGTGGCCCGCACCGCGCTGTCATCACTGCACTCCTCTGCGTTTCCATCACAATGACAGTTTATGACTGTTCAGTAAACCATTCGGCCCGCGATTTAGGCTGGATTTTAGATTTTGGCCCCTTCTCTGATTGAGTTCGACACCCCTAGCCTAGAACATTGGCCTGCGGACTGAAGGGTCCTGGGTTTGATTCTGGTCAAGGGCACCTGCCTGGGTTGTGGGCTTGATCCCCAATAGGAGGCAGCTGATTCATGATTCTCTCTCACCATTGATGTTTCTATCTCTCTCTTCCTCTCCCTTCCTCTCTGAAATCAGTAAAAAAAAAAAAAGCAAACAGAAGAAGAAGAAGAAGAAGGAGAAGAAGAAGAAGAAGAAGAAGAAGAAAAGAAGAAGAAGTCTAAAACCAGACTCAGTTCAAATTCGGAGTCTGTCATGTGGCCGTTTGCTTTCTCATTTGTCGCTTCCTCATTTGCATAAGAGCAGCCTTATTGTGCATTCACACGTGTAACGGCCCCGAGGACAGCGCCTGGCGTGTGCGGTGTGCCTGCAACAGACGTGCACCAGCTTAAGGACACACTTGTCTGATTACAAGCAAAGAGAACCTGCGGGGGGAGGGGGAGGGGGGAGCCGTCACTGCTGGGCCGGCTTTGAGGTCCGGGAGGGGCCGTGGACAGCAGCCCAGTCCGTCAGACACGAGCTCAGTGCCCGAGGGGCCTGTGTGAGGACAGCACAGGCCTCCCCACCTTCCCTCTTTGCTCTTGGGGGGCCTGGCTACGTGTGGAAGCAGCGAAACGCCCCGTGGTTCGGCCCTTCGTGCCGAAGGGGGGTCTCTCCTCGCTCAGGCTGTCGCAGGAGGATGTAAACGGGAATGAGGGAGACCCGTGGAGCTCTGTCCACAGACGCCACCACAGGTGCTTCCAGAGGCGCGTTCACAAACGGGCGGCGTTAGCCCCGAGCTCCCCCTGAGAGTGCCCCAGGAGCGGGGCCACGGCGGCCACACGAGAGGCGAAGGGGAGCCCCGGCCCCCCCCCCCCCGCACCCCCCCCCTCCCCCGCAGTGTGTCCCCGACGCAGAGGACGCGCTGGCGAGATCTGGCCCCGCTTTGCCGGCATGGTGAGATCGGAGGAAACGGGCTCTGGTCTGGTTCGCTCTCACGAACACGCCCCTGTGGACTGCAGGCTGCGAGGTGAGGAGCTGCCCATCCAAGGGCTCGGCAGGTCCCCCCAGAGCCTGACAGGCGGCTGGGCGCGGCGCCGCCCAGCCCTCTGCGTCACTGCGCCTGCGATGGAAGAGACAGCCGTCAGAGGAGGGAGCAGGGCGCAGGGGCGGGCGGCAGCTCCTGCGGGCCCAGGGCAGGGTGGACGGAGGAGGCGAGAGGCACCGGAGGCGCCCTGAGGAGTCTCTCGTCATCGGCCAGATGGAAGCCACGGGGACCTGGGCAGGAGCGAGGCCCCCGGTGACAGTCCTTGAGGCCGCTGAGTCCCCGGCAGACTCCTGTGGCTGGTGCCCCTGGCGGGGGCTCTGGCGCCATCTAGCGGGCAAATCCAGGGACATTGCTGCACACACACCACAGCCTGTGCGGCTTCCACACTCACTTCTCCGGCCGAAGCCGGAGGCCCGAGGCCAGAGCCACGGCCTGGGCAGCAGCGAGGGGCAGAGACTCGGCCGGCCGGGAGGCGGGTGTGCAGGCGACGAGGCCGTGGACGCTAACCGAGGACGGGGAGAGAAAGTGAGGGAGGACGAGAACACGCCCGTCTCCCCGCGAACAGTGGGTGGACGGAGGTTCGCACGTGAGACGAGGCGGGGTGGACGGGGCCCTGGCAGGGCCGCCACGGGCACAGAACCGGGGGTTTGGCACGGCGAGGCCTCCTGAGTCCGGGCTTCAGAGGCAAGTTCTGAGCAAAAGATAAAACCGGGGGCTCCTGCTGAAACCGGTGTGGCTCAGTGGATAGAGCATAGGCCTGCGGACTGAAGGGTCCCGGGTTCGATTCCAGTCAGGGGCACGCACCTCAGTGGCAGGCTCCGGGCATGTAGAAGGCAGCCAATTGATATGTCTCTCTCACATCAGTGTTTCTCTCTCTCTCCTTCTCCTTTCCGCTCTCTCTAAAAATCAATGAAAACATACCCTCGGGCGAGGATCAAAAAATGTAAAAAAAAAAAAAAAAAATGTATTCAAGAACGGAAGATCCTGACCCCAAACCAGCGACGAGGGGCTGACACCGCCTGGGCCACGGGGCTGGCCACACGCCCCCTCGCCACGTGTGAACGCTCCGTGACGGTGTTTGGGCTCCTTCCTTTGTCCGGAGGCATTTTTCTGTTTAGCTGATCGTCATCTGAGAACGGTGACTGTACATGGATCGGTGCCTGAGTGAGGTTGCCGCGCTCGGAGGACAGCAGGCTGCCTGCCGCCGCCTGGCGTGGCGGGGAGCTTCGGGAGAGGAGAGAGGCCGGTATGCGTGGTCCGATCTTCTTCGAAGAGGCTCGTGAACAGCGGGAACCGAGAGCTGCGAACAGTCACTCCGGGCGATGGAATACCGAGGTGCCGAGATGGACGGCACCCCGTTCCTGTGAGTGGCACAACGGTCACTGCAGCACCACTCACCCTCACGGGGACCGGCCGCGAGCCCTCGCCGGAGCCCAGGAGGGCAGCATTTTAACCAGGAAGCACGTTTCCGCGTCCGGCTCTGCCGCATCTCACAGGAGACACAGGGAGTCACTAAGGCGGCCACACACTCCTTCGTCATTGTTGCTGTTTGAATCCTCCCCCGAGGATTGATTTTCAGGGCGTGTGGGAGAGAGAGGGCAAGACAGAGAAACGTCCATGTGAGAGAAGCACTGTGATTGGCTGCCTCCTGCACGCGCCCCGACCAGGGCCCCAGCCCGGGAGGGAACCTGCCACCTAGGCACCTGCCCTGGACCGGCCTCGAACCCGAGACCTTCCCATCTGCAGGCCGATGCTCTCCTCTGGGGCGAGAATTAAGAAGAAAAAAAAAGACACAGAACTGTCTCGTGACTGAGTGGCTGCCGGGCTGTTGTTTGAGAGCTGCTCCCAGCCACTCCTGTCCAGCAGGGGCTGGGTCCTGCTCCTCCGTCCAGAACGTGTGGCCTCCGGGGCCACTCCGGCCACAGGCCCTGAGGCCACGTGACCTCTCCCTGCCCTGCTTTTCGTCCAGAAACGGGGCGCCCACGTCCTCTCACGTTTGGTGGCTGAACACGGCCGCGTGTTTACACAGAACTCACAGGGACAGGCTCCCAGGTGCCCGCGGATGGGGAGGAGTGGACGGACACGGCTGTCCCTGCCACGGGGAGATAACGGGGTCTGGCCGGCTGCCAGCCCCGACGAGGTGAAACCAGGACTCACACACAGGTCGTTGAAGCGCTGACCCAGTTCTGGGCTGTGGCCTCCAGATGTTTACTATCGACTGGCCCTGGATGCATCCAGGAACAGAAGACGACAGAATAGGCTTAACCCAAATCTTTCTGTTTTATTTTTAAACTCTAACGAGCTTTATATTTAGTCTCGTGTTCAGAAATACTCACGGATCCCCTAGGAACTAGCTGTTCTTTGAGGTTTGACGTTTCACCCCGTTATCCAGACCTTCCCAAACTCCTGAACGAGGTTAAATTCCTCTTTTCCCTCACACCCAGGGTGCTGTTTGCTTTTTTGTTTGTTTGTTTTTTGCAAACTCATCCCACTTCTTTACTACCTGAGTCCCATGGTGGTGACACCCTCATTCCAGTGACGGCACCCACATTCCTGCTGGGTGCAGGGCTGGGTGCAGGGACTCCCAGAGAGCAGGCGCTCCCGTGCTCACAGAATAAACCACCGAATAAACCACCGAATAAACCATGGAATAATCCACGGAATAATCCATGTTACAGACCACGGAATAAGCGGTGGCTACGCAGAGCGTCTGCCTCCTCTCTGAAGCAGGTCAGACCTGTTAACACTTTCCTGATGCAGAAATGCTCCCCCAAGCAAAGTGAAATTGTGCTTCTCCAACTTCCTCAGAATAGAACCTTTCTTATTTTTTCTCATTTAACTAACAGGACCAGGACCGGCCGCTATGACGCACACTGACCACCAGGGGCAGACGCTCAGTGAGGATTTGCCTGCTGGTGGTCAGTGTGCTACCAGAGGGGAGGCATCGCTCAGCCAGAAACCCAGGCGGGGTCACGGCTGGCGAGCACAGTGGAGGTGGCGGGAGCCTCTCCCACCTCCGAGGCAGCGCTAAGGGTGTCTGACGGACAGCTAGCGGGCCTAAGCCATCAGTCAGACTTCCCCTGAGGGCTCCCGGGCTGTGAGAGGGCACAGCTGGGCTGAGAGACCCCACTGGTGCATGAATTCGTGTACCAGGCCCCAGGTTTGTATATATGATTTTATTGATTTCAGAGAGAGAACAGGAGAGGGAGAAACATAATGATGAGAGAGAATCATGGATCTGCTGCCTCCTACATGCCCCCTACAGGGGATCAATCCCCCAACCCGGACATGTGCCCTCACAGGGAATTGAACCGTGACTTCCTGGTTCATGGGTCCATGCTCAACCACTGAGCCACACAAGCTGGGCTACTTTCTTTTAACCCAGTAACTCCTCAAATCTCTAAAGACAGCCAACATGTGCCCCTTAAGTCTTCCTGGTCTCCTCAACCCTTACATAAGCACCCTAAGTCCAGATCGACCCCCTTCTCTGTGGATTTCCTGTTTGGTCAGTTCTCTCCCAGAGTGTCCAGAACTCAATGCCACACCTGGGGAGGAGCTGGTACCTGGGGAGGAGCTGGCACCTGGGGATGAGCTGATACCTGGGGAGGAGCTGGCACCTGGGGAGGAGCTGGTACCTGGGGAGGAGCCGGTACCTGGGGAGGAGCTGGCACCTGGGGAGGAGCTGACACCTGGGGAGGAGCTGACACCTGGGGAGGATCTGATACCTGGGGAGGAGCTGGTACCTGGGGAGGAGCTGACACCTGGGGAGGAGCTGGTACCTGGGGAGGAGCTGGTACCTGGGGAGGAGCTGGCACCTGGGGAGGAGCCGGTACCTGGGGAGGAGCCGGTACCTGGGGAGGAGCTGGTACCTGGGGAGGAGCTGGTACCTGGGGAGGAGCTGATACCTGGGGAGGAGCTGACACCTGGGGAGGAGCTGGTACCTGGGGAGGAGCCGGTACCTGAGGGAGGTGAATGGATGGATGGATGGTGGATAGGTGCATGGATGGGTGGATGGGTGGATGGGTGGATGGGTAGATGGTATGAATGGATGGGTGGATGGGTGGATGGATGGGTAGGTGGATGGGTGGGTGGATAGGTGGATGGGTATGTGGATGGATGGGTGGATGGGTACATGGATGGATGGATGGGTAGGTGGGTGAATGGGTGCATGGATGGATGGATGGATAGATGGGTGGATGGGTGGGTGGATGGGTACATGGATGAATGGATGGATGGATGGATGGATAGGTGGGTGGGTAGATGGGTGGACAGTTGCATCGCGGATTTAGTAACATTTTCCCTGAGGCTCCTGTAGGCGTGGACACCTCTCGCTTTCCTGATGGACTGAAATGCCGGTCCTTCTGCAGCGTCCCGCTTAGTAAGCCCCTGCACGTGCGGTGGGACCGGCCCGGAAGCGGTGAGAGTGGCTGATTTCCCGCGGGAGGCGTCCTGGTCCTTCCTCAGCCGCAGCCTCCAAACCCACAGCCAGAAATAGCTCCTCCCGGCGGGGAGGCGTGTCCTCTGGGCGCCCGGGGAGAGGGCGAGGCCGAGCCTGTCCCGCCACGTGGCTGCGAGCAGCGAGCCGCTCACCGGGACTGTCCGGTCCGGTCCGGGGCGGGTCTGGTCCAGTCCGGTCCGGTCCAAAGGGAGGCCGTGCCCTGGTGCCGGAACCAGTGCCTCCCGCTCAGCCCGCAGCCGGGAGCGGGGCGCCGCGTGGTCCCCATCGGGCGGCGGCGCCCGGTGCGGCCCAGACTCGCGTCACCGCAGCCCCGCCCCGCCCTCCGCCCGAGTTTCCCATCAGAGCGGCTCCGCGTGGGACTCGGGCTGGGGGCGCGGGGCTGTGCGCCCGGGTGCGGGGTCCGGGCGGACAGGAGGCGGGAGCCGCGGGGGGACCCGCTCACCTGCCGGAGCGCCGCCTCCGCCTCGCCGCGTCTCCCCGCAACTTTCCTCCCGGGCCGGAGCGGGGCGCCACCCCAGCCGGTGGCCCGGGTCGGGTGCGGGGCGCTGGGCTGGCGCCCGTGACCCCGCTTCCCGCGGTCCCCGCGTCCCCGCTCCCCACGCGCGGCTCCCGCTCGGACCGGGCAGCGCGGGGAGCGGCCAGGAGCCCGGAGCAGGAGGCGGCCCGGGCCGGCCCCGCCGCGCGAGGCCGTGAACCGGCGATGGGGCCCCGCGTGGCGCCCCCGCAGCCCCGGCCCCGCAGCGCGGCCCCCCGCGCGCTGCTCTGCGTCCTGTGCGCGCTGCTCCCGCCCGCGGCCCCGCAGCCGCTGCGCCTCGGTGAGTGCGGCCCGGGGGGCGGGGGGCGGAGGGGGAGCCCGGGGTCCGGTCCCGGCTCCCGCCCTGGGCCCCGGTGCCTGCGGGGCTTTCCCTCTGGGCTCCGGGGGGCGGGGGGCGGAGGGGGAGCCGCGTGTCCCGGTCCCGGCTCCCGCCCTGGGCCCCGGTGCCTGCGGGGCTTTCCCTCTGGGCCGGGGGGCCGTGGGGGGAGGATGGAGCGGGGAAGGGGGGACAGGGGCAGATCTCCTGGGGCTCCCACCCGCCCCGGGGTCCTGGCTGCAGCCATGGGGGGTGGGGGTAGGGGGGACGCGGAGAGACGGTCCCAGGGGCTTTGCGGGAATCTGCCCCCTCCGCGCAGCCCTGGCGGCGGGTCCGTCCTCCAGGCGCCAGATCTGGTGGGAGAGGGACCTCAGGCACCAGGTCCCCCTCCAAGTTTTCCCTGTCGGTCCTTCCAGGGGGAGTCTGCAGAGTCCCGGCTTCCGGCAGCGCAGCTGAGGGTCCAGGACTGGGGGGTGGGGGTGGGGGACAGCGTCAGCACCCACGGGCCCTGTGCTCCCCAGTCTGTCCTGAGGTCGAGCTGATGTCTGAATGGGGGACTTGCTGGGTCCGGACTCCCCTCCAAGGGTGAGGAGAGAGTATAAGGCTGGGGGGGGGGGGGGGGGGGGGGGGGGGCAGGTGTGAGTGTGGGCAGGTGTGGGCACCGGGCAGGTGTGGGCGTGGGCAGGTGTAGGCGTGGGCAGGTATGGACGTGGGCAGGTGAGGGCACGGGGCAGGTGTGGGCACAGGTAGGTGTGGACACGGGGCAGGTGTGGGTGTGGGCAGGTGTGGGCAGGTGTGGGCACCGGGCAGGTGTGGGCGTGGGCAGGTGTAGGCGTGGGCAGGTGTGGACGTGGGCAGGTGAGGGCACGGGGCAGGTGTGGGCACAGGTAGGTGTGGACACGGGGCAGGTGTGGGTGTGGGCAGGTGTGGGCACGGAACAGGTGTGGGCGTGGGCAGGTGTGGGCACGGAACAGGTGTGGGCGTGGGCAGGTGTGGGCGTGGGCAGGTGTGGGCACGGGGCAGGTGTTGGTGTGGGCAGGTGTGGGCGTGGGCAGGTGTGGGCAGGTGTGGGCGTGGGCAGGTGTGGGCGTGGGCAGGTGAGGGTGTGGGCAGGTGTGGGCGTGGGCAGGTGTGGGCGTGGGCAGGTGTGGGCAGGTGTGGGCAGGTGTGGGCGTGGGCAGGTGTGGGCGTGGGCAGGTGTGGGCGTGGGCAGGTGTGGGCAGGTGTGGGCAGGTGTGGGCCTGGGCAGGTGTGGGCGTGGGGAGGTGTGGGCGTGGGCAGGTGTGGGTGTGGGCAGGTGTGGGCGCGGGCAGGTGTGGGTGTGGGCAGGTGTGGGCTTGGGCAGGTGAGGGCGTGGGCAGGTGTGGGCGTGGGCAGGTGTGGGCGTGGGCAGGTGTGGGCAGGTGTGGGCGTGGGCAGGTGTGGGCAGGTGTGGGCGTGGGCAGGTGTGGGCGTGGGCAGGTGTAGGCAGCTATGGGCAGGTGTGGGCGCGGGCAGGTGTGGGCGTGGGCAGGTGTGGGCGTGGGGAGGTGAGGGCGTGGGCAGGTGTGGGCGTGGGCAGGTGTGGGCAGGTGTGGGCGTGGGCAGGTGTGGGCGTGGGCAGGTGAGGGCAGGTGTGGGCGTGGGCAGGTGTGGGCGTGGGCAGGTGAGGGTGTGGGCAGGTGTGGGCGTGGGCAGGTGAGGGCGGGGGCAGGTGTGGGCGTGGGGAGGTGAGGGCAGGTGTGGGCGTGGGCAGGTGTGGGCGTGGGCAGGTGAGGGTGTGGGCAGGTGTGGGCGTGGGCAGGTGTGGGCAGGTGAGGGCGGGGGCAGGTGTGGGCGTGGGGAGGTGAGGGCAGGTGTGGGCGTGGGCAGGTGTGGGCGTGGGCAGGTGAGGGTGTGGGCAGGTGTGGGCGTGGGCAGGTGTGGGCAGGTGTGGGCGTGGGCAGGTGTGGGCGTGGGCAGGTGTGGGCGTGGGCAGGTGAGGGCGGGGGCAGGTGTGGGTGTGGGCAGGTGTGGGCGTGGGCAGGTGTGGGCAGGTGTGGGCGTGGGCAGGTGAGGGTGTGGGCAGGTGTGGGCGTGGGCAGGTGAGGGCGGGGGCAGGTGTGGGCGTGGGCAGGTGAGAGCGTGGGCAGGTGTGGGTGTGGGCAGGTGTGGGCGTGGGCAGGTGTGGGCAGGTGTGGGCGTGGGCAGGTGAGGGTGTGGGCAGGTGTGGGCGTGGGCAGGTGAGGGCGGGGGCAGGTGTGGGCGTGGGCAGGTGAGAGCGTGGGCAGGTGTGGGTGTGGGCAGGTGTGGGCGTGGGCAGGTGTGAGTGTGGGCAGGTGTGGGCGCGGGCAGGTGTGGGCGTGGGCAGGTGTGGGCGTGGGCAGGTGAGAGCGTGGGCAGGTGTGGGTGTGGGCAGGTGTGGGCGTGGGCAGGTGTGAGTGTGGGCAGGTGTGGGCGCGGGCAGGTGTGGGCGTGGGCAGGTGTGGGCGTGGGCAGGTGTGGGCTCGGGCAGGTGTGGGCTCGGGCAGGTGTGGGCGTGGGCAGGTGAGGGCAGCGGGCTCCGTGTGGAGCGAAGGTGCCGGGTCTCACAGACGGAGTGTGGCTGCCTCGGAGAGCGGTTCCTCGGAAAGAAAAGGTCCCACAGACTCCCCTGCAGATGCCTTTTCGGGCTGCGGGTCTCAATGTCGCGTGTTTGGTGGGTGATTCTGACCATTGGTGGTTCACGGCTGTTAGTAGGGTCCCGGCGTCCCTTTCACAAAAGGAACAGGGAGCCAAAACCGGTTTGGCTCAGCGGTAGAGCGTCGGTCTGCAGACTGAAGGGTCCCGGGTTCGAATCCGGTCAAGGGCATGTACATTGGTTGTGGGCACATCCCCGGCGGAGGGTGCGCAAGGGGCAGCTGATCAACGTTTCTCTCATCGACGTTTCTAGCTCTCTATCTCTCCCTTCCTCTCTGTGAAAAATCAATAAAATATATTGGGGGTAAAAAGGAACAGGGAAAGGGAAAGGGGTCCCACCTCAGCCAGGACGGCCTCACCACGACAGGCTGGACCCTTCACGCCCGCCTCTGTGTTGCGGGTCTTTGGTTCGTCCCGTTGGTGGGTCTGGGAAGCCGTCGGCTTCAGGGACTCTGGGAAGGAAACTCTGAGACCAACACCTAGGGAATGGCGATGCGACAGCGCCCAGGGCTGACGGACTTCGCGGGGCCTGCTTGTCCCTCACGCGTTTGGAAAGAGGCGCCCAGCCCCTCCCTGCACAGGGAGCTCCCGCGGCTTCTCCCCTGCACCCGGGCCTACGCGTCCGTCCGGAGGGGGAGATGGGAGACGGGTCTGCTCTCAGTGTGCGGCTCAGCGGCTCAGCTCCTCTCACCCACGCAGACAGTTTTCAAAGTGGGAGGAGCCGGCGGGAGGGTGGGCCTCAGAGCAGGTGCCCGAGATAAGGAGACGCCCTCCCAGCAGAGCCTGAGGCACAGAGCAGGCGGCCTGGCCTGCCAGACCCCCGCACCCAGGACCAGGCTCACTGCTCAACAGCATCTCAGCGCCATGGAAACCAGCGTTAGCGGAGGGAGGCCGCCTCTCCAGTGCAGTCCGTCCGCTAAGTCCAACGCCAAACAGACATGCCACGGGCTGGGGAACCAAGCCTGTGTGCTTGTGTGTGTGTGTGTGTGTGTGTGAGGAAAAAAGGATAACTGCATCGTTACCATCTCTTCTCTCTCCTTTCTCTTTCCCACAAACCACCAACCATTCACCACCCAGCGGACGGACAGGGGCTGTGACGGCTCATGTGGGGTTCGCAGGACGTGGGTGAGGTGCAGGGCGGGCAGGTGCTGGGCACTTAGCCCAGCGCTTCTGCAGGGAAGGCCCCGCGTGCCTGGACGGCGATTTCTCGTCTGCTTTGCTTGCCAGAGTGTCACACACCCTGCACACCTACGCCTTGCACACCTACACCCTGCACACCTACACCCTGCATACCTACACCCTGCACACCTACACCCTGCACACCTACGCCCTGCACACCAGGAAGGTGCTGGCTGTGTGCACACCCATGGTGCCAGCACAGATGCTGTGTGTCCACTGCAAGTTCATCATCTTACAGAGTGGGCACCGAAGAGGGTCTGCTGATGGGGGGTGCACTAAGGTGGCTCCCACACCCCAAAGGGTCCCTGGCAGCTGCTTAGAGGAGAGATACAACCCCATCCTTGTCTACAGGATGTCAGATCATTCCTGCTGTGCTGGGTACCCCCGTGCATGTGAACAAGCAGTAACGTCTCTCTCTCTCTCTCTCTCTCTCTCTCTCTCTCTCTCTCTCTCACACACACACACACACACTCACACACACATATACAACTGTGTTTTGTGGTTCCATGACCACATAACCTGTACCTTGCAGAGCAGGGTCTGGGGAGCTGTGCCCACGCCATCCTGGGGAAGAAGGAGGATCCCCGTTCGTCTGCCATTTCTGGGGCAGGTTGCGTGTTTCTGATAACAGCGGCAGAAAGGCAGACCGCGTGGTGCTATTCCTGTGTTCTCGGCACGCACAGCAGGCGGTGCTGGCCCTGCAGAGTCCGGAGAGCCGCGTGGTGGGCAGCCAGCTGTCAGCCGCGATTCGTGGTCAGGGAGCAGAGGTTTGCGTCCCGTCCCTCAGACTTACCGGATGCGCGTCTCCTAGGCCAGGCCTGTGCTTTGAGTCGGAAACACTGACTAGAGACCGTGGCGCCTGGACAATGTCCGTGGTAAGAGTACAGCAATGAATGGGAGGCGGCTTTGCACAGATAGGACCACATCTGCATCGACTTGCACCGTCTCACCTAAGGGACTTGGTCCTGTTGGGGGTCCTGGGCAAACCCTGCGCGGAAGCTAAGGGTCAGCTGAGTCTCGTGTCTAGGAGATCCGTCTGCCACCAGAACTACTTTTCCCAGAATTCCTGGTGCTTCCCGCACTCTTGGTTTTCCCTTCCTGGTCTGTCTCTGCCCGCAGCCTGCTGCTTGCCATGCCCTCCAAAGCGCCAGCTCTCCCTCTGCTCTCGGCTAACCTGCCATCTTTGTCGGGTAATTTGCATAATCAGTCCTGATTGGCTGGTGAGCGTAGCAGAAGTACTGTCAATTTACATGTTTCTCTTTTATCATATAGGATCGTTTTAAAGGGGAAAACTAGATTAATGTATGGTGTATTTTCCAGGAATACACTGTAGTAAGTTAAAGGTCTGTGTATGTTTAAACATTAAATCTACTCATTTATTTTTAAATGCATGTCTGATTTTTTTCGATGATAAATGTTCATAGAGAGATGGAAAGATTTCATTTGAAAGGAATGCATGCCAGCTGCATAAACTTCCTAAATTTATGGTCCTGGGATGATGTTGTCTAATTGAATTGCAAAAACCTACCATCGTGTTACACCAGCACGATAATATTAGTGATAACACATTTATTGGGAAAACGGTTTATCCTGGAGGGGAAAGCAAAGCCAGTTAAGAGACAACAATTTTTGATTTTGTATTTATGTTATTTGTGAACTAAAAAAATTAAAAATCTTAAAATATCTTTCCCAAGTCTATTGGACCACATTTCACTCCTCTCTCTTTTTATACTTATTAAATAAGGTGTTTTCAAAGCATATATATATTTTTTTTAATATTGATAATTCTTTATTGTGGAAAGTATTACACAATACTTTCTTGTCCCCTTCTTCCCCCCATTCCTCCCCTCCAACCCCCTCCCCCCACTGTCTGTGTCCGTGGGTCGGGCATACATGCACACAAGGTCTTTGGTTTGTTACCTCCCACCCAGCCGCCCTCCCCGCCTTCCCGCAGACATTCCGCACTCTGCTCCATGCTTCCAGGTCTCTGGATCCACTCCCTTCATCAGCTGATTTTGCTCATTAGACTCCACCTATGAGTGAGATCGTGTGACACTTGTCTTTCTCTGATTGGCTTATTGCACTCTGCATGATGCTCTCCAGATCCCTCCACCATGATGTTGCCTCAAAGGGTAAGAGATCCTTTTTTTTTAAGGCTGCATAGTATGCCCTGGTGTGAATGTACCACAGCTTTCTATCCACTCCTCTGCTGATGGGCACTCGGGCTGTTTCCAGATCTTAGCTATTGTTAACTGCTGCTATGAACACAGGGGCGCATACATTCTTTCTGACTGGTGCTTCAGGTTTCTTAGAATATATTCCTAGAAGTGGGATGACTGGGTCAAATGTGAGTTCCATATTTAGTTTTTTGAGGAAACTCCATACTGTGCTCCACAGCGACTGCATCAGTAAAATGGCAGGTGTGTCACGCTCCTCCCATCCCCGCTGAGTCAGGCTCAGGAGGAGCGCCCGCGTGCTGACTTCCAGGTGGAGCCGTGTGTGCCTGCTTTTACTCACAGACACACGGCAATCCCGGTTCTTCCTGCCTCGTGGCCCATGCTGAGACCACGGTTCACTCCCACCACCGTCTTCCGTGGAAAGGAGAATTTAAACGGACTGTGTGTGGCCCTGAGCAGGTTCACAGGCACCAGCTGTGCTCAGGCAAAGTGTCCTCTCTGATGGGTGGCAGCTCGACACGTTACCTCCCTGGCATGTCAGCGGAGGGGGCTGGGGACACATCGGTAACAGAGCCACCCCCACCTGCGTCCGGAGAGAAACGGGCGAGGACCTGAGGCTGAGGCGGAGCATGAGGATGGCCTGGCGCGTCAGTGCCAGGAAAGGAAGGGAGGGCAGGCCGGTAGGTCGTCACAGAGACCCCGCCCCAGGCACTGCCGATGCCACGCTGGAGACGTGGGAGCAATGACACCGTAAGCAGTAACCCAGCCCGGCTGGCGTGGCTCCGTGGTTGGGCGTCGACCTAGGAACCAGGAGGTCAGGGTTCGATTCCCGGTCAGGCAGAGGCCCGGGGTGCGGGCTCCATCCCCAATAGGGGCCATGCAGGAGGCAGCCGGTCCATGATTCTCTCTCATCATGGATGCTTCTCTTTCTCTCTCCCTCCTCTTTGAAATATTTATATCAAAGTAACCACAAATCCACACTGCTGTCTGGTCTTATCAATGGAACATGAATATTTAAGATTCTTTTGTCCAAAAAAAAAAAATCCATGATCCTCTCCACACTTTCCCCCGAAAAGCTGCTCAAGGAAACCAAGTGTTTGGGAGCGTGAAAGTGCAGGACCCCGTTGTTAAAATTCAGTAAAAGGGAATTTGCATTTCCGCTATTTTAAAGCCAAGAGCTGTTTCCATCCAGTTTTCAAAGGGCAAATGGAGTCCATGGACTTGTAACATGTCGCCGAGAAGAAAGCTGGTGTAAGAGGAAGGAAAGGAAGAGGACTCGGAGTGGGGTGGGTTTTTCCCCTCTGCGCTGCCTTTTCCGAGAGGCCCGGTCTCCAGGCTCATCGTTAAAGATATAACCATTTCTGCATAATGAAGGCCTAAGTGCATGTTAAATTCTTCAAGGATGCGGGGAACAATGGGAAGAAACACATTTGTGAGATAATTGTGAAATTACTTCCATTCAATCCATGGACATCACTTTCCCTACCACGTGTGGTAGCTGTTAGAGAAGGAAATACAGGAGAAACATTGCAGAATTAAAACAGGTTGGTGGTGTGACCAGTCCTCCCTGGAATTTAAACGTCGTGTTGGACTGGACGTGTCTCCCTGCAGAAGGTGGCTGTTTCTCAGGCAGCGGCTGTGTTTGGGGGTCACCGCCAGATGTCCTACGTGGACTGAGCCCGTGGAGAACGAGCGGTCTTTGTTGTTTTGGGCCGACAGGAAGCCCCATCCGACGGGAGTACGAGGAGAAGGAGGAGGACGTGGTGTCTCCGGGGCTGGCCCGCGGCTTCTCGGAGTTGTCAGAGCCTCACTCACACCTCCTGCCAGGGCTCAGCTTCCTGGGTGTCTCCCCTGATGGTCCAGGCGTCTCCCTGCTGGTTGGATTAGGTCTAGAGCTAAGGGCTAGTGTTAGGGTTGGGTTTGGGGTTCGGGTTCGGGTTAAGGGTGGAGTTAGGGGTAGGAGTAGGGTTAGGGTTATGTTTAGGGTTGGGTTTGGGGTTCGGGTTAGGGTTAAGGGTGGAGTTAGGGGTAGGTGTAGGGGTAGGAGTAGGGTTAAGGTTAGGTTTAGGGTTGGGATTGGGGTTCAGGTTAGGGTTAGGGTTGGGGTTAGGGGTAGGTGTAGGGATAGGAGTAGGGTTAAGGTTAGGTTTAGGGTTGGGATTGGGGTTTGGGTTAGGATTTGGATTAGGGTGTGTGCACGTGTGTAAGTGGGTCTATACAGTGCTTTCCAGGTGAGATAGTTTTGGTTAGAGTGGGATTGGGGTTCGGGTTAGATAGGGTGTGTGCATGTGGGTGTGTAAGTGGGTCTGTACAGTGCTTCCCATGTGAGATAGTTTTGGTTAGGGTTGGGGTTGGGATTGGGATTCGGGTTAGGGTTAGGGCTGGGGTTAGGGGTAGGTGTAGGGATAGGAGTAGGGTTAAGGTTAGGTTTAGGGTTGGGGTTGGGGTTGGGGTTTGGGTTAGGATTTGGGTTAGGGTGTGTGCATGTGGGTGTGTAAGTGGGCCTATACAGTGCTTCCCAGGGGAGACAGGTTGGGTTGACCTTTGGCTTTCCTCATCAGATTTATCAAGAGCACCTGGTGGAACTCTCTGCCTCCTCCTGTGGGAGCCCACCTGCCTGCTGCCAGGACGCCGATCGGCACAGTGCCCGGTCCCGGGAACCATCAGGAGGCATAGCAGGGCCCCAATGCCACCCCAGACGTTTCCCACGCTCAGCCTCCCAGCCGGCTTCCCTGAGAACGTCCCTTCCCGCAGACGGCATGCGCACTGCCGCCTGGCATTTGTTTGTTTGTTTGTTTGTTTGTTTGTTTTCGGTCGGTGGCCAGGACCAGTGCCCTTCAGTGAATGCACCTGATTCAAAGCGTGGACGCCCCTCCGGGTGGGTCTGTGCTGTGCCGATGCCCAGAAAATGGAGAGCTTGGTTTGTTTTGGTTTGTTTTGCCTTCCTAGTCGCTCGGCACCAATAGAAGAGCTGTCACTGCACGGGTGACTGCGGGAAGAGACGAGGCTGGTTCATCCATATTTTATGCTCTTAAATGTCAGCCCCAGCCGCCCAGGTGTGGGGAGCCGGCACATTGTCGGCTTCTCTCCACGTGGCTTTTGTGTCTGTGACCAGGGACTGATGCCGTGCGAGGAGCCAGCCTCCCCGTGGAGGGCATGGAGCCGGGGCCAGGAACATGCAAGGGGCTGGGACACTACCTCTGATCCGTGTTTCTCTTGCTTTGTGTGCAAATAGCTCTGTGGTTCAGAAGACGGTTCCTCCTCTGTGGCCTGTCTGGTCCGTCCTCGGCTCCAGCGGCCGTAACCAGACACCACAGGCCGGCGGCCGGAGCCCACACCCTGCAGATCAGTCCTGGGGGCTGAGGCCGGGACCTGGGTGCTGGGGAGCCCAGCCCAGCTCGTCCCTGTCCCTGTTTCTCTAGTTCCCTCACGTGAGGAGGAGAGAACTGCCATCTCCTCCTCTTCTTAGACCGTTGTCCTCTCAGGGCCGCGTCCGCGGGACCCCTGTCACCCAGTGATCTCCCTCACCCACCTCTAGCAGCACCCATCGGAGTTCAGGCTGGCAAAGCTCTGAGCTCGGGACACATACCATCCAGGTGCGGCTCCTGTCACATCTCACTTGTTTCTGAGTCGAGAAACTTCAGGGTGAGAGGGTGCGTGAAGTGCCCACGACCAGGGCCACGCCAGGGTGAGCAGAGGGCAGGTTTTCATCTTATCATTCGCCCCCTCCCCCCTGGAAAGAAGCCACGTAATGAACGTTACAGACACTGCCCATTCTCAGAACGTTACTCACAGCAGCGGTCGGCAAACTCAGAGCCAAATACCAACAGGACAACGATCGGAATTTCTTTGGAGAGCCACGTTTTTTAAACTTAAACTTCTCCTGACTCCACTTCTTCAAACTAGGAAGCCCAGAAGGCCGGGAACCTTGTCTCTGTCTATATTACACGCCTCCTGGCGGCTCGGTGCCTCCAGCCCAGGTGTGGTATTCGTTCGCCTTTGTCCTCTCTCCTCACGTGGTCCTCTGCCTGCGCTGCCCTCTGCCTGGCCGGTGGTCAGGTCCCCGCCCTCCTGACATCCCGGGATTCGGAGGTAATAAACCCGAATGCTCATGCCCAGCCGTTACAGACCGCTCTGTACACCGTGTGGAGCTCGCCATAGTTACCTTCCCCCGAGAGCGTGCTGGGCTGCGTTTCAGGGCCAGCGCACAGTGAGGCCGCGCTGTATCCCGGACTGAACCCAGGACCGGCCCGAGCAGCTCCTGTCCGCCACCCCGAGGCCGCCCTCCTCCGGTGTCTCACGTCCTGAGGGCCTTTCGTTGACACATCGGCTCCCGACACCCAGGCAGCTGGCCTCTTCCAGGCGATGTTGGGTGTGTGGTCAGCCTACGACTTCACCGTGTCAGTTCCCCCGAGTGCCTGGGAGTTAAACGTGGCTTTTCAGTGACTCGTCCTGGAGTCTCTTGTCTGAGGGGTAAACATGAGCGAGTAGGTCTGTGGCCCCCATAGTGTCAGTGAAGGAGCTGCTGGTCACTCGGGTCCCCACCCTTCCCCACGGACCCCGGAATGGGAGGACAGATGCCTCTTCGGAAGTCCTGGCGCCCTTTGCCGACCGCTCAGGGTGTCCTGGCTTCGAGGGCCGGACCGTCGCCAAAGGAACAGAGTCGCTGTTCGCTTGTTTCTTTAATTCTTACTGCTCAGCGTGGATTTCAACAAACTAAACTACAGCTGTTTTAATTTCTTAAGTATGTTTTTATTTATTTGAGGCGGGGAGGTACAGGGGGAGGGAGAGAGAAAGAGACATCAATGTGGGAGAGAATCACGGCCCATTGCCTCCTGCACGCCCCCTACTGGGGATGGAGCACAAACCAGGGACTTGAACAGGTGACCTCTTGGTGTGAGGGAGGATGCTGAACCCTGAGCCACCCTGCTGGGGGTGGGGGAGGGGAGAAGGGAGAGGGGGGAAGAGGAGGCTAGTTCAAGTTGACTCTGTTAGGAGACGTTGGCATTTGGGGCCACAGAAAACATGTCTTTCTCATGGTCCAGTTTCTCCTCACAGTCCTGCTTTAGTCACTTCATCATGTATTAACGATTGTTGAGCTCTCTCAGAAAACTCACTTGTTTTTGTTGGAATCGCCATTATAAACCCTAACGGAATGGCTGATAATTTGATTAATATTGTGTAAACTAATAAAACATGAGGTGACGCAGCCAATAGAGTCATTTTTCATGATCGTGGAGCCTTTAAATGTCTTTGTAACACTGAAGGAGCACTGCTGAATATTGTATTTGCCATTTTAGGAAAGTTTGATTAATAAAATGGGTAACTTTGTACATTAGAGTAGACACAAGTCCTTTTTTCAGTGGGGCTATTTGTTAGAGAAGAATTTCTCTGGAAATGGGTACAGAAGCAGACAAGGGTTTTTTGATGAAATTTCGGCCCCACCGGCCTGGCTCAGGGATTGAGCAACAACCTATGAACCAGGAGGTCAGGGCTCGATTCTCGGTCAGGGCACAGGCCCGGGCTGTGGGCTCCATCCCAGTGTGGGGCGTGCAGGAGGCAGCCAATCCATGGTTCTCTCTCGTCTTTAATGTTTCTATCTCTCTCTCCGTCTCTCTCCCTCTCTAAAATCAATAAAAACAAACAAGTAAATGAGACTTTGTCTTACTTTTTTGAAGTGGGGTTTTTAACATTTTTATAAAGATTCTCTGTGCTGAACACTGAACGTTTACAATATGTCCAGGGGAAATTCATCTACCAATGCTTCTTGCGGAGAAAAACCTTGAAGAGCGTTTACCACTTCGTTGAATCACTGTGAGCAGAGGAACCATCATGGGCACCAGGGAACCAGACTCATGGCCTAAGGTTCCCTGTTCACTGTGCGATGGGCAAGCTGATAGAGCTGTCCACCTTTACCGCATAAACCAGAGGCCCGGTGCACGAGATTCATGCACAGGAAGGGGGGTGTCCTTCAGCCCAGCCTGCTCCCGCTCCAATGTGGGACCCCTCAAGGGATGTCTCCTACTGCCCGTTTAGGCCCACCAGGATTGGGCCTAAACAGACAGTCGGACATTCCTCTCACAAACCAGGACTGCTGGATCCCAACTGCTCGCCTGCCTGCCTTCTTGATTGCCAACCTGATCACTCCCTAACCACTTCCCTGCCAGCCTGATTGGTGCCTAACTGCTCCCCTGCCAGCCTGGTCCTCCCCAATTGCTCTTTCCTACAGGCCTGGTCCCCCCACCCACTGCCTTCCCCTGGCGGCCCAGTCGCCCTTAACTGCCCTCCCCTGCAGGCCTGGGTCCACCAACTGCCCTGCCCAGCAGGCCCAGTAACCCCTAACTGCCCTCCCTTGCAGGCCTGGTCCCTTCCAACTGTCCTCTCATGCGGCCATCTTGTGTCCACATGGGGGCAGCCATCGTGTGTGTTGGAGTGATGGTCAATTTGCATATTGCTCTGTCATTACATAGGATGGGTAAATAACACTCATCACCAGTTTAGCTGTAACGCCCTGGAAATGTGTAAACTTTATGTTATATTGAGTCACGTTGAGTGGACATCCTAGGATGCAGGTGCCTCACCGGCCAGTTGGCGAGTAACATGACCTAAAACACCTCCCGGAGCGTATTGTGAGGGATGTCCCGTGGTTTCTAATGAGCCTTCGGGGGAAGGAGTAGGTGAGCTGTTCCTGAGGCTAAACTCGGCTTTCCTGTTCCTTCCCCTGGAGATTGGGGATTTGCCCCCCAGAGGGGAAGTGGGTGGAGCTGAGGGAGCAGGAAGCAGATTGAGGAGGCGGGAGGAGGGGAAGGGAGAGATATAAGGTCACAATGGGAAGTGGAAAGGCGGATTGGTGTCTGGGAAATGGAGGTATTTGAGAATTAGGGCGATAATAAGCGATGATTTTGATTATATGCTTTTAATTAATCAAATTATTTATAATGAAGGAAATCTGCATAAGCCCATGGCACAGAGCAGTTTTGTTTTCTCCCTTTTGGTCTGTGTGATTGACAGATGTCTGTGCTCGTTATACCTGAGCCACACCCTCAGGCAGGGTGTGGGCTGGCAGTGCCCAGCAGGAGGCACCCTCGTCGGACAGGCTGGGCACAGTCCCCGCTGCTCCAGCTCTCCCCTGCAACGTGCAGATGAGGATCTACATCCCGAAGGCTGTGGTTCTAGGTGAAAGGGGGTCCGTTTTTTACCAGAACGAAAAACCCTCAATTTCATTGTGTATCTAGTTGGTTATATTTTATACAGGCCCGGTGCACAGAATTCATGCACTCGTGGGGAGGGCCTGTCCCTCAGCACAGCCCGTGCCCTCTCATAGTCAGAGCCCTCGGGGGATGTCCAGCTGACAGGGAGCGGGCCTAAGCCGTCACTCGGACACCCTTGGGCTGCCACAAAGCGGGAGAGGCTCCCGCCACACCACTGCACTCACCAGCCGTGAGCCCTGCTCTGAGCGTCTGCCCCCTGGTGGTCAGTGCATGTCATAGTGACTGGTCGTTCCACTGTCGGGCTGAATCCGGCTCTCTGACATCCCCCGAGAGGTCCCAGATTGCAAGAGGGTGCAGGCCAGGCCAAGGGACCCCACTGGTGCACAATGGGGTCAGGAAGGAACCCAAGAGGTTGGCTTGCCAGAGGGGCATGTCCATCCCATCTCACTCAGCCCTGATCGGCCAGACCCCAGCAGCAAGCTAACCTACTGGTCAGAAAGTCTGCCCCCTGATGGTCAGTGCTTGTCATAGCAAGCGGTTGAGTGGCCTTAGCATATCTTTAGCATATTATGTTTTGATTGGTTGAACCGGCTGGACTACTGGACTCTTAGCCTATCAGGCTTTTATTATATAGGATTGTTTTTGACACAATGGACAGGCACAGTTTCTTTTTTTTTTTTTTTTTAACATATTTTATTGATTTTTTTTTTTACAGAGAGGAGGAGAGAGGGATAGAGAACTAGAAACGTCGATGAGAGAGAAACATCGACGTTTCTAGCTCTCTATCCCTCTTGCACACCCCCCACCAACCAGGGATGCCTCTTGCACACCCCCCACCGACCGGGGATGTGCCCACAACCAATGTAAATGCCCTTGACCAGAATCGAACCCGGGACCCCTCAGTCCGCAGACCAATGCTCTACCACCGAGCCAAACTGGTTTCGACAGACAGGCGCAGTTTCTAACACTGAAGTAAGAACTGAAAAATAGGCCTGGCCAGTTTGGTTCAGTGGGTAGAGCGACAACCTGCAGGTCCTGGGTTCGATTGGTCAAGGGCACGCACCTCAGTGGCAGGCTCCTCCCCAGCCTGGGCCCTGGTTGGGGCTCGTGCATGAGGCACCAATTGATGAGCTTCTCTCGCATCGATGTTTCTCTCTGTCTTTCCCTCTCTCTTCCACTCTCTCTATGATATCCTCAAATGAGGATAAAAAGAGGAATTGAAAAATGACCACTGTTCTGCACTAACCTGCCATTCTCCTTGGAAGCTGTGTTCCTGAACTCAGCAGCAGGTTCGGAGCCCGTGGCTCGTGGCACGTGGCCATGACCGTGGCTGTGGGGTGAGTCTGCCCTTAAGCTTCCTGCCTGTCAGCCTGTCATTCTCATCCATGTCCAAGGCATCTCACCATTTATTTTCTACAAAATGAATTTTAAAAGTTTATGGTGACGGTCTAATTGCTTTAAAATGCATTAGCTTCAATTCTCAATTGCTCCTAATTATAATATGATTTAAATATATATTTAGAGCGACTAACAGTGATTTTTATCAGAGGCATCGGATTATCACTGAGAGCACATCCAGCTCCTTCCTTTAACGGGATGAGCATCTAATTACCATGCAATCAGTCGAAGGCTGCCATAGACGCCACACTGAGATTCTGAGATTCTGTCATAAAGCTGAGGGATGTTACTGGGGACCTCCTTAGGGTGGGACACGCCTCAGTGTTCATGGTTCGTTAATTAACACAAAAAAATACAAAACAGGAGGGCAGAGCAGTGAAACTTTCACGGGGCTCTGAATCTTATTTTCGATTCCCAGTCCTTCCCTCGTGTGAGTGACGGAGTGTCACTTCTGCACAGAAGTAGGGATTCAGTAAAAAATCCCAGAGAGCACAATCGCCCCGATGCAGACCACAGCCGGTGGTGGGCTGTTTAATAAGCGTGCTCTGGGCTTCGCTGGAATTCAGGGAGACAGGGATCTGTTTTGCTCGCGTTTTACTTTATTTTGTTTCATCCTTGGTTCTTCCCGAGGGAGAAGCACACCATTTTCAAATCCGCAGTAAGTTACTGACAAGGCGGGCTCCAACCTCACTCTGCTCAGCTGTGGCGACAGATGGCGCCGTGTGAGAAGCGGGTAGTGGGGCCGTGTGAGAAGCGGGCAGAGACGGGGGCTCAGGCAGAGAGAGACGGGGGCTCAGGCAGAGAGAGACGGGGGGTCGGCAGAGACGGGGGCTCGGGCAGAGAGAGACGGAGGCTCAGGCAGAGACGGGGGCTCGGGCAGAGAGAGACGGGGGCTCAGGCAGAGATGGGGGCTCAGGCAGAGACGGAGCCGGCCCTGAGGCCCTGCTCTGTCTGGTGCCCAGATTCCCGCTCGGAGCCCAGAAATCACTGTGAATTCCCTTCTTGTTCTTTGTGTTGCCCGGGCTCAGATCACGTCTGCAGCTCTCTGATCAGTTCTGGCTTCCCGACGAATTAAAACTTCCTAATTGTTAGGCCAAATCGTTACCGGGATTGATCGCTGATTAAGGGAACACGTGAGAAATCAGGGCAGCTAATTACGTGCAGAACCAGCGTGACCCCCGTGGGAAGCCGTGTCTGAGGACGGATCGTACCGATCGATGGTCCATTTTCTCCTCTCCCGTCGGACACGGCTGAATGCCCGCGCCCGCTGCTGGGACTCGAGGACAATATTTCACTGTCAGATCCACTCCACGTCATTCCCCACCCGGCGCCTTCAGGACCAGGGCTCTCTGCGTTTACAGCGCGTCCTGGGCTTCGGCTCTGACAGAGCTCACACGTCGAGGATAATGACACCTCGGGGACAGTTCCCGGGCCCCTGAGCCGGGCGCTGAGCTGGCGGGAGCGGAGAGGGAGGGGACGTCGGCGAGAGGAAGGACCTCCCCCACCTGTTGCCACCCACCCCCACCCCCACCACCCAGGTTTTATTTCTCCTCCAAGAAGGCAATCGATTTTTAAGGCAATTTTTTATTTTAAAATGAAGTTAAAGAGATTAAAGTTTTACCTTTTGCCTCTGCTTTTGGGACCCAGGGACTCAGGGTCCCTTGAAAACAACCTCAACCTCCTCATTAGAAATGGAGGTGCAGCCGAAACCAGTTTGGCCCAGTGGTAGAACATCGGTCTGCGGACTGAAAGGTCCCAGGTTTGATTCCGGTCAAGGGCATGTACATTGGTTACGGGAACATCCCTGGTAGGTAGGGGGTGTGCAAGAGGCAGCTGGTCGATGTTTCTCTTTCATTGACGTTTCTAGCTCTCTATCCCTCTCCCTTCCTCCCTGTAAAAAATCAATAAAATATATATTTTTTTAAATGGGGGTGTGGGGTGAGGAGGGAGTGTGAGGTGAGGAGGGGGTGTGGGGTGAGGTGTGAGGTGAGAAGGGGGTGTGGGGTGAGGAGGGAGGTGAGGAGGGGGTGTGGGGTGAGGTGTGAGGTGAGAAGGGGTTGTGGGGTGAGGAGGGAGGTGAGGAGGGGGTGTGGGGTGAGGAGGGAGGTGAGGAGGGGGTGTGGGGTGAGGTGTGAGGTGAGGAGGGGGTGTGGGGTGAGGTGTGAGGTGAGAAGGGGTTGTGGGGTGAGGAGGGAGGTGAGGAGGGGGTGTGGGGTGAGGAGGGGGTGTGGGGTGAGGAGGGAGGTGAGAAGGGGGTGTGGGGTGAGGTGGGAGGTGAGGAGGGGGTGTGGGGTGAGGTGTGAGGTGAGAAGGGGGTGTGGGGTGAGGAGGGAGGTGAGAGGGGGTGTGGGGTGAGGAGGGGGTGTGGGGTGAGGAGGGAGGTGAGGAGAGAAGGGGGTGTGGGGTGAGGAGGGAGGTGAGGAGGGGGTGTGGGGTGAGGAGGGAGGTGTGGGTGAGATGTGGGGGTGAGGAGGGGGCATGTTACCTTCCATTAGTGGGTTCATTCATTCAATCGTTCGTCCATGGAGGATCCACTACAGTAATAAGGTCACAGCCCTGGCTGGTTTAGCTCAGGCCTGTGGGCTAAAGGGTCCTGGGTTCGATTCCCAGTCAGGGCACAGGCCTGGGTTGTGGATTCAGTCCCCAGTGGGGCGTGCTGATGCACCAATCAATGATCTCCCTTCCTCTTTGAAATCAATATCTATCATCTATCACATATTATCTATCATCTATCTATTACCTATCTATCTATCATCTATCATCTATCTATATAGAGATAAGGAATACAGTGTCTTTTGTGACTTCCGAAGATCTTGTGAAATATCATCAGAATTCACAACAATGACCGCTGTATTTCAGAGTGCGTGGACGGGCAGATGCCATGCTGACCCTCCTCGGAGCGAGCCTTCTTAACATGCAGGTTAAGTAGATTATTAATATGCAGGTTATTAAGTAGATTGTAATTCATCGTGCGGGGCACACCCGTGGCTTAAAGATTCCTCCAGGAAGCACGGCTGATGAGCCGTAATTATTTTCCTGGAGTTGGAAGAATAATCAAACTTTCACTCTTTCCTGCCGGGGGGTGGTCAGGGGGGTGTTTTCCGAAATGTGGCACAGCTCTTCACAAAGGAATCACGCTCACCTGAGCTCTCACCTCGATCCCAAACGAACCCCAAAGGAGATCGTGGGTGGAGTGTGGAGGCGCACACATCCAGCTGAGTAACACTGGGGTGCCCCCGTTGTCCCCCACAGACAGCCCTCCCCAGGGCAATGCAGCCACCACAGATGTGGGCACCAGCAAGGTCGGCATACAAAGCAGCAAGGCCAGCTGTGTGGCTCAGTGGTTGAGCGTCAACCTAGGAACCAGGAGTTCAGGGTTCGATTCCCCGTCAGGGCACAGGCCTGGGTTGTGGGCTCAACCCCAAGCAGGGGGCATGCAGGAGGCAGCCGATCCATGGTTCTCTCTCATCATGGATGTTTCTCTTTCTCTCTCCCTCTCCCTTCTGCTCTGAAATCAACAAATATAGATAAATAGATAGATAGCTGGATGATAGAGATATACAAATATATTTTAACGGAGCACGAGAAGCACACACACACACAGAACGTAATTTTCAAAAGGAGAAGAAGTTGCAGACCCTGGTTGTGTAGACTCTCACATGTCAGAGCCTCTGGAGCCGCCGACCCGGGGCCCACGGGCGCGACGAGGCTGCAGCGGCTGGGGAAGAGGGTGTTTGGCTGAAGGGAGGGAGGGAGGGAGGGAAGGGCCAGGCCAGCTGCGGAGCCCAGGTGCTCTGGGCCCACCCGGAGCCCTTCCCCTGAGCGGCTCCAGAACGGCTCAGCAGTCCCAGGGGTCAGTGTTCCCCCTCGTTCTACACACGAAATGATTTGGTCCAAGCAGTGCCTTCTGCAGCCACTCAGCCTAATTATTTCCTACTCGAGGCCCCGGGGCACGAAGGTTCATGCAAGAATTCTGAAACCCTCCGTGAGGGGCTCAGGGGACCCCTCGGCTCTCTGCACCCCCACCCCCCACCCCCACCTCACACCGCCAAATCCAGCAGGCCTGCCTCCGAGGGCGGGAGCCCGGCTCTCAGGAGACGGCTCAGGTCCTGTTTGCGCGACCACAGCGAGACTCAGGTGCAGACGGCAGAATCGCCGTCTGCATCCCCCGGCGTGCGTTCCACAGACGAACTGCGTGGCCCCCATCTCCATCCCAGGCATGAGGCGGTGAGCACACGCCTGGAGATGGACCCGTGTCCCTGCCCAGCACACGGACTGCTGGGGGTGAACACGGGCTGGGACCGGCCTGAGCATGACGGCCTTTGGTCTGAATCGTTTATGTTCTTCTCTTTGAAAAACACACGTGGCCCTAACCCCGTGGTCAGCAAACTGCGGCTCTTTGGCCCCTTGAGTGTGGCTCTTCCACAGAACACCACGGCCTGGGCGAGTCTGTTTTGAAGGAGTGGCGTTAGAAGAAGTTTAAAAAATGTGGCTCTCCAAAGAAATGTCCACCGTTGTGCTGTTGATGTTTGGCTCTGGTGACTAATGAGTTTGCCGACAACTGGCCTAGCCAGGTGGCCCAGTGGGTAGAGCGCCGTCCAGCAGATCAAAGGGTTCTGGGTTCGATTCCCGGCCAGGGCACAGGCCCGGGTGGCCGCGGATCCGTGGCTCCCGCTCCCCTCCGCTCCGACATCAGTGAACACGTGCTAACGCCGGCCCGGCTCACCCCCTGCCCCCGCAGGCGGCGTGTTCGAGGCTGCGGAGGACGAGCCCGCGCCCGCCGAGGAGCTGGCCTTCAGGCTCGCCGTCGCCAGCGTCAACCGGAACCGCGGCCTGGCTCCCAACGCCACCCTCAGCCCCGCCGTGCGGAGGACCGCGCCCTTCGACAGCTTCCAGGCCTCGCAGAGAGGTACGCTCACGTCCGAGCCCGGCCGGGCGCACGTTGCTCCGTAAACACACGTGGACTGCGTGAGGCGCACGCTGGGCCGGTGGAGCGAGGCCTGGCTGAGCCGGGCCCTGGCAGCTCCGTGCTGAAATCCGGGCGGCGCAGCGGCTCCGACGCCCTTGGGCGGTGCCACCCGCATCCCCTGGCCGGCCGGGTCGGCACCAGCCGGCTCTCTGGCCTTTCCTGCCGGAGCCGGAGGCCTGCAGCCGCTCCTGTGGCCACGCTGCCCTCGCTGCCCCTGCAGCGACACAGCCACTCCCCGCGTTCGCTCCGGGAGGGCGGGGGCGAGCTGAGGCTCCTGGCGGCCCCGGCCAGGCCCGGGGTTTAGACTCCGCCTGTGCTCGGCCGGTGGCTCCATGGCTGAGCATTGACCTGTGCGCCAGGAGGTCAGGGTTCGATTCCCGTCGGGGCACAGGCCCGGGTTGTGGGCTCCATCCCCAGTGGGGGGCGTGCAGGAGGCAGCCGGTCCGTGATTCTCTCTCATCATGGATGCTTCTATCTCTCCCTCTCCCTTCCTCTCTGAAATCAGTAAAAATACTTTTTAAAAGACAGACTCCACCTCATGAGTGGTGAGGACACGAGGCCAGGGTCCGGTGACCTGCAGGCGCTGCCCCCTGGTGCTCCTCGCCGGCCCTGCATCCCCGTCCCTGGCCCCGTCCCCGTATCCGTCCCCATCCCCGTCCCCGTCCCCGTCCCCATCCCCGTCCCCATCCCCGTCCCCGTCCCCGTCCCTGTCCCCCGTCCCCGTCCCCGTCCCCGTCCCCATCCCCGTCCCCGTCCCCGTCCCCGTCCACGTCCCCGTCCCCCCCCCCGTCCCGTCCCCGTCCCCGTCCCCGTCCCCGTCCCCGTCCCCGTCCCCATCCCCGTCCCCGTCCCCGTCCCCGTCCTCCCGTCCCCATCTCCCCCTCCCCGTCCCCGTCCCCGCCGTCCCCAGTCCCCGTCCCCGTTCCCGAAACCGTCCCCATCCCCAGTCCCGCGCCGTCCCCATCCCAGTCCCCAGCCACGTCCCCATCCCCGTCACCGACCCCCATCCGCCCCCCCGGAACCGTCCCCGTCCCCGTCCCCGTCCCCGTCCCAATCCCAGGCTTCCCGTCTGCGTCGCCCCACCGTCCACGTCCCGCCCCCATCCCCGCCCCGTCCCCTTCCCAGCCCCCATCCCCGTCCCGGTCCCCTCCCCGTCCCCGTCCCCGTCCCCATCCCCGTCCATCCCCTCCCCACCGCCCTCCCCGTCCCGGCCCCCATCCCGTCCCCTCCCTCCCGTCCCCCTCCCCGTACCTGTCCCCGCCCGTCCCCGTCCCCGCCCAGTCCCATCCCGCCCCAACCCGTCCCCTCCCCCTCCCCGTCCCGCCCCGCCCCCCGTCCCCGTCCCCGTCCCCGTCCCCGTCCCCATCCCCGTCCCTGCCCCCGTCCCCTTCTGTGGGCTCGAGGTCTGGGGCTCTGGAGGCTGGTGTGAGCCTGCAGGTGGAGGGGGGGCAGGGGGATCCACAGGAATTCACAGCTCCCTCTCTCCCTCCTCCTCTCTCTCCCTCCCTCAGTCCTCACTTCTCTCGCTCCCTCCCCTTCTCTACCTCTCCCTCCCCCCTCTCCCTCCTCTATCTCCCTCCCTCTCCCTCTCTCTCTTCCTCCCCTCCCCCCCCTCCGCTCTCTCTCGCCTCTCTCCCTCTCTCCTTCCCTCCCCCTCTCCCCTCCTCCCTCCGCCTCTCCTATCCCTCCCTCCCCCTCTCCCGCCTCCTCTCTCTCTCCCTCTTCTCTGCTCGCCCCCCTCTCCCCTCCTCCCTCTCCCTCCTCCTCTCTCTCTCCCTCCTCCCCTCCCTACTCCTCCCCCTCTCCCTCCTCCTCTCTCTCTCCCTCTCCCTCTCTCTCTCCCTCCCCCTCTCCCTCCTCCTCTCTCTCTCCCTCCCCCTCTCCCTCCTCCTCTCTCTCTCCCTCTCTCTGCTCTGCCCCCCCCCTCTCCCTCCTCCTCTCCCTCCTCCTCTCTCCTCTCCCCCCTCCTCCCCTCTCATCCCTCCCCCTCTCCCCCCTCATCGCTCTCGCCCTCGCTCCCTCCCCCTCTCCCTCCTCTCCTCTCTCCCTCTCCCGGACTCTCTCTCTCCATCTCATCCCTCTCTCTCTCCCTCCCATCTCCCTCTCCTCTCTCTTTTCTCCCCCTCTCCCGCCTCCTCGCGCTCTCCCTCTCCCTCTCTCTTCCTCTCTCTCCCTCCCCCTCTCCCTCCTCCTCTCTCTCTCCCTCTCTCTGCCCCCCCCCAGCCTGCGACCAGCTGGCCCTGGGCGTGGCCGCACTCTTCGGCCCCGGGCACGGCCCCGCGGCCGGCGCGGTGCAGTCCGTGTGCCAGGCCCTGCAGGTGCCCCACATCCAGACCCGCTGGCCGCACCCCCCGGCCGACGCCCGCGGCGCCTTCCACGTCAGCCTGCACCCCGAGCCGGCGGCCCTGGGCCGGGCCGTGCGGGACCTGGTCCTGCGCCTCGGCTGGCGCGACGCGACCCTGGTGTACGAGGACGGCACAGGTAGCTGCGCGGGCGGCGCCGGCCGGGACCCCTCCCCGAGGCGGCTCGGACCTGGAACAGGCTTTCCTTCCTGCCCCCTCTCCCCCCCAGCACCCCTCCCCCCTCCCCCCCAGCACCCCCTCCCCCCTCCCACCCAGCACCCCTTCCCCCCTCCCACCCAGCACCCCCTCCCCCCTCACCCCCAGCACCCCCTCCCCCCTCACCCCCAGCACCTCTTCCCTTCCTCCCAGCACCCCCTCCCCCTCCCCCCCAGTACCCCCTCCCCCTCCCCCCCAGCACCCCTCCCCCCCAGCACCCCTCCCCCCCAGCACCCCCTCCCCCTCCTCCCACCCAGCACCCCCTCCCCCCTCCCTCCCACCCAGCACTCCCTCCCCCTCCCTCCCACCCAGCAACCCCTCCCCCTCCTCCCACCCAGCACCCCCTCCCCCCTCCCTCCCACCCAGCACTCCCTCCCCCTCCCTCCCACCCAGCAACCCCTCCCCCTCCTCCCCCCCAGCACCCCCTCCCCTCCCTCCCACCCAGCACCCCCTCCCCCTTCCTCCCACCCAGCACCCCCTCCCCGTCCCCCTTCGAGGAACTGGGTCCCCCCGGCTCTAACGGGGTTCCATGTGGAATGTTGGGCGGAGGAGACCATTCCGGCCAGAAGCAGGCTCCTGTGCTCCTGGCCGTCCCCCTAGGGCCGCCCACCCTCAGCGGCCAACCCGCCCTGAGACCCGGCCCGGGTTCGAGGCCGAGACGCCCCACCAGGGCTTGTTGGGAGCAGCGTTCCCGTCCCACCCTTCACACCTGCGGGGCCGGACGCCATTTGTTAACCGTGTGGGGGCCGGACGCAGTCGGGAGGAGGAGTGGACCCAACGCATTCCCGGTGCGCTGGGAAGAGTGCCCTCCCCGCCCCACGGCCCCACACGCACTGCCACACGGCCCCACACGCATCCACACGGCTCCACACGCAGCCACACGGCCCCCACGCGCAGCCACACGGCCCCCACGCGGCCACACGGCCCCCACACGCAGCCACACTGCCCCCACGCGGCCACACGGCCCCCACACGCAGCCACACGGCCCCACACGCGGCCACACGGCCCACACGCGGCCACACGGCCCCCACGCGGCCACATGGCCCCCACACGCGGCCACACGGCCCCACACGCGGCCACACGGCCCCACACGCGGCCACACGGCCCCCACGCGGCCACATGGCCCCCACACGCGGCCACACAGGTATCCCCACGGGCAGGGGCCACAGGCAAGCGGTGGTGTGCCCGGCCGGGCCCTGCTGCCCGGGGGGGAGAGGGTGTAAGGTGGGGGGACGGGGTGGTGGACGGACACCGTGGTGTGCGGGGGGGGGGGGGGGGGGGGGGGCCGGGGCAGGGGAACAGGGTTAGGAGGACGGGGTGGTGGACGGACACCGCCCTCTGATCCTCCTGCAGCAGCTCATCCGGGCGCTGGGCGGGGGGCGGGTAGGGGACGGCGTGGTGGGTGGACACTGTGGCTGCCCGGGGTGGGGGCGGGGGTAGGGGGACGGGGTGGTGGGTGGACACCATGGTGTGCTGGGGGAGGGGGCAGGGGGGTGGGGGTAGGGGGACGGCGTGGTGGGTGGACTCTGTGGCTGCCCAGGGCGGGGGGCGGGGGCAGGGGGACGGCATGGTGGGTGGACACTGTGGCTGCCCGGGGCGGGGGGCGGGCAGGGGACGGCGTGGTGGGTGGACACCGTGGTGTGCCGGGGGAGGGGGCAGGGGGACTGGGGTAGGGGGACGGGGTGGTGGGTGGACTCTGTGGCTGCCCAGGGCGGGGGCGGGGGTAGGGGGACGGGGTGGTGGGTGGACACCGTGGTGTGCGGGGACGGGGGTAGGAGGACGGGGTAGTAGGTGGACACTGGCTGCCCTGGCTGCCCGGGGTGGGGGCGGGTAGGGGACGGCGTGGTGGGTGGACACCGTGGTGTGCCGGGGGAGGGGGCAGGGGGACTGGGGTAGGGGGACGGGGTGGTGGACGGAAACTGTGGCTGCCCTGGCTGCCCGGGGGGCGGGTAGGGGACGGCGTGGTGGACGGACTCCGCCCTCTGCCGCAGGTCTGCTCCGCCTGCAGCAGCTCATCCGGGCGCTGGGCGGGGGGCGGGTAGGGGACGGGGTGGTGGACGGACACTGTGGCTGCCCAGGGCGGGGGGCGGGCAGGGGACGGCGTGGTGGACGGACTCCGCCCTCTGCCGCAGGTCTGCTCCGCCTGCAGCAGCTCATCCAGGCGCCCGCCCGGCAGGACCTCCGGCTGCGGCTGCGGCGGCTGCCGCCCGGCGCCCAGGACGCCAGGCCGCTCCTGCAGGACATGAAGCGCGGCCGCGAGCTCCACGTGGTCCTGGCCTGCGGCCCCGAGACCGCCGCCCGCCTCCTGCAGCAGGTGGGGGGGACCTCCGACCTCACCAGTGACCCGCAGGCTGCCCCTGGGGTGACGGAGCGAGGAGCTGGGGCGGGACAGGCAGGTGTCCACACGGTCCCTCCGAGCGGCCGGCTGCCCTGTGGTCTCTGCGCACCCCACCCCGTCCCAGCACCGGTCCCCGTGGGCTCTGGGTTTCGGGGGAAACTCGGCCGGCCCGCAAACGAATCGTATGGACAGCTTCTCTTCCTCCTGAGGCTGCCACCAGGACGTCCCCGCCCGGGAGCTGGCTTTCTCCCCCCACCCTCCCCCCTTCACCCCGCCGGGCCCCTCCCTGAGGACCTGGGAGAAGGCCCGGTGCCCTCCAGGGAGCGTCTGATGCCCGTCCTGTTCTATGGGACATACACTGAGGGGGGAGGGTCCTGTTCTATAGGACATACACTGGGGGGGGGAGGGTCCTGTTATATAGGACATACACTGGGGGGGGGAGGGTCCTGTTCTATGGGACATACACTGGGGGGGGAGGGTCCTGTTCTATAGGACATACACTGGGGGGGAGGGTCCTGTTCTATAGGACATACACTGGGGGGGAGGGTCCTGTTATATAGGACATACACTGGGGGGGAGGGTCCTGTTATATAGGACATACACTGAGGGGGAGGGTCCTGTTCTATAGGACATACACTGGGGGGGGAGGGTCCTGTTCTATAGGACATACACTGGGGGGGGGGTCCTGTTCTATAGGACATACACTGATGGGGGAGGGTCCTGTTCTATAGGACATACACTGGGGCGGGGGGGGGGGGCGCGTGGCTCTCGGGGCCGAGCACCCAGAGGCGATCACCTCCCTTCGGAGGGAACAGGCTGTGATGGGATCCGCAGTTATTCCCCAAAACTAGTCAGAAATCCCAATGTCAGGACTCGATTAAGCTGTAGAGACGGGCCTCATCAGCCTCTGCAGTTTAAGGGTGGAGCCCCCTCCCGCAGCCTGGGGTCCCTCCCTGCCCCCCCCCCACCCCCCCACCCCCGGCCCCGTACATGGCCACTCCCTCTTCTCACCCCTCAGGTGGGAGCCGGGCTCCTGCTCCTCTGGCTCCCAGTCCCCCCAGTCCTGCCCATCTCCCCACAGCCCCTCCCCGCCCCCGCTGGCTGAGCGCCATCCCCCTCCCCCTAGGACCCCACCCTGTGGGGTGGCCAGCAGCACCCGCCCTCAATCACACAATAGCCTGGATGTAATTGGTATCACCCTTAATTTGCATATGAAATTCGAGGCTCAGAGCTACAATAATTTCATCCGCCATGGGCATGGACGGAGCCTGCTCTCGTCATATTTAATATGTATTTTTTATTGATTTCAGAGAGGAAGGGGGAGGGAGAGCGAGAGAGAATCATGGAGCGGCTGCCTCCTGCACACCCCCTGCTGGGGACCGAGCCTGAAGTGTGATGTGCTGGTTTCATTGAGACAGTGTGAACAGGCCCTGGCAGGTGTGGCCAGTGGATAGAGCGTCGGCCTGTGGACCGAAGGGTCCCGGGTTTGATTCCAGCCAAGGGCACGGACCTCGGTTGCAGGCTCCTCCCTGTTCCAGGCCCTGGTCGGGGCGTGTGCAGGAGGCAACCCACTGATGTGTTTCTCTCACATCGATGTTTCTCTCTGTCTTTCCCACTCTCTCTAAAATCAATGAAAAAATAGCCTCAGGTGAGGATTTAAAAAAATAAAAATAAAAAAGGGCTGCATGGGGCCAGGGTTGCGAGCTGAGAGCACTGGGCTGAATGTGTGCGGGGCTGGGCCAGCGCCCCCAGCAGGCCACGGACAAGCACAGCGGGGAAGTTCGGAGAGGAGAATGTCGGTTCTGCAGAGAACCGTGAGGAAACGCCGTGTCCTGGTTGTGCTTTTCTCTGAAATGACATTTATCCCCAGAGGACACCTCCTCCCTCCCTGAGTGACCTCCAGCGAAACGCCCGCCCACAGAGGGAGCCCTGTGCGAGGCAGCCCCTCCTCTGTATCTCTGCTCAGAGGACGGCCAAGCAGGCAGTCCCTCAGCCTGGCATGGCTCCGGGATCGAGCATCGATTCCGGTCAGGGCTCAGGCCCGGGTGAGAGGCTTTATCCCCAGTGGGGGCATGCAGGAAGCAGCTGATCCATGATTCTCTCTCATTGCTGATGTTTCTCTCTCTCTCCTTCTCCCTTCCTCTCTGAAGTCATTAAAAATATACACTGAGTGGCCAGATTATGATGATCTCTGAATGCATAATAATCTGGCCACTCAGTATATATATGCACATTAGAGGCCTGGTGCATGAATTCGTGCATGGCTGGGGTCTGGCCAGCCTGGCCATGGGGAGGGGACATAGGTGGTTGGCCAGCCTGCCTGCTGATCGAACTCCTGGTCAAGGGAACAATTTGGATCTTAGCCTTTTATTATATAGGATAGACATGGAGTGGCCAGATTATTAGGCATTCAGAGATCATCATCATCTGGCCACTCTGTACATTTTTCAGAAAGCAGGAGACCCATTAGCTGGTTATTCATGCATCTTCATAGCTCTTTCTTAGCACTGAGTAAGGGGCGTGTCATAGGGATGTTGCCTCCAGGTGAGACCATACAATACTCATAACAATAATAAGTGGAATGGTTGCTTAGAAAACACACAAAGCATTTCACCTTGTATCCACCTGTGACACCACCTGGCTTTTGTTGGCCATTTTGTGAGATGGTTGGTTTCTGCTCCCACGTCATGGCCAGGAACTGGTCAGTCTGCATTCGCTGTTTCCACCCACTCCCCCCCACCCCCACCCCTGGGCCTGGGCGGCTGTGCTGCCGGAAATGTGTCCGCATCCCCGGCTGGCCCCTCGGCGGGGCGTCGCCATGGACAGTATTCCCAATGAGCCCGCGTGTTTCTCCGCCCCAGCTGTAACCCCGTTCACGTGTGACTTCATTCACCTGAGCTCTTTCTTTCGTTCTTCGGAGCTGGCCTGGGGTTTATCAGTTCTGTTTCTTCTCAAAGAGCGAGCCCCCGTTCATTACCTGCTCCATGGGTGTGCTCTTCCCTCTCGGCTGCGTTCTTAGCCGCTCCGGTCTCCGTCAGTCCTCCCTGCTGTTGGTTCTCCTTCGAGTTCCTTCAGGTGGGAAGGTGGGTTCTTTAGTTGAGATTTTTGTTTCTTGAACCTGTGCAGCCACGAGCTTCCTCTTAGAACTGATTTCGTTGCCTCCCATCCATTTCGGGAAGTTGTGTTTTTCATTATTTGCCTCCGGGTCATTGTTTCTTTCCTGTTTGATTTCCCGTCTGACCCGCGGGTGCTGGTCTCCATGTGAGTGTGTTTTTCCGTTTTCTTCCCGCTGTTGGTTTCTAGTTTCATGCCACTGTGGTCAGACAGGACGCTTGACAGGAGTTCAGTTTTCTTGAGTGTATTGTGGCTTGTGTGCCTGGAATAGAACTTTATCCGGTGTTTGAATGAAATGTTCTATACGTGTCTCATCTGACGCTTAAAGCCTTTATCTTATTACTATTGACCCAGGATTAGAGGAAATAATTTAATATTGCTATTTGCCCTTTCTCTATATCCAAAGTGTCAGAGATGAAAGAAAATTAATAAAATGTATATGAAAATCTCCCTTCTGTCAGACACTGGGGCTCACCATGGGAGTCTAGTCCCCGCCCACCCACATGCACCTCAAAATCACGTGAGACCCAAATCCGGCCTCCTCCCTCCCCCATTGGGCTAGATCCAGGCCCGGCCAGTCCCACCTTTGTCAAGCCCTGCTGGGCAGGGGGCATAGCCTCAGGTCCCCTGGCCAGGACGAGGAGGGTGTGTGGCCTGAGGTCCCCCAGCCCAGACCGGGGCAGGGGGTGTGCCTTGAAGTCCCCCATCAAGCCCTGCCCAGTGGGGGGCACGGCCTGAGGTCCCGTCAAGCCTCAGGTGTGCGGGGGAGGGTGTAGCGCCAGGTCCCCGCTGATTGCTCGTTAAGGCTCCTTATGGGAACTGGCCTCAGCTGTGGGTGCAGCCATCTTTGTGACGGAGTGATGGTCAATTAGCATATTCCCTCTCTATTGGATGGGATTCGTTTCTGTCTGGATGATGTATCCATTGATCTGAATGGATGGTGATGACCCTCCAGTTACGAGCTGACGGTCAATGTCTGCGTTTGCGTCTGTTAACAATTACTCCTCATATTGGGGTGCCCCTTTATTGGGTGCGTAGATATTTATGATGGCACGGCCCTTTCTGGGGCTGACCCCTCTATCATTACGGAATGCCTTTGTTGTTGTTGTTTGTATTCTTTGTTAAAGTCTGTTTTGTCTGACACAAGGATTGCGATGCCAGCTTCCTCTTTGTTCCAGTCTGCGTGTGGTGTCTCTGTCCGGCCCGCCTTTCCCGCCTGCGAGCGTCTTTAGACGTGAGGAGAGTCCCGCCAGAGGCACACAGACGCGCCTTGTTCTTGATCCGTCCACCTGCCCTCGTCCTTCTGGAGCATTTAATTCCTTTACATTTAACGTGGTTCCTGCCACGAGGTGCCGGTGGCCATTTTGCTCATTGTTTTTTGGCTTTTCTCTATTTCTTTCCTCTCCAGACGGCCTCTGCCATGTGCTGGTTTTGCTCCGTGTTTTGTTCGGTTCCTTTCTCTTCCTTCTCCATGTGTCTCTCACAGGGCTTTGGTGTGTGGCTCTGACGGGTTCGTGTCTGCCACTCTGTGTTCCCGCAGCCTGTGTGAGGTCGTGTTCCTGTCTGCCACTCCGTGTCCCTGCAGCCCTTGTAAGGTCAGGTCCGTGTCTGCCACTCCGTGTCCCCGCAGCCCGTGTGAGGTCCGTGTCTGCCACTCCGTGTCCCCGCAGCCCATGTGAGGTCGTGTTCGTGTCTGCCACTCTGTGTTCCCGCAGCCCGTGTGAGGTCATGTTCTCCTCTGCCACTCCGTGTCCCCGCAGCCCGTGTGAGGTCATGTTCATGTCTGCCACTCCGTGTCCCTGCAGCCCTTGTAAGGTCAGGTCCGTGTCTGCCACTCCGTGTCCCCGCAGCCCGTGTGAGGTCCGTGTCTGCCACTCCGTGTCCCCGCAGCCCATGTGAGGTCGTGTTCGTGTCTGCCACTCTGTGTTCCCGCAGCCTGTGTGAGGTCCATGTCTGCCACTCCGTGTCCCTGCAGCCTGTGTGAGGTCATGTTCTCGTCTGCCACTCCGTGTTCTCGCAGCCCGTGTGAGGTCCGTGTCTGCCACTCCGTGTCCCCACAGCCTGTGTGAGGTCCATGTCTGCCACTCCGTGTCCCTGCAGCCTGTGTGAGGTCATGTTCCTGTCTGCCACTCCGTGTCCCCGCAGCCCATGTGAGGTCCGTGTCTGACACTCCGTGTCCCCGCAGCCTGTGTGAGGTCATGTTCTCGTCTGCCACTCCGTGTCCCCACAGCCTGTGTGAGGTCATGTTCATGTCTGCCACTCCGTGTCCCTGCAGCCCTTGTAAGGTCAGGTCCATGTCTGCCACTCCGTGTCCCCACAGCCTGTGTGAGGTCATGTTCATGTCTGCCACTCCGTGTCCCTGCAGCCCTTGTAAGGTCAGGTCCATGTCTGCCACTCCGTGTCCCCACAGCCCGTGTGAGGTCATGTTCTCCTCTGCCACTCCGTGTCCCCGCAGCCCGTGTGAGGTCATGTTCTCCTCTGCCACTCCGTGTCCCCGCAGCCCATGTGAGGCCGTGTTCGTGTCTGCCACTCCGTGTCCCCGCAGCCCGTGTGAGGTCGTGTTCTCCTCTGCCACTCCGTGTCCCCACAGCCCGTGTGAGGTCAGGTCCGTGTCTGCCACTCCGTGTCCCCGCAGCCCATGTGAGGTCCGTGTCTGCCACTCCGTGTCCCCGCAGCCCGTGTGAGGTCCGTGTCTGCTACTCCGTGTCCCCGCAGCCCGTGTGAGGTCCACAGGCATGCACGCCCAGCCACATCCTACAAGGACTATGTGTCACTCCCTCCCATGTGTTAAGTTGGTGATGTCATATTTTAGGTCTTCTTGTTTTGTGTATCACTATGACAACATCAATTTGTTGTTGTTGTTGTTGATCCTCACCCAAGGACATTTTCCCACTGATTTTTAGGGAGAGTGGGAGAGAGGGAGAGACAGAGAGAAACACACCGATGGGCTGCCTCCTGCAGGAGCCCAGACCAGGGCCCAGGCGGGGAGGACCCTATAACCAAGTACGTGACCTCGACCAGAATTGAACCCAGGACCCTTTGGTCCACAGGATGGCGCTCTATCCACTGAGCAATACCGGCCAGGGCCACAATATCAATTTTTTAGAAAACCCCAGACCCTCCACTGGTGGTTAAACGCCTCCAAAATGAAGTTCAGGGAGAAGCGCCAGCCCTGGTGTGGAGTCGAACCCTCGGCTGCCTCTGTGTCTCACTTTCAGTTCCAGGAAGAATATTTCAAACCTCCAAGCCCGGCTCTCTCTCGTAACATAAAGTGTGTCAGTGTCCCTTTCCAGAGCTGGTCTTGGCGGGAATCGCTCGGCCTAATGACTGACGTGAGGAATGGGGTCACTCAGAGACCTGGGGTCACTCAGACGCCTGGGGTCACTCAGACGCCCGTGGTCACTCAGAGACCTGGGGTCACTCAGAGACCCAGGGTCACTCAGACACCTGGGGTCACTCAGAGACCTGGGGTCACTCAGAGACCTGGGGTCACTCCAAAGGCCACGTGCCTATGAACAACTCTGCGCATGAGTATGACTCAGCACAAACCTTTTATTTTGATCCTCACCCAAGGCATTTTCCCATTGATGTTCAGAGAGTGGGAGAGAGAGGGAGAGACAGAGAGAAACAACCACGTGAGAGAGACACATCGATTGTTGCCTCCTGCACATACCCTGACCAGGCCCAGATGGGGAGGAGCCTGCAACCAAGGCATGTGCCCTGGACTGGAATCGAACCCGGGACCCTTGGGTCTCTACCCACTGAGCCACACCAGCTAGGGCTGCACAAATATTTTTAAATATGATCCTCTGTCCAATGACTTGTTCCGAGTCACACCGGTGCCATGACCAAGCCTCGGACGGCATCAGCAGCTTGGTCTCCGCTCCCGCAGCCCTGGGCCCCAGGTTCCTCGTCTGCGGGACCCTCAGGCCCTGCCTGTCCTGGTGCCGGCTCCAGCGTCGCCTCTCCATCTGCGTCCTCGTGGCCCCAATGTCTGACCTCCACTTCCCTTTCAGATTCTGCTCCTGGGCATGATGACCGAGCACTACCACTACCTCCTCACCACCCTGGTAAGCACGCCGACCACGCCCGTGACCGCAGACACACATCCGTGACCCCAGACACACATCTGTGACTGCAGACCTGTATCCATGACCATAGATACATGCCTGTGACCGCAGACACGCGTCCATGACCGCAAACACACATCCGTGACCCCAGACCTGGGTCCATGACCGCAGACACACATCCGTGACCCCAGACACACATCTGTGACTGCAGGCCTGTATCCATGACCATAGATACATGTCTGTGACCGCAGACACGCGTCCATGACCGCAGACACACATCCGTGACCCCAGACACACATCTGTGACTGCAGACCTCTATCCATGACCATAGATACATGTCTGTGACCACAGACACACATCCGTGACCCCAGACCTGGGTCCATGACCGCAGACCCACGTCCGTGACCACAGACCCACGTCTGTGACCACAGACCCATGTCTGTGACTACAGACATGCATCTGTGACTGCAGACACATATCCGTGACCACAGACTCGCATCCGTGAGAGGGAAGAGGGCGCTGAGGCGGTGCCCGGAGGGAGAGGCCTGAGGGTGGAGCGCCAGTTCAGACTGGACTGGGCTGCAGGGAGCTCCCGGAGCTCTGCCTCTGCTCCGAGCTCTCGGGGAAGGCCGAGGGGAGGGCCCCGCAGACACCCTCCCCTGTGGCCCCTGCAGGCACAGCCTCAGGGCTCCCACCTCCTTCCTGCCCCAGGCCCCTTCACCACAGGAACAACGGCCTTTTCTAGTGCAGTGACATCATGTCAGTGTTTTCTTAAACAGACTTTTTATTGATGTCAGAGAGGGAGAGGGAGAGCGAGAGAAACACCCATGAGGAGAATCACTGACCAGCTGCCTCCTGCACGCCCCTCAGTGGGGACCGAGCACACGCGGGCATGTGCCCTGACGGGAATCGAACCCAGGACCTTCAGTCGCAGCTGACGCTCAGCTACGGAGCCATGCTTTTAGGAAGACCGTTTAGGAAGTCTCTTTCCTGTTACGGCGCTTTGGGAGTCGGTTTGGCCTCAGAGGGGTTGTGTGTTTTAGTCACACAGCTCGCTCACAGCCTGGTCTTTCTATAGAAACGGTGAAGGTGTGGATCGTCTGTTTTAAATGTGAATCCGCTCGTGCACATGGTGTGGCTCAGCTCGTCTGCGATGGGGGGGGGGGCTCTTCCTGAGACCTTGGGGGGGCAGGTTCCCCTGTGAAGGCCCCCCCGCCGGCAGGGCCCAGCAGACGCGGGAGCTGATGTTCTCCCTGAAGAGGACCTTTCGTTCCTCCTGTTCCTCTTGGAGCCCAGCTGCTGCTGAGAGCGGCTTCCTGCCCTCGCCGGGGAGGGGGCTGCCTTGGGGGAGCGGGGGCCAGGGGGGACGGCTTCCTTTCCTGCTGAGGGAACTTCCTGTCACACGCTGTGCAATTTCCCAGTCTCCCTCCTTTGCAGGGCGTGGGGGTGGGATGGTCTTTCCTGGGACCCGTCTCCTCAGACCTCCGCTTCCTTATTAAATACAGGCATCGCCGGGCCGGCTGGCTCCGTGGCTGAGCGTCAGCCTGTGAACCAGGAGGTCAGGGTTCCCAGTCAGGGCACAGGCCTGGGTTGCGGGCTCCATCCTCAGTGGGGAGCGTGCAGGAGGCAGCCAATCGATGGTTTCTCTCATCATTGGTGTTCCTATCTCTCTCTCCCTCTCCCTTCCTCTCTGAAATCAATAGAAAACACATTTTTAAAATCTTTTTAATAAAATAAAATAGTAAAATAAAAAGGTAATGAGCCAAACGAACACAGAGACCCTGCCAGTCCCGGGGGAGGATTCCAGACACAGAGCCCGGCTCCTCAGGGTCTCCCAGGCGGCGCCAGGGCGCCCACAGCTCCTCGGGGGTGTCTCCTGCCTCCAGGCTGCAGAGATTGGAGGTGCCGGGCGAATGCCAGCACCAGGACTGTGGGCGCCGTTTCGCCGGAGCCCGAGTGGCCGGTCACACTGACCCGTCCTCCCCGCAGGACATGGCCGCGCTGGACCTGGGCCCCTACAGGCACAGCGGCGTCGGCATGACCGGCTTCCGGCTGCTCCGCGCGGACAGCCCCCGCGTGGCCTCCGTCCTGGAGAAGTGGGCGGCCGACCGGCTGCAGGCCCCGCCAGGGCCCGGCCTCCTGGGGGGCGCCATGACGGTAAGAGCCGCTCAGGCCCGGCCAGCTGCGCTCCCTCCCGGGGCTCAGCGGGGAGTCCCTGCCTTCGGCCGCCCGGGATGGTGGGACAGACGGAGGGACAGACGGTGGGACAGCCGTGGGCGCCCTGGCTCTTGGGAGGGAGAAGGAACCGCCTTGTAGGTTTGGGAAAGCCAGTTATGTCAAACACTGGCTGGTGTGGCTCAGTGGATAGAGCATGGGCCTGCAGACAGAGGGTCCCGGGTTTGATTCCGGTCAAGGGCACAGGCCTCAGTTGCAGGCTCCTCCCGGGTCCTGGTCAGGGTGTGTGCAGGAGGCAACCCGTCCATGTGTCTCTCACAACGATGCTTCTCTCCATCTTGGACTCTCTCTTTCTCTCTCCCTAAAAACCAATGGAAAAACATCCTCGGGGGAGGAGTCATAAATAAATGGATAAATAACTGCTGTTTGGGGTTTCTGAGTGTACTCGTCTCAGATTAAAAAACAAACAAACAAACAAACAAAAAACAGCTAAAAGAATTGCTCCCTCGCCATCCCCCCAGCGGGCCTTTGGGAAGGGGGCGTGCGGGAGGGGGTCCTGCAGGGGGACCGAGCTGTGCTGTGTCTCTGCAGACGGCGGCCGCACTCATGTATGACGCTGTGCACGTGGTGGCCGTCGCCGCCCACCGGGCCGCCCCGCTGGCTGTCAGCTCCCTGCAGTGCCACCGGCACCAGCCCTGGCGCCTCGGACCCCGATTCATGAACCTGATCAGAGAGGCAAGTGCTGTTCCTCCCTCGGCTCAGCGGGGCCAGGGTCAAAGGCGGGGGGCGGGGGTCCTCTGGGGAGGGGGGTCCCCTCAAGGCAGGTCCCTCCCATGGGCGGCTCCGTGGGATGTCAGGGGATGATTCCCTCTCATCATTGATGTTTCTATCTCTCCCTCTTCCTTGCTCTCTGAAATCAATAAAAATGTATTTGTGAATAACTAAGTACGTAGCATCCCCCCATCCGACCAGGCTAACTAGAGAAAGACATAAACTAAACCCACGTGGGATCCAATGTTTATCCTCGTGGACAAGGAACATATCGATCAGCTATAAAGGCAATAATCTGATTAACACGGCCGCCGTAGCGTGAGCCACTCCAGACGGGAGATGTGATTTCCAGGCTTCACCACGCACATCGCCTCACCCTTCCCCACCCGCTGGCCTCAGGTGCAAATTCCGAACCCCATTTGTTACATCTGGACACACAGGTCACCCCCGAACCAGCAGAAAAGCAGAAGGTCTGTGCGCGAGCATAGCCAGGTCACCGTCAGAAACAAATCCTGCGGAAGCAGCTTATGGTGCAGCCAGTGCGCTCGGCAGGATGGAGTTAAAGTCGGCGGACGTAAAGAAATGAAACACGGCCAGCAGATGCCGAGCTGGAAATCAAATATTGGCAAGAAAAGCCATTATATCTTCAAATTATGCAGTGATCCGTGCAAGCTGTTATTGCGAGATAATGGGGTATAAACAGCACACGTGAGCGTTAAAATAATTGTAGGTCAAACAGCTGAGAGTTTGATAAATGCATCCTTTCTGCTCCCAAAACAGCTGACCTCCAAGGAAGGGGTGTGATCGAAAGGTCATGCTTGTCGTTCCTTCCTTGGCGTAATGTTTATTTTCACCTCATTATGAAGAATATTTTAGTAATGCCGAGCGATGGGTGACATTTAACACCGATGGTCTTGATCCAGCATCCAGAAGGGCTCAGGAACCCGGAGAAAGGCTGTGTGTAACTGAAGTAAGAGTCCAGAGATGGAAGATAATTTTGAAAGGCATTGGGGGTCAGAGGAGCTTCAGCTAAAGAAACCAAGTTCTCCTTGTCTCAGGACCCCTTGCTTTTTATTAGCACAATTTGTCCTAAAGCAGAGGGCAGGGTTAAAAGAAGCATTGTCAGTTTGGGGAATAGCCTACAGCTGTTCAGGTGTTTGGCCAGCAGGAGGCAATAACATGCAGATTGAGATGCCTTGAGCTGTCTGGCAGCAAACAATCATCCTTTTCAGGTTTGGGGAAATGCCTTCAGCCATTCCAACAGGCAATAACACATGTGACTCAGCCCTTGTTGAGTCCCCAAGTCCCATCCACCTTTTAATGACACTCCTGCAATAACAACATGCTGGAGCTGGCTTCCCACACGTTAGCCTTATTTTGAATTAGCTTCACCTGAGAACTGGCCTAAGGCAGTGGGGACTGGCCAGCGACCACATCGCTTGGTCGGAGGGTGAGTCTCAGGTGTGTGATTCACTCTGGGCCTCACGCTGGGGGTGGGGGACAGTAGCTGTGAGGACGTCAGCTTATACAACAGGCCAGGACAAGCCGCCTGTTAGTTAATTAAAAACAAGTGAAATAGCCCCAGCCGGTGTGGCTGCTCAGGGGTTGAGCATGACCTGGGAACCAGAAAGTCAGGGCACAGGCCCCGGTTTCGGGTTCAATCCCCAGTGTGGGGAGTGCAGGAGGCAGCCGATCTATGATTCTCTCTAATTGATGTCTCCATCTCTCCCTCCTGCTCTGAAATCAATAATAAAAATATATTTACAAACCAGTAAAATAGTCCTAGTCGGTTTGGCTCAGACCCGGGTTGCAGGCTCCATCCCCAGCCCAGTCTGGGTGCATGCAGGAGGCAACCAATCCTTGAGTCTCCCTCACAATGATGTGTCTCTCTGTCTCTCCCCGTCCCTTCCACTCCCTCTAAAACCCGATGGGAAAATATCCTCGGATGAGGATTCACAACAAAACAAAAAGCGACAATTTGACACCATAGTGGCCTGCACTTGTTAGCTTTCTCTCAGGGCTCAGAACCATGTGTGGTCGGACTTTTAAGATCCATAAAATTCTGCTCTGATTGCTTTTCTCTGCCCCTGTGACCCCCAGATGTGCTGGCTGGCTGTGGGCACTGTTGGGCGGTCACCGGGGGGCGGTCACCGCGGCAGACGGTCACCGGGGGCGGTCACGGGGGGGCGGTCACGGGGGGCGGTCACCGGGGGGCGGTCACCGGGGGCGGTCACCGGGGGGCGGTCACCGGGGGGCGGTCACCGGGGGGCGGTCACTGGGGGGCGGTCACCGGGGCAGACGGTCACCGGGGGGCGGTCACCGGGGGCGGTCACTGGGGGGCGGTCACTGGGGCAGACGGTCACCGGGGGGCGGTCACCGGGGCAGACGGTCACCGGGGGGCGGTTACTGGGGGTGGTCACCGGAGCAGACGGTCACCGGGGGGCAGTCATCGGGGCAGACGGTCACGGGGGGCGGTCATGGGGGGGCGGTCACCGGGGGGCGGTCACCGGGGGGCGGTCACCGGGGGGCGGTCACCGGGGGCGGTCATGGGGGGGCGGTCACTGGGGGCGGTCACCGGGGGCGGTCACCGGGGGGCAGTCACCGGGGCAGACGGTCACCGGGGCAGACGGTCACCGGGGGCGGTCACCGGGGCGGGCGGCCGGAGGGGCGGGCACCGTCACAGACTGAGGTTGGCACATGAGAGTGACAGATCTGGAGCTGCGACACCCCAAGGGCCAGCCACGGGCTCAGCTGGCGGCCGGACCGGGGCTGTGGCCCACGGAGCCGGACCCGGCGCCCGGGCTTCAGGGTGACGGATCTGCCTGCCAGGCGGTGACCCGCCCTCCTTCGCAGGCCCAGTGGGACGGCCTGACCGGGCGGATCGCCTTCGACCAGACCGACGGCTCCAGGAAGGACTTCGACCTGGACATCCTGAGCCTCGGGGAGGAGGGCCCCGAGAAGGTACGCCCAGACGAGGCAGGCAGGACAGGAGAGCCCGGCTCACGCGTTTCCATGGTGACGTGGCCAGTAGCATGGACCTAGGAGCCAGGAGGTCCCAGTTCGATTCCCCGTGGGGCTCAGGCGGGGCTGCGGGCTGGACCAGGGGGGTGTGTGCAGGAGCTGCCGGTCATGATTCTCTCTCATTGATGGTTCCCTCCCTCTCCCTCCCTCTCTGAGGCCGATAAGAACGTGTCGATTAAATAACAATGAGGTTAATAAATAAAACAAATGACCCCCCAGCCTCCGCCAGAAGCTCAGGCTTCCCGGCTCTGCCGCTGCTCGTCCGACCGTCCATCCTTCCGTCATCCGTCCATCCATCCTTCCTTCATCCGTCCATCCATCCTTCCGTCGTCCTTCCATCCATCCTTCCTTCGTCTGTCCGTGGCTTCGCTTCCCCGCCAGCCGCTCCTGCGCTGTGCCCCGCGGGCGGGACGCGGACTCGGGGCCAGACTCGGGGTGCTCCTCCCCCCGGGCCCCCCTCAGCCTCCGTGTTCCCTGCAGATCGGCGCCTGGAGCCCCCTCCGCGGCCTCCGCCTGCGGGACGCGAGCAGAGAGCCGGCCCCCGGCCTGGGCGCCGCGCCGACCAACCGCACGCTCATCGTCACCACCATCCTGGTGAGCGGCCGTCCGTCCGGTCTCACCCAGACCCCCTCCAGGGGCTCCCTGTGCCCGTCCGGTCTCACCCAGACCCCCTCCAGGGGCTCCCTGTGCCCGTCCGGTCTCACCCAGACCCCCTCCAGGGGCTCCCTGTGCCCGTCCGGTCTCACCCAGACCCCCTCCAGGGGCTCCCTGTGCCCGTCCGGTCTCACCCAGACCCCCCTCCAGGGGCTCCCTGTGTCCGTCCGGTCTCACCCAGACCCCCTCCAGGGGCTCCCTGTGCCCGTCCGGTCTCACCCAGACCCCCTCCAGGGGCTCCCTGTGCCCGCCCGGTCTCACCCAGACCCCCCTCCAGGGGCTCCCTGTGCCCATCTGAGTCTCACCCAGACCCCCCTCCAGGGGCTCCCTGTGCCCATCTGAGTCTCACCCAGACCCCCCTCCAGGGGCTCCCTGTGCCCGCCCGGTCTCACCCAGACCCCCTCCAGGGGCTCCCTGTGCCCGTCCTGTCTCACCCAGACCCCCCTCCAGGGGCTCCCTGTGTCCGTCCGGTCTCACCCAGACCCCCCTCCAGGGGCTCCCTGTGTCCGTCCGGTCTCACCCAGACCCCACTCCAGGGAATCTGCAGATTCCGGTTTGCTTGTTTTAATAAATTTTATTGATGTCAGAGAGGAAGGGAGGTGGGAGGCAGAGAGAAAACCGTGGATCCTGCCTCCTGCCGTCCCACCCCACTGCCCGGCTGGGGACCGAACCTGCAACCCAAAGTCTCAGCGGACTCAGTCGCCTGCAGACGGCAGCTCTTCGACGACAGCGAGGAGGGCGGGCGGGCCCAGCCCAGGGAGCCGGGTGGGTAGTCTGTCCTCTGCCGACTCGAGTGGGCGTGACACTCAGGTCCCCCTCACACCTTTGACTCAAATGTCATTTAGAGAGAGAGGAGGGAGTCCAGCCGGCGCAGCTCAGGGGCTGAGTGTCCACCTAGGAACCAGGAGGTCAGGGTTCGATTCCCGGTCAGGGCACTGGCCCGGGCTGCGGGCTCATTCCCAGTGTGGGGCGTGCAGGAAGCAGCTGATCCATGACTCTCTTATCATGGATGTTTCTCTCTCTCTCTCCCTCTGAGATCAATAAAATATAGATAAAAATAAAAGTAGTAAAGAGAACAGAGGGAGGCATAACACAGAGAACGGGGAGGAAGCTCAGCGAGGCAGGAGGTGCGTGGCGGACGGTGGCCCGCCCCAATCTCCGAGTCTGTGGGGCCGCGTGGCCCAAGGCGGGCGCCGGGCGTGGCTCTGCCCCTGTGTCATGGGCGCCCGTCCCGTCCGTCCCAGGAGGAGCCCTACGTGATGTACAGGAAGTCGGACCAGCCGCTGTCCGGCAACGACCGGTTCGAAGGGTTCTGCCTGGACCTGCTGCAGGAGCTGTCCAGCATCCTGGGCTTCGTCTACGACGTCCAGCTCGTCCCCGACGGCAAATACGGAGCCCAGGACGCCCAGGGCGAGTGGAACGGGCTGGTGCGGGAGCTGATGGACCGCGTAAGCCCGCCTCCCCCGCGGGCACCCGGGAAGCAGGGGGACGGAGGAGGGGGAGACGGTCGCATCGGGTCCCTCCTCTTCGTCATAAGCACGGCTCGGACGGAGAAGGCCTGGGATCGCGTGTGCGTCCTCGGAAGGAAGGGAGGACAGACGCGGAAGCGGGGTGTGTGGGGCCGCCTTCAGCTGGGGAATGAGCCGGGGGGACTCTTCCCTCCGACGAGCGTTCGAATACAAGTCTGCAGCCCGAGTCACGCCTCATCCCAGCAACGGATCGAGGCCCCAGCTGCTCATTCTGTGCTGTTCTCACATGCTCTTTTTACTTTTATTTCACTTTTATTTTTTAGATACACTTTTTATTGATTTCAGAGAGGAAGGGAGGGGGAGAAAGAAAAAGAAACATCAGCGATGAGAGATGTTTGTCGGTCGGCTGCCTCCTGCACGCCCCCTGCTGGGGACCGAGCTCCCAGCCGGAGGCTCAGCCGCCGAACCCCACGGCCAGACGCGTCTCTTTGTAGAGACGGGGTTCTGCAGCGTTTCCGCTCAGTTCGCTCAGAACGTCTGTGTGTCTGGGTCGGCCTGCGTGTCTGTGTGTACGTCCTCCCTCCTGGTGTCTGTCTCCTGAGAGAGCCCTCCTCCGTGGCCACGACTGCTGAGCCGTCCTGTGGCCTCGGAGCTGGTGGTGGGAGAGGCTGGGAGGACGGGGAGGGCGGGAGGATGGGAGGATGGGGAGGGCGGGAGGATGGGGAGGATGGGGAGGGCGGGAGGATGGGGAGGGCGGGAGGATGGGGATGGGGAGGGCAGGAGGGCGGGAGGATGGGGAGGAGGGGGAGGGGGGGAGGGCGGGAGGATGGGGATGGGAGGATGGGGAGGATGGGGAGGATGGGGAGGGGGAGGATGGGGAGGATGGGGAGGATGGGGAGGGCGAGAGGATGGGAGGATGGGGATGGGGAGGGCGGGAGGATGGGGATGGGGAGGATGGGGAGGATGGGGAGGATGGGGAGGGCGGGAGGATGGGAGGATGGGGATGGGGAGGGCGGGAGGATGGGGATGGGGATGGGGAGGGCGGGAGGATGGGAAGGATGGGAGGATGGGGAGGCGGGAGGATGGGAGGATGGGGATGGGGAGGATGGGAGGATGGGGATGGGGAGGATGGGGAGGATGGGGATGGGGAGGGCGGGAGGATGGGGAGGATGGGGAGGGCGGGGAGGATGGGGAGGGCGGGGAGGATGGGGAGGGCGGGAGGACAGGGAGGACTGGGAGGTGGCCCCGGCCCGAGGCGGGGCCACGGCGGACCAGGACCGGCCCTGCCGTTGCAGAGGGCGGACCTGGCCGTGGCCCCGCTCACCATCACCCGCGTGCGCGAGGCCGTCATCGACTTCTCCGAGCCCTTCATGGCCCTGGGCATCGGCATCCTCTACCACACGCCCCGCGGCGCCCGCCCCGGCCCCTTCGCCCTCCTGCGCCCGCTGGCCCCCGACGTCTGGGCGTGCGTGCTCCTGTCCGGCCTGGGCGTGGGCTGCGTGCTCTTCGTGATCGCCAGGTGAGTCCCGCAGGCGGGGTCGGGCTCAGTGGCCTGGGGGGAGGGGGCGGCCACTGGATAAACCTGCTGTGCCCATTGTGCACCAGCTCTCCTGTGCTCACCTCTCTCTCTCCCGCTCACACCCATCGCTGTCTGCTCACACCCATCGCTGTCTGCTCACACCCATCACTGTCTCCCGCTCACACCCATCGCTGTCTCCCGCTCACACCCATCGCTGTCTCCTGCTCACACCCATCGCTGTCTCCCGCTCACACCCATCGCTGTCTGCTCACACCCATCGCTGTCTCCCACTCACACCCATCACTGTCTCCCACTCACACCCATCACTGTCTGCTCACACCCATCACTGTCTCCCACTCACACCCATCACTGTCTGCTCACACCCATCGCTGTCTCCCACTCACACCCATCACTGTCCACTCACACCCGTCACTGTCTGCTCACACCCATCACTGTCTCCCGCTCACACCCATCACTGTCTCCCGCTCACACCCATCGCTGTCTGCTCACACCCATCACTGTCTCCCGCTCACACCCATCGCTGTCTCCCGCTCACACCCATCACTGTCTCCCGCTCACACCCATCGCTGTCTCCCGCTCACACCCATCGCTGTCTCCCGCTCACACCCATCACTGTCTCCCGCTCACACCCATCGCTGTCTCCCGCTCACACCCATCACTGTCTCCTGCTCACACCCATCGCTGTCTCCCGCTCACACCCATCGCTGTCTGCTCACACCCATCGCTGTCTCCCACTCACACCCATCACTGTCTCCCACTCACACCCATCACTGTCTGCTCACACCCATCACTGTCTCCCACTCACACCCATCACTGTCTGCTCACACCCATCGCTGTCTCCCACTCACACCCATCACTGTCCACTCACACCCATCACTGTCTGCTCACACCCATTGCTGTCTCCCGCTCACACCCATCACTGTCTGCTCACACCCATCGCTGTCTCCCGCTCACACCCATCACTGTCTCCCACTCACACCCATCACTGTCTGCTCACACCCATCGCTGTCTGCTCACACTCATCGCTGTCTCCCGCTCACACCCATCGCTGTCTCCTGCTCACACCCATCACTGTCTCCCGCTCACACCCATCGCTGTCTGCTCACATCCGTCACTGTCTCCCACTCACACTCATCGCTGTCTCCCATTCACACTCATCGCTGTCTGCTCACACATCGCTGTCTGCTCACACCCATCACTGTCTGCTCACATCCGTCACTGTCTCCCGTTCACAGTCATCGCTGTCTGCTCACACATCGCTGTCTGCTCACCCATCACTGTCTGCTCACACCCATCGCTGTCTCCCGCTCACACCCATCGCTGTCTCCCACTCACACCCATCGCTGTCTGCTCACACCCATCACTGTCTCCCGCTCACACCCATCGCTGTCTCACACTCACACCCATCACTGTCTCCCACTCACACCCATCGCTGTCTCCCGCTCACACCCATCGCTGTCTCCCGCTCACACCCATCACTGTCTGCTCACACCCATCGCTGTCTCCCGCTCACACCCATCGCTGTCTGCTCACACCCATCGCTGTCTCCCGCTCACACCCATCGCTGTCTGCTCACACCCATCGCTGTCTCCCGCTCACACCCATCACTGTCTGCTCACACCCATCACTGTCTGCTCACACCCATCGCTGTCTCCCACTCACACCCATCACTGTCTGCTCACACCCATCGCTGTCTGCTCACACCCATCGCTGTCTGCTCACACCCATCGCTGTCTCCCGCTCACACTCATCACTGTCTCTCTCCTCTCTGGTCTCTGGGGGGTGAGTGTGGGCATCTGACACAGACTTAGATGATGGATGGTGGACCCAGAGGTGGCCCCGCCCTGTCAGATGTCCAGCCTGGTGTCTGCTCTCAGCCACGTCCCCTTCTCCACACGCCTGCCCCCCCCCCACCCCGTCCTGCTGAGCAGGTGAAGACGGCCTCTGGTCTCAGCGGAGTCCTGGGCCTGTGGCTCCGCCCCCCGGAGGCTCCGGGTGAGGTGGCTCCTGCCAGCTCCTTGGCCGTTCGCCTCAGTCAGTGACGGAGAAGGACAGGGACCTTACCCTCGCCTCCCTCTCCCGGAGGCGGGAGGTGTTGTTTGGATAAGTCTTATTTCCTTCCTAAGGGAGAGGGAAAGCTGGCCGCACTGTCAGGCTAACGCGCTCGCTAGAGATGCTTGCGACGCGCTGGCTGAACTGAGCTGCATGTGTGAGGTCTCACGTCAGAGCACAGGCTGAGAGAACGAGGCAAAGCCCTGGGGGGGGGGGGGGCATGTCGGGGTTTGATTTTGTGGTTGACATTTTTTCATATTATTTTCTGAGGAATATTGAACCTAAGAAATTATGTCTGTTATCATGAACCCACAACTTAAATACATCGACAAGCCAGATATCATGTCTGCTTATATTTTATGATATGTTTGTCCTTCTTAAATATAAAGGTATTTTTTTAAGTTGGCATCTGGCAAAAAATAAAAATAAAAAAAAACCCAGAAAGCCTTTGGCTGTAATGCTGAGGTCATTGCACAAACCAATATTTCTATTAAAGCTCCAATAGCACTTCCTCCTAGGCCTGCCAGAGTGGCTCAGGGTCTGAGCATCGGCCTCTGAGCCAGGAGGTCAGGGTTCGATTCCCGGTCGGGGCACAGGCCCGGGGTGCAGGCTCCATCCCGGGTGTGGGGCGTGCAGGAGGCAGCCGATCAGGATTCTCTCTCATCACTGATGTTTCTCTCTCTCTCTCTCTCTTCCCCTCTGAAATGAATAGATTTTTTTAAAAAAAATTGTATCAGTTATTCACTTCTAACGCCAAGTGCGGAGTGCTGAGGCGGGACCAGCTGGACTCAGAGAGGGGTGGGGGCTCGTCCTCGGGGGTGCGGTGGGAGGCCGGTCCCCGGGCCTGGCTGCCGGGCTGATTGGAAAACGCCCTCTGCGGAGGCACCGCCGGCTCCGTCTGGCCATTAACGTGTTTAAATCTCGGCGCCAGCGGCCGTGCTATGTCATGGTGACGGCCTTCACTCGCATTTGCTTCCATTAGCGGCCCATTAACACGCTCTTCCTTTCCCCACTCGCCCGTGGCCCGTCAGGAGAGGGTGTAAATTCAAAGCATTATCGTGTCGCTGAAACTAATTAAAATGCATCGCCTGCCATCGTGGGCCGTGCAGGCGCAGCGTGGGGAAGGCGCGGGGGGGGGGGGGGGCGGGGGGGGGGGATGCTGTTACCACAGGGGTAACTGCGAGGCTTCCCGTCACCCCACACTCGGGGAGCAGGCACCCCACTGTCCAAAGGGGCCTGGGCTCAGAGAGTCCTTTTCTGAGGAGCCGCCTGCCCGGCTCCCTGTGCCGGCACCTCGGTGCCTGCCTGTGGCTGCCGGTAACCCCCGGGCCCGGGTCCCACCCGCCGTGGCCGAGCCCGTGGCCGAGCGTGTGGCCGTGGCCGTGGCCGAGCCCGTGGCCGAGCCCGTGGCCGAGCCCGTGGCCGTGGCCCTCCGTGGGACCCCCTCGGCGGACGGCCTTCCAGGGCCCCTTCTCGCACTGCAGGGGCGCCGTTGGGCGTGGGCCTGCTCCTCTGACGCAGACGCTGTCTCTGTCGTCTGCACAGGTTCAGGCCCCACAATGGGCGCCGTCCCCACCCCTGTGGCCAGGACCCAGGCGTGGTGGACGGCCTCACGCTGCTGAACGGCCTCTGGTTCGGAGTCGGAGCCCTCCTGCAGCAAGGTGCTCGCTGGCCCCTCACCCCTCAGCCTGGGCGTCCACGCTGGTGACCCCGATCCGCCCCTCACCCCTCAGTCTGAGTGTTCACGCTGGTGACCCCGATCCGCCCCTCACCCCTCAGCCTGGGCGTCCACGCTGGTGACCCCCAGACGCCCCTCACCCCTCAGTCTGGGCGTCCACGCTGGTGACCCCGAGGCGCCCCTCACCCCTCAGTCTGGGCATCCACGCTGGTGACCCCGATCCGCCCCTCACCCCTCAGCCTGGGCGTCCACGCTGGTGACCCCGATCCGCCCCTCACCCCTCAGCCTGGGCGTCCACGCTGGTGACCCCGATCGGCCCCTCACCCCTCAGCCTGGGCGTCCACGCTGGTGACCCCCAGACGCCCCTCACCCCTCAGCCTGGGCGTCCACGCTGGTGACCCCCAGACGCCTCTCACCCCTCAGCCTGGGCGTCCACGAGGGTGACCCCCAGACGCCCCTCACCCCTCAGCCTGGGCGTCCACGCTGGTGACCCCGATCCACCCCTCACCCCTCAGCCTGGGTGTCCACGAGGGTGACCCCGATCCGCCCCTCACACCTCAGCCTGGGCGTCCACGCTGGTGACCCCGAGGCGCCCCTCACCCCTCAGTCTGAGCGTCCACGCTGGTGACCCCCAGACGCCCCTCACCCCTCAGCCTGGGCGTCCACGCTGGTGACCCCGATCCGCCCCTCACCCCTCAGCCTGGGCATCCACGCTGGTGACCCCCAGACGCCCCTCACCCCTCAGCCTGGGTGTCCACGCTGGTGACCCCGATCGGCCCCTCACCCCTCAGCCTGGGCGTCCACGCTGGTGACCCCGATCCGCCCCTCACACCTCAGCCTGGGCGTCCACGCTGGTGACCCCGATCCGCCCCTCACCCCTCAGCCTGGGCGTCCACGAGGGTGACCCCGATCCGCCCCTCACCCCTCAGCCTGGGCGTCCACACTGGTGACCCCGAGGCGCCCCTCACCCCTCAGCCTGGGCGTCCACGCTGGTGACCCCGATCCACCCCTCACACCTCAGTCTCCGGGGAAGCGCTTCTGCATCAAACAAAAGCCACAAACCACACCTTCCCGCCATTTTTTTAAAAAAAGCAGCGATTACCCCTGCCCCTGAGGGTGCCTGCTCGGCAAATTCACGGCTTTTATGCCACAAAAATGTGTTCATCCACCCTAGCCCATCCCAGCCCGCTCCCTCCCGACGCCCTCTGACGCCCGCTCTGCCCCAGGGTCCGAGCTGGTGCCCCAGGCGCTGTCCACCAGGATCCTGGCCGGGAGCTGGTGGTGCTTCACCCTCATCCTCACCGCGTCCTACACGGCCAGCCTGGCCGCCCTCCTGACCGTGGGGAGGTCCGAGGCCCCCATCGGCTCGGCGGACGACCTGGCCAGGCAGAGCAGCATCGAGTACGGGGCCGTCAGGGACGGCGCCACCATGGCCTTCTTTGAGGTGAGCGGCCGGCGTGGGTTCTAGTGGTTACCTGGCTGCAGGGGGGTGGGCAGGGACGGGGGGAGGGGGGTGGCTGCGAGTCTCCCTGTCTTCCAGCAGGTGCGGGGCACAGGGCTGTAGGGGAAGGGGCGGGTGAGGCTGGGGACGGGATGCAGCTAGGAGCAGGCCAGGGGTCCTCGGATGTCAGCTGTTGTCCTCAGTCACCAGGCGACAAGATGGTGGTGATGAGATGATGGTGATGAGATGATGGTGACGAGAGGATGGTGATAAGATGGTGGTGATGAGATGATGGTGATGAGATGGTGGTGATGAGATGGTGGTGATGAGATGAGGTGGATGAGATGGTGGTGATGAGATGATGGTGATGAGATGGTGGTGATGAGATGATGGTAATGAGATGAGGTGAATGAGATGGTGGTATTGAGATGATGGTGACGAGAGGATGGTGATGAGAGGATGGTGGTGATGAGAAGGTGGTGATGAGATGATGGTGATAAGATGGTGATGAGATGGTGGTGATGAGATGGTGGTGATGAGATGATGGTGATGAGATGGTGATGAGATGATGGTTTGCCCTCTGCTGGTTCGGCCCGACCCCACCTATGGGTTCTGCTTGCTGGAGTCACAGCTGAGTCACCTCCCCCATCGCTCCGCACAGGCCTTGAAAGGAAACTTAGGGAAAATGTGCCCCCTCTACACACGAGAAACGTACCCCCGTTCATGTGTGGGGAATGTACCCTTTGCACACAGTGCACATGCTAAAGCGTGCAGCCGTGCGATCTCTGTCAGATCAGTCTGGGGCCCTGTCTGTCGGACGGTAAGTCCCTATCATTCCCTGACTGAGACCCACAGAAGCACCGATGGCCAAGTCCCCCTCTGCACCTCCCACGGGGCCTGCAGGGAGCTGGGTTCTTCCGGTGACCCCGCTGAGGCCCAGGGCCCTGCTCGCCGTGTCCCTCCTGAGGACGAAGGGAATGTGTTTGACCCCCGGGCTCTGCACGGCCTTGGGACCATGCGCTCAGCACCCCTACCTCCTCCCCCCCGCCCCCACTCTCCCCGCAGAAGTCCAAGATCGCCACCTACGAGAAGATGTGGGCCTTCATGGGCAGCAGGCCGCACGCCCTGGTGAGCAGCAGCGAGGACGGCCTCCGGCGCGTGCTCTCCGCTGACTACGCGCTGCTCATGGAGTCCACCAGCATCGAGTACCTGACCCGGAGGAACTGCAGCCTCACGCAGGTCGGGGGCCTCATCGACGCCAAGGGCTACGGCGTGGGGACCCCGATGGGTAAGGGGCGACGTCAGCCGAGGCTTGGAGGGCGGGCATGTAAGGGGTGGCAGGGAGTGTGGTAGGGAGCGTGGCTGGCATTTCACCTTTAGAGCCGTTTTCTCACCGGAAAATCCATCCTTTTAGTGGAGAAAGCAGAGTCTAACTCCAAAGCACTCCACTCTCCTTTGCAGCTGGGCTTTGGGACTCTGGGTAGAAAGGAAAACAGCAGCCCTGGCCTGTTTGGCTCAGTGGGTAGAGCGCCAGTCTGTGGACTGAAGGGCCCAGGTTCCATTCCAGATCAGGGCACAGGCCCGGCTGTGGGCTCCCTCCCCAGTGGGGGGCGTGCGGGAGGCAGCGATCAGTGACCCTCTCATTGTTGATGTTTCTATCTCTCTCCCTCTCCCTTCCTCTGAGATCAACAAAAACGTTTTACAATATGATTTAAAAAAAAATTAAAAATAAACAAAAGGGATAGACAGTGTGGATGGGGTTCATCTCTGGCTTGAGCACCCATTCCCTTGGCCAGTCAGTGTGCGGAGGCTCACTGAGACCCCACTCCCCGACTCCACCTTCTCCTGCGTCCCCCCCCTCCCCTCCGAGCCCCCCATGTCCCCCGCTCCAGACGGGGTCCCTCACTCCCCCCACCGTATCCCCCAGGCCCCCCGCTCCGGACGGGGTCCCTCACTCCCCCCACCGTGTCCCCCGTGTCCCCCAGGCCCCCCGCTCCGGGACGGGGTCCCTCACTCCCTCCCACCATGTCCCCCGTGTCCCCCAGGCCCCCCGCTCTGGGACGGGGTCCCTCACTCCCTCCCCACTGTGTCCCCCAAGCCCCCCGCTCTGGGACGGGGTCCCTCACTCCCCACCCCCCGTGTCCCCCAGGCCCCCCACTCCGGGACAGGGTCCCTCACTCCCCCATGTCCCCCAGGCCCCCCGCTCCGGGACGGGGTCCCTCACTCCCCCGTGTTCCCCAGGCCCCCCGCTCCGGGACGGGGTCCCTCACTCCCCCGTGTCCCCCAAGCCCCCCGCTCCGGGACGGGGTCCCTCACTCTCCCCCCGTGTTCCCCAGGCCCCCCGCTCCGGGACGGGGTCCCTCACTCCCCCCCGTGTCCCCCGTGTCCCCCGTGTCCCCCAGGCCCCCCGCTCCGGGACGGGGTCCCTCACTCCCCCCTGTGTCCCCCGTGTCCCCCAGGCTCCCCGCTCCGGGACAGGGTGTCCGTGGCCCTGCTGCAGCTGCAGGAGGAGGGGAAGCTGCACGCCATGAAGGAGAAGTGGTGGCGAGGCCGCGGCTGCCCCGAGGCCGGCCCGGAGGCCAGTGCCCTGGGCGTGGACAGTGTCGGCGGCCTCTTCGTGGTGCTGGCGGCCGGCCTGGTGCTGGCGGTGCTCGTGGCCGTGGGCGAGCTCCTGTACGCGGCCCGCAGGGGCCGGCAGGTGAGCCGGGTGGGCGGGGCGGTCTGCGTGGACGTCGCGTTTGGGGACCTGGGGGCATCCCCTTCCGTAAGGGCCTGGGGACCTGGATGTCAGAGAGGTCGATCGGAGCCCCGGGCCGGCCGACCTTCCTCCGTGTGGACGAGGGGACCGGCCGCCGTGCGGGGGCAGCCGGACGGTTCCCGGGCGACAGGGAGGCCCTCAGCGAGGACGGAATAGACCGCACGTTGTGCTTTCACACAGAACCCCGCGCCTCCGCCCAGGCCTCGCGGGGCTGCAGGCTGCCACTGCCTTCCGGCCGGATCCACACGGTGCATCTGTGGGGCCGGAGCAGGGCTTCGACCTTCCCGGAGGAATCTCAGCGAAAACAGCCTGGCTTGGGGCTGAGCATCGACCTATGACCCAGAGGTCAGGGTTCGATTCCCGGTCGGGGCACAGGCCCAGGTTGTAGGCCCCATCCCCGGTGTGAGGCGTGCAGGAGGCAGCCGATCTATGACTCTCTCATCCTTGATGTTTCTTCCCCCACCCCTTCCGCTTCCTCTCTGAGATCAATAAAAATATTCTTAAAACGAAGAGTAATGTCAACGAAACAATCCCACCTTAATGGAACCCCTCAGGCAGGGATGTGTCAGAGAGAGGACCGGGGTCCTGTCCGTCTGTCCTCTGACCCCCGTGCATGCGAACGGCGTGGTGAAACCCACGGACACACCCTCTGCATCCGTGTGCGTCTGTGATCTCCGCTGCCCCCGTGTCACGGCTCACACACTCGCTTTCCTCCCTGTCCACCCATCACCCCGCTGGCCGGCCCCCGGGGTTTCCCGCAGAAAACACACAGTAAATGGTGCTTTCTTCTTTCTCTTCACCACAAAGGAAAGTCACAGAATCGGGTTGTGTTTCAGGAACAGAGTCCCCGGGAGAAAAGGCACAGCCTGGGTGCCGCTCTCCCTGTGTCCCCCGAGGTCCAGGCGCCTGGCCCTCGGGCCTGGTCTCCCCCCGTGGGCAGGGCCTCACCGTCCTCTCGGTCTCGGCCGGCCCGTGTCTGCCTGGGAGCCCCTGGGGGAGGTGGTGTCACTGCGTTTGCCAATGAAGCCCGTCTGCCCGCTGCCTTGGTTTCCCCGCGCGGGAGAGGCGGCGGCCGGGGCGGGCGCAGACGTGGGCCTGCGGGCGGGTCCTGGTGTCGGCCGCGCCGGGGGCAGCGGGACAGGAGCTGGTTATTGACCTCTGCCCTCTGCCCTCTGCCCTCAGTGCCTCTCCTTCAGCGCCATCCTGGGAGAACTGGGCCTCCCGCTCAGGAACCACAGGAAGTGGAAGAGGAAGCCGAGGACGAAGGGGAAATCCGCCCTCACCAGCCTCCTCGCTTGTCACCCCGGACGGACTCCGCGGAGGAGGGAGGCGGGGCCCCCCAGGGCGGGGCCCCCCGGGATGGCGCCCCCAGGGACGGGGCACCCCAGGGCGGGGCCCCCCAGGACGGCACCCCCAGGGATGGGGCACCCCAGGGTGGGGCCCCCCAGGACGGCACCCCCAGGGACAGCGCCCCTGGGCAGCTGCCGGGCGGACGGGGCTCACACCTCCGGCTCCTGGAGGAAGAGCTTCTGACCAGCGCGCGCTGGCGTCGGCCCCCGCCGGCGGGGGACTGTGCACGGACAGCACACGGACAGCACACGGACAGCACATGGGCAGCACACGGACAGCACACGGGCGGGGGGACGCCCCGGCCCGCTGGTCCTGGGAGGGCCGTGTCTTTGGAACGGATCGGCTCGCGGACTCACCCATCTCCTCCCGCCCGGTGCTCCGGGTGCTCCTGGCCGTTAATAAACGCCGGTGCTTTCTAGAACGCGTCTGGCCGGTCTGTCCCCCTCGCTCCCGCGCCGGGCCCGGCTGCCCACGGTCTGATGAGGACCAACCGATGACAATAAATGGCTGACGTCCAGGTCCCGTCACTGAGGCAGGGCGGCACCCGGGGCCTGCAGGGCTGACCGCCTTCGGGCCGAGCGTGGGGAGCAGCGCCTGGGGCAGCGCCGACCGGTTCATGGTGAACCACCTGCACCTCGCCGTGGAGAGAAGCACGCAGAACGGGGGCCACGAGCACGCACATGCACACACACTCACATGTACACTCACACTCACACACACACACACGCACACACACACACTCACATACACACTCACATACACACATGCACACTCACACACTCACACTCACACACACTTACACACTCACGTACTCGCACACACACACTCACACATACGCACACTCACACACATACACACATTCATATTCACACATACGCACTCGTACACACTCACACATACACATGCACACACAAGTACACACACTCACACACATACATACACTCACACATAAACACATTCATATTCACACATACACATGCACGCACACGTACACACTGACACATGCACACACTCACACATACACACATACACATGCACACAAGTACACACACTCGGATGCACACTCACATTCACACACATGTACATGCTCACACATATACACACATTCATATTCACACATACATATGCACACATGCATACACATGCACACACATACACATGCACACTCGGATGCACACTCACACACACCTGTACACACATACACACATATACACATTCATATTCACACATACACATGCATGCACAGGTATACGCTCACACATACACATGCACACACAAGTACACACACTCGGATGCACATACACAGACTCACACAATGCACATACACACGTTCACATTAAACACGTGCACATACATACACTCACATGCACACCCACACATACACTCACAGACCCAATTCCCTGAAAGTGTCACCATTAAGAGGCTCGTTGGCCGCTGTAACCACAGTCCGCTGTGCTCTCCTTCCATCAGCCCCAATTGAGCAGATTTCCTAATTAAGCCTGTTCCAGCCGAGAAGCCTTTCTGATTAGATTCCTAATTTACACGGAGCTCCGTGCTCTAGGGAAGGGAACGGGGGAAGGGGAGGAGGGCCTGAGAGTTCATCAGCCTCTGGAACTCTCCTGTGCACTCTGACCCCGTCAGTAACACAGGCCTTGTTCCTCCGGAGCCCGCCTGCGGAAGAACTGTCTGTCCGGCGTCAGGTCAGCGGGCGGTGCTGGTGGGCAGTGGTGGGCGGACAGTGCTGGTGGACAGTGCTGGTGGGCAGTGCTGGGTGGGCAGTGCTGGTGGACAGTGCTGGGTGGACAGTGCTGGGTGGACAGTGCTGGTGGGCAGTGCTGGTGGGCAGTGCTGGGTGAACAGTGCTGGGTGGACAGTGCTGGGTGGGCAGTGCTGGTGGACAGTGCTGGGTGGACAGTGCTGGGTGGACAGTGCTGGTGGGCAGTGCTGGTGGGCAGTGCTGGGTGAACAGTGCTGGGTGGACAGTGCTGGGTGGGCAGTGCTGGTGGACAGTGCTGGGTGGACAGTGCTGGTGGGCAGTGCTGGGTGAACAGTGCTGGTGGGCAGTGCTGGTGGACAGTGCTGGTGGGCAGTGCTGGTGGACAGTGCTGGTGGGCAGTGCTGGTGGGCAGTGCTGGGTGGACAGTGCTGGTGGGCAGTGCTGGTGGACAGTGCTGGGTGGGCAGTGCTGGTGGACAGTGCTGGTGGGCAGTGCTGGTGGGCAGTGCTGGGTGGACAGTGCTGGTGGGCAGTGCTGGGTGGACAGTGCTGGTGGGCAGTGCTGGTGGACAGTGCAGGGTGGGCAGGGAGGGAGGGGGCCGTGCAGGGAGGGAGTGGGTGAGGCTCCCAGAACGGGGCACAGTGCCCTCTGAAATCAGCATTCGCAACGGCCTGGAGGGAGCTGGGGAGCGTCGTGCTGAATGAAATAAGCAGTCGGAGAAAGATAAGTATCACAGGATCTCACTCGTTTGTGGAATATAATGAACAACACAAACTGGTGAACAAAAACAGATCCAGAGACAGAGAAGCATCGATCAGACCGACCAACCTCAGAGGGAAGGCAGGGGAGGGAGGGGAAGGGGGAGAGATCAAAGGACTTGTAGGCATGCAACTGAGCCCAACCAACAGGAGGTGAGGGCATGAACGGGGGGTGGGGGGGCAATGAGGGGATGGGGAAACATATGTAACACCTTAATCAATCAATCAATAAAGTACAAACATATATACATTGTTTTAAGTTGGGGCAGCGCACCTTGTCACCGCCCTGCAGAGCCCCTGGCGGGTGTCGGCCGCCCCAGGCCGCTCTGCCTGCAGCCACCCCAGGGGCCCCGTGCCTCAGCGCGACGTCCACACAGGCTCGCTCGTGTGGAGGTGCCAGGGGAGGCGGGAGCCAGGCTGGGCAGCATTTCCTGGGAGCTGGTGGTATCGTACCTCGGCCCCTTGCTCCCGTGAGCGTGTGCAGAGCGTGTGCAGAGCGTGTGCAGAGCGTGTGCAGGGGGAGCAGGTTTGTAGGATTCAGATCCTTTGGCTGTTACGGGAGGAGGAAGGGCTTCCCTGCACAGCCTAGAGTGCCGGGCGGTTAAACACAAAGTGACTCTGACGTTTAATTTAAAGCCGCCTCCTGGCTGCGCGTTTCCACTTCACTTCACCTGACGCTGAAGCAGCCCCGGCGGCTCTGGGCGGCAGCTGAGCCCTTAACTCCTGCCCTTCACGCTCGGTGGCCCCCACACGGGACCCCTCAGGCCCGCGCCCCGCTTTTAACCTCTTCACCGACATCAGCACAGCATCTCCCGGTGTTTCCTGGGCCAGCTTTCCCCGTTACCACAGCAACGGCTCTGGCTCCGGTCCCACCTGGGACCCCTGCAGACGCCCTTCGAGGGCGGGGCCCCCACCTCAGCCGGAGGGGGGGGAGCAGCCCTGGAGGAAGCGCATCCCCAGCCACCTTCCCGGGAGAGCCTTCCCAATCACCGGGAGAGCCTTCCCAATCACCGCCTCCCGGGAGAGCCTTTCCCAATCACCGGGAGAGCCTTCCCAACCACCACCTCCCGGGAGAGCCTTCCCAAGCACCGGGAGAGCCTTCCCAATCACCGCCTCCCGGGAGAGCCTTTCCCAATCACCGGGAGAGCCTTCCCAATCACCGCCTCCCGGGAGAGCCTTCCCAAGCACCGGGAGAGCCTTCCCAATCACCGCCTCCCGGGAGAGCCTTTCCCAATCACCGGGAGAGCCTTCCCAACCACCACCTCCCGGGAGAGCCTTCCCAAGCACCGGGAGAGCCTTCCCAAGCACCGGGAGAGCCTTCCCAATCACCGCCTCCCGGGAGAGCCTTCCCAAGCACCGGGAGAGCCTTCCCAATCACCGCCTCCCGGGAGAGCCTTCCCAACCACCGGGAGAGCCTTCCCAATCACCGGGACGTGGTCTCACGATGCGAGCCGGCTCCCCGGCCAGGGGACCGGGTCTCAGGACCATGAAGCACAGGTAGGGACGCCTCGGACGCCTCTCACGGCCACACGGGTGCCGGGTGCCTCCTGGGGCCGGAGGAACAGGGACATAACACAATGGGACGACAGCAAACCGAAACGCGACTGCACAGCCACAGGAGCCAACAGCAAGCTGAAAAGGAGCCACCGAACGGGAGGACGCATTCACCAATGATACACCTGGCCGGGTTTAATTTCCAAAACACGACAGAGTTTACACAGCCCAACACCAGGAAGGCAAGCGATCGGTTAAGAAACGGGCAGGGACCTGCATAGACCCGGCTCCAACGCGGGCAGACAGAGGCCGAGGGACAGAGGAAGATGCTCAAAGGCACGGACCATCGAGATGCAATTTAAACCACAGTGAGTACCACCCACCCCGTCAGCATGGTCACCATCCGCCCCTCAGCGCGCGCCATGTGCGGGCGAGGGTGGGAGGGAAGGGAGTCTGGGTGCTGCTGGGGGGATGAAGGCGGGGGCGGCCTCTGTGGAGAACAATGTGGAGTCTCCTCAGAAAGTTAAATAGGGAGCTCACTGCCTTTTTAAAAAATATGTTTTATTGATTTTTACAGAGAGGAAGGGAGGGGGATAGAGTTAGAAACATCGATGAGAGAGAAACATGATCAGCTGCCTCCTGCACACCTCCCACTGGGGATGTGCCCACAACCAAGGTACATGCCCTTGACCGGAATCGAACCCGGGACCCTTCAGTCCACAGGTCGCCGCTCTATCCACTGAGCCACACCGGTCAGGGCCTAACTGCCTTTTGACCCAGCAATCCCACTTCCGGGAATTTATCCGAAGAAACAGGAAACAGACTCGGAAGAGTGTGCACCCGTGTTCACGGCAGCACAGTTCACGGTGGCTGAGACCTGGAGCAGCCCCGGCCGTCAGCAGACGGTGAACAGCTGTGGGACGTTCACGCCGGGGACACCCCGCGGCACAGGCACAGCCAATGGCAACGGCTCACAGCGCACCTCACGCCTTTTTAACCTGTTTAGCCTCAGACGGCCCGCTGCACCGTCACCGTCACTCTGTCGGCGGCCGGCGGCCTGCTTCCCACGTGGAGACGCTGGCACAGGGGCCGTTCGGTCACTCGCCGCAGTCACACGACAGGTCACTTGCTCTGTTAAACCAAAAAGCGGGCAATTCTCCCCGAGAATCCTGGACGTGGTCGAGATCCTCAAGGCGGGAGAGCGATGCTTTCTGCAGCCAAATGGGGGCAGGTTCAGACACAACCCTGAAAGGGAGGGGGGAAGCAAAGCTGATTTGTAACTAAAAAGAAGGACGCAGGCAGGGGCAGGACTCGCCTCCTGGTGTGCAAGGACTAGGCATCCTTCCCAGGATGTGAGCACGACTCTGCTGCCACGGGCGGCTGCCACCCAGCGGCCACTGAGGGAATTACAGCTGCTTTAAATCATTCCAAAGGCTTTCCCCCACCCCCTCAAAAATAAAAATCGCCTGTGAAAATTCTCCAATCTAGAGATCCCATCTGGGACTTCTCATCATCCAAGCAAACTCTCATCCTACCAGGGGCTAAGACGCATCTGGGGGGGGACACAGCTCTGGCCAAAGCCCTGGGTCTGAGCAAACCTGGGGTCGGTCCATGAGAAACGCTTAGCATTCTGTCCTAAAACGGAAAGGCAGAGACCAGCCCTGAGGCAGCTGCACTTCCTTCTCACTCCTCTCTCACCCGCCCCACTCCCCAAAGATGCTCGAAGTCATCAATCATCTGAGATGCGCTTTTAAACCACAAGGTTCCACCTCACACCTGTCAGAATGGCTGCCATCAACAACAACAACAACAACAAAAAGTGCTGGGAAGTATGTGGAGAAAGAGGAACTCTCCCGCACTGCTGGTGGGAATGCAGGCTGGTGCAGCCGCTGTGGAGAACGGTATGGAGTTCCCTCAAAAAATTAAATATGGAACTCCCATTGGACCCAATGATTGTGGGAATATAAACATCAATCAGAAAGGATATACACACCCCTATGTTCATAGCAGCACAGTTTATAACAGCTAAGATCTGGAAACAGCCCACGTGCCCATCAACAGATGAGTGGATAAAAAAGCTGTCTGGTAATTTCTTATCGCCCCCCTGAGCCAATGACTCTCCCGCCCCCACCTTTAACACCAGGGTCAACAATCTCCTATCCATAAAAAACGAACAACAGGTAACCTTCGTTTGATGAGACTCAAAACTCATGATTTTACTACCACCTCGTGACCTTGCAAAAAAACGTAATCCATTGTTTGCCTTTTTCCTTAAGGTTTGAAAAGTGAAAAATGACAAGAAACGTTTCAGTTCCGTTGTTTTGGGGCAAAATCCTGGCAGGAAGTGTTGGTTAAAATTAGTTGCCAATGACGACGGAGGTTGTGAAGGTCCTAGCATGGCGTGGGGGACATTTCAAAGGGAATTCGCATTTACTGGGAGCTTTAACGGCCTCTGTGAGTCTAGTTCTATCGAATGTTATTGTGTCCAAGTCCTATACAAGTTTGTTTTTTCTCAAAAGTCAAAATGTGCGATCAAAAGTATGAAAGCAACTGAGGACAAATGCATGCGGTCCAGGAAAACGTGCCTCCCGCTCAGATGCTCGAGGACTCCAGGAGATCCTCGTTACCACATCCCTCACTGATGATGCCCATCAGAGATTAATTGAGGTTATGCATCCGTTAGGGATGGCGAGGTCTGTTCGGGGAGGCGATAAAAAATTAACAACCATTTCTCACTCCACTGAAGGAAAAAAATCAGTTAAACCCTTTAACCTACATGATTGCAAAGACTTTGAAGCAAATTAATGCTAAATCCCCTTGCCATTCATTTGCAAGTATGTCCACCTCGTGGGGGGTATGTTTATTTCACTGAATGAAACAGCCAGTGATCATTCGGAACTGCTTATAATCCAAAAGCAGCGATTTGGGAGTAAGGAAGCATCCTGTGCAGAAGAGTAGGAAAAAGATCAGAGAATAATGTATAGGCGAAGACTTAGGATGAGGAGGAAAAGAAGGAACCGGAACTTGCTACGTCGCAGGGGAACTCTGGCTCAGCGGGTGACTTGCATTCGTTTGGAAATCACTGTTTACTCTAGAGCTCACACACGTCCCCACAGTCAAAGAGGCCATGGTTAGAACGAGCCTCAGAGATCATACAAGTCCAGCACTGCTCCTGCCCAGAGATTTAGTCGCCTCTGACATCACCTCTGCCAAGCTGGTAATGTTATGACTAGCGATTGAGTCTCCAAATTACATTGCAAATGAATGCATAGTAGGGCAGCAATGAACACATAGTGGGAGAGCACCTTTCCACTCCTGTAAAAAGCTGGAACAGAGTCAGCACCCGGTGCATGTTAGCTAGTATTAGGAATTGTTAAACCTTTAACGGAATATAAATTGTGTGTTTTCTAACAGATAAGAGCCCACACGGGACCTGTGTCTCCAGTCCATCATGTCTCCAACTTGTTCTGTAGCCCATTCTCCACTCTTTCCCACTGTGTGTAATGTTCAGCATTTGATACATCCTTTAAGCTAGTCTGAATTCTCTCCTGAACTGCGAAGGCTGTAAAAGATTTAAAGCTGAACACCTTGCTTGGAAGAACATATAAGCTCTCACTGGACTCTGTAAACCAGTTTGACTTTGATGCCTTTATTGAAACCTTACAAAGGGTGAGTTCCTTTCATTTAATCATCTTCATCATCATCATCATCACCACCACCACTGCCATCATCATCACCACCACCATCATCACCATCACCACCATCATCACCATCATCACCATCACCACCATATCACCACCACCATCACCACCACCATCACCATTATCATCATCTACAATGATGATGGTGGTGGTGGTGGTGATGATGTCATCACCACCACCACCACCATCATCACTACCATCACCACCTTCATCATCAACATAACCACCATCATCATCACTATCACCATCATTTCACAGATGAAGACAGCAATGTCCAGGTAAGTAAAGGGCTTTGTCCAATACATTAAGCACAAGAAGAACCTGAGTCCCTTGGCTCCGAGCCCTGCCCTCTTCCCCTGTGTGCTGCCTGCCCTGCCCTGTTCTGTGCTGCACCACCCAATACTATCCCTTCTGCATGAATTCCGTTAGCTTCGTAGAATTTATTTCTGGTGCACGAAATGAGATGAAATCCAAGGTATCACTAATTGTCCCAACGTCCTGTACTGAACAGATGCCCTTTAACCGTTGTTTGCCTCATCCACCACGTGCTAAACACACACGGGAAAGTTCACCTGCTCTGGTCCTTCTGCAGGCCGACACCACGGTCGGTGTTCTCCCTACTTGACGTTCCAGCATAGAGCTCCTCCCCTCGTTCCCACGCCTCTTACCTTCGAAGGGGGTCATCCTGGGCAGGGGCCACTTTTTGGACCAGGGAGATGGGGAATGGCCTGGAAGAAAGTTCCAGAGGCAGGGCTGGACTGACCAGAGAATCGCCTGTGACCTGGAGGAGGAGGAGGCTGAGCAGGAGAGGTTACAGGTCTGTGACCTGGAAGAGGAGGAGGAGGAGGAGTAAAAGGAGGAAGAGTTGGAGAAGGAGGAGGTGGTGACCAGGAGCAGGACGAGTTGGGAGCCGGGAGCCGTAGCCTCAGGCGACTGAGTGAGGGGGTGGGGGCCTGGGATGAATTCTGAGATTGGGTTAAACCTTCCTCCTTGGGCTCCCTGATGTTTCATCTGATGCCTGGATGCCCTTCATCAGAACTCAGAGGATCCTTCATCTCCAGTCTGAGACAGAAGAGGATTCCAGGCTCTGACCTGCCTCCTGCCGCCCTCACTCTCCCTGGTGCTGGTTACAGAGAATGAGGACCCTGGAGAATGGACATCCTGAAGAACGGAGATCCTGGAGAACGGAGACCCTGGAAGTGGTGAGGGAAACGTGGGGATGGAGGGGTTTCAGCAGAAGGAACGATGAGCATGTGAGCATGCGGGGGGGGGGGGGTAAGGGGGCAGACTGGGAATATTGGAGCAAGTTTCTGGGCTCAGGAGAGGTGCTTATGTGTGCTCAGCTGGGGGTCCCCACACCCCAGCCGCCGGCTCAGAGCCCACCTGCTCGCATGCTCAGAGTGGTTTCCACATTTAGGGAGGACGGTGCTCGAAGAGAAAGGCACCTCCCGGGCCCCTGTGCACAGAGCCGGCAGCACTGTCTCTGGAGGAGGACGTGGGCCCACCCTCCACCCTCCAGCCTCCACCCTCCAGCCTCCACCCTCCACCCTCCACCCTCCACCCTCCAGCCTCCACCCTCCAGCCTCCAGCCTCCACCCTCCACCCTCTACCCTCCACCCTCCAACCTCCAGCCTCCACCCTCCAGCCTCCACCCCCCACCCTCCAGCCTCCAGCCTCCACCCTCCAGCCTCCACCCTCCAGCCTCCACCCTCCACCCTCCAGCCTCCACCCTCCACCCTCCAGCCTCCACCCTCTACCCTCCACCCTCCACCCTCCGTGGGAGGAGACAGGATGGCCGAGTCGCATGTCGGGCAGCGGGAGGTGCTGGGCGGGAGCCCAGGTGGCCCTCGCACAGGTAACTGGGACTCACTTTCTCAGCAAACACACACCTGGGCCCCTGACCCTGCCCTCTGCCGGCTGCATCGCAGGAGACTGCCTGGCCTCGCCTGGAACCCTCAGGGCCCACAGGAACCCGCAGAGCCAGGGATGGGAAAACCTCACTGCTCCGGCTGGCCTGGCTGTGAACAGGGCGGCGGCCTTCCCAAGGCCGCTTCCTCCGCCTGAGCCGGTGGCTCCCAGGAGACGGGCACCTCCACCGGAGATGGTGACCCACAGCGGTCACGCCCACGCCGGTGGATCTGCTGGGGGTTGGAAACACTCTGACCTTGTCCCCAGCCGCAGGGGGAGCGTCCTGCCCGAGGACAGGAGCCCGCCCCCGGTCTGTGGTCTGTTCCAGCTGCTCCTGACCAAGCCTGACTCACGCGGCCAGCCGGTTGCAGGCGGGGCTGCGCTGCCATCCATGGGTGGAAGGAAAAATCACGCGCAGTGAGTTCTGACTAGGCCAGGATGTGAGCAGTTCCAGGAACAGAAGAAAATAAGACAAAATACGGTCCCAAGTGCCGGGCTACGGACCTTCCCCGGGCTAACGTCCTGAGACCCTGATGCTGACAAGCAGACCAGGCCTGTGATGCCGCAGCCTGTGATGGCGATCCGGACGGCACGGCGAGGCCCGGTGCGTTGAGAAGGGCGGGGACGCAGGGGCAGCGGGAGCCCATCCCCGAGGCCCTGCCTTGGTTCTTGGTGAGAAAACTTCTTGCCTTTAGGTTTCTGGCCGCCGTGCCCATAGTTTTTGCTTCTTAAAACCGCGTTTGACCGTTTCCGGTTGCGGGGGCCCGTCCGGGATCCACGTGCTCCGGTGAAGGCGATGGAGCGAATGAGAGCTGGTCACCGGGGCGGACATGTCTGCAGGATGCTCACAGAGATCTAACATGCCTGGGGGTGGTCGCTCTGGATGCACAGCATCGACTCTGTGGTCAGCATGTTTCCCGTCAGTCCAGCAGTTCAAACCTGGAGAAGCGCCAGGAGGAGGGCGCACAGGCCGACGGCCGGGGCACTGTGAGGTCAGCACACAAAGGCACGGAGAGCCACGCAGAGCGAGGGCTGCCCTCAGTGATCCCAGCAGAGTCCAGGACAGGAGTCACCGGGTCCCTCAGAGGCCTTGGACGCCGCCCTGATGGCATCTCGGCGCGCCTGGAGTTTCTGGGGTTACCCCTCGGGGTGGAAGGGCCTCTCATGGGCAGGCCTGTCCAGAACAGCAGGGCCGTGCCCAGCGCTGCCACGAGGACAGGCCTGGCTGAGGCGCTAGGGTTGAGGACCCAGTGTTTCCAGGGGAAGAGTATGAAGGGGACACCCCTCCCTCATCCAGCTTCCGGGTCTTTCATAAACCCCTGCCCCTGCCCCCCATGGCCCTAGGTTCTAGCCAGTCCATTGAAGGGGGAGGCCGACCGGCTGGCCCCAAGCGCTGAGACCTGCCCTCCAGGGGCACAGTCGCCTGCCCGCTTCCCCACCCCCTGGGGGCGCTGTCCCGGTTAAGCTGGACACCTGGCTGGGGTTCACCCATGTTTAGCAAACCCACTGGGCTCACCTGCACAGCCGCACCCTCCAAGGACCTCTTGCAATGTGTATGCCACGCCCCTTCTTTCTCAAAGGGCCCCAAACTCTAAGCAGGTGAGGTGCAGGGGCAGAGGGTGCAGGGGCAGAGGGTGCGGGTGCTACTTCCTGGCCCCTCGGAGACTGTGACACCCACCCCTCTCACTTCCGTCCTCAAAGCCCCTGCATCTGACCTCATGGTAACCATGGTGACCACAGGGTGGCCTCATGGGGCTGCCAGGCCCTTGGCCTCTCCTACTGTGACACTGCCTTGGTGCCCACACATGCCAGGCTGACTGGTGGCCCCTCTTCTGGCACATGGCCCTCACTGAGATCCCCAGCCTCTGACACTCCACTTCTCTCCTCCTCAGACGCAGCCGCACGCACCCGGACTGGTCTCACAGCAGCTCCGCCCAGCAGCCTGCCCCAGGCGGGCCGGGTGAGGGTGTGGCATCTTGGGTGGTTGTTACTTTGCTGCGAGGGTCGCCGTGCACCTGACACCCGCCCCCGCTTCCCTCTGCCCTGTCCTATGTCCTGCCCCTGCTACTCTGGAGATTGCCAGACTCTAGGATGTAAGAGCCCCTGCTGCTGAGTCACATTTCCTGGAGACGGAGAGGAGCACACTGGGCGTGCAGGCTCTGGGCAGCCAGCCTGGTACAGGGCCTGGCTGGACGTAGCTGTCACCTGGGAGAGGTGCCTGAGCAGGTGACCTGTAAAACCAGAGACACAGCATCCCCTCAAAAAGCCCCCCCCACTCCACCCGAAGTCAGGGAGGGTGGCAGCCGTCCTCCCTTCACCCGTGTCTGGGAACAGGATTCGGGCACCATCATCAAATAGGAAGTCCTCCCTCAGCCAAGTACTTCCTGACCAAAGTCTGAGATTGGTAAAGTCACCTCAGAGGTGGAAATGATGGAATATACAACGCTATTCAATTAGAAGCAATTTTAGGGAATTTTATTTAACTGTCAATTTATTGCCAACATCTAACATCTATCGTTTTGCTACATTTGGATAAGCACATTAGGGAGAAAATATAAATTAAATACTATGAAAGTTTTCTTTTAATGAAATATGACCTTAATTGGCTATGAATATATAAATTTAGTGGTTTTATTGCATTGTTAGAAAATTATATTAAGAAAGATACAAAAAAATCAATAGATGTTTATTTACAATTAGTATGCCATTACGGCTTTAAATTTTCATTTACCCAACAGGTTTCAAAGAATAGTTTATTACATGCCTTAATAAAACCCTTAAAATATTTACAAATTCAAAACAGATGTTTTATACGAAAACAAGTTCACCTGAGAATTCATTATAACATTGCTGTCTGGGTTTTTCCAAGTTGTGAATGGGGCTGAGTGTCCACATGCAACCTGTATCGTCTACCACATCAGATATATTTAATTCCCGCCCGGCCAGCATGGCTCAGGGGTTGAACATCAATCTACGAACCAGGAGGTCACAGTTCGATTCCTGGTCAGGGTACATGCCCAGGTTGTGGGCTCCATCACCATAAGAGGTGTGCAGGAGGCAGACATTCAATGATTCTCTCATCATTGATGTTTCTCTCTCTCTCTCTCTCTCTCTCTCTCTCTCTCTCTCTCTGAAATTAATAAAAGTATATTTAAAATATATATATTTAATTCCTTATTCAAAACTGGCAAAGCATTAAGCTACAGTAAATTATATTAGGAAAGTTACAAATGGAGGACCAAGATTTATATCCATGTTTGCTTTGAGCATAACAATTTAACAAATCATTTGCTTTAGGTGAACTGAAATAACAAAATTTAAGATAATGTTATTTTGCTGGTTAGGCAATAGCTTTTTAAAAACCATCAAGCATTGAGAAAGCCGATTCATACACCAGGGGCCGGGCCCTGTGACCATGCAGCCGATACGGAAAACCACCTTCCCGGCTTCTGCCGGAGACCCTGGTGCACAGTGCGCATACAGCCCGCACCCGCAGGAAAGTCAACTTCAAAACACTTTTAGGAAAAACCTCTTTAGAAGTTAGCTTTAAAATACGTATAAGTGTGTAATCCTATGCAATCTGTAGAAAACTACAGCCAAAAGACAAAGATAAAATCGTTTTTATCTTCCTGTCCCTCAGTTACAACTTGGAAATCACGAGGTGTGAGGTAGTGTAGTTCCTTATCCCATGCTGGCTAGTAAAACAATGCTATGCTTTACAGTTGGCCAATAACCGGAGCATCATTACCATAAACCCTTAATGCTAAGCTGTTATATGTAGAGCTCAATTTAAACCCAATGCCTTAAAAATCATATATAAACTCGGGAGACAGCTAGGACTTATCATTAAAAGAGAGAGGAAGCTTTCAAAGCAGTTATTTACAGCGGCAATTAAGCAGGTCATGTGACACCTGCACCTGCGCGCACACACACACACACACACACACACACACACACACGAGCGCACACTGCTGACAGACAGCTGAGTGTCAGTTGAGGTAGGAAATCAAGGATTCCATTGGCTTGTATTCGATTTTACATTTGTAAACCATTTTTATATTATTTCGTATTTTGAAGTTGTAAGTATCAAACAGCTACGCGGGGATGTCTGTGCCCACACACTTTATAGGTGGGGGTGCATTAGCACAGAGCTAGTCTCATTCTCCCTGACACATTCTTGAGTGTATTTGTGAAAGCCTCTAGACTGTAAGCAAGTCCAACTAGTTTTCTCACAACCACTAAGCCAACGAGAGACCATACGAACCTGGACACAGACCAGGAACGCCCCCTGCAGCCACCGCCCACCAGGAAGGAGCACATCCGGCCAGGAGTCCGAAGTCCTCTGGTCCCTGTGCTCTCAGCCAAAGCCGCCTCGCTTCAGGCTCGCTGTCCCGGGCGAGGGCTGTCCCCGTGGGAGCAGCACCCACGGGCCCTTTGCGTGGTTCAGGACGCACGGTATGAAGCCTTGGGTGTCCGACTTGGTGAAGTGCTGTGTAACTCAAACACCCTCACTCACCTCTTCGTACCCTTTAAAACGGGCGCTGCGAATGTTTGTGGCTGAGAACATGCTTTTCTAATGGTAGGAGGTCGAGTCTCACTTTCCTTGTCAAACAAGCCTGTAAGAGCAGGCTGCTGAGACAGCGGCAGTGCTACAGGAGCACTCAGAGGCGAAAGCTGCACTGAACAGGACGGGCAAAGGACGACTAAGAGGACCAGGACCACGGGCCCCAGGACACCCGATTCGGGAACAGAGCAGCAGGCACTCTGATTTCCTAAGTCACTCACACATGAAACAAGATCGAGTGTCACCCTGTTCCACAAACCTATGCGGTTGTTCTAGAGGCTTCTTTAAGTCTACAATAACACTTTCCACAAGTAAACAATAGGCTTTCACAACCAGACGGAAGTGCCTGCCTCTCCTAGTCCTGCAGGCGGCCCTCTCCCCAGATGTCGGGCTGTGCTGTGGGAGGCAGGCAAGCCCTCAAGGAGCCGAAGGAAACACTGCCTGAATCCAAGTCCCACTTCCCACAAAAAGACAGAGCATCAGGAGGCAGACTTGAGGACCAGCGGGGTAAACTGAGAGATGAGCCATGGCCCTTACCTGCTGCCATGACCACAGCCCCTAACGTCCACACAAGAGGCGGAGCCTCTGCCTCGGGCCGCCCCAGGCCCACGGGAGCTTAGGGGCCCAGTGCAGGCCACCCACCCCTGGTTTTAGCAGGGGCTGCGGAGCCAAGCTCCAGGCTTCAGGTATCCCAAGCAGCTGCCCCACTGTGTGCAGCCCATCAGCTCCTGGGGCCAGGCTCTCTCAGCACACGCAGGCAAGGCAGGCTCCTGACTCCCCCGGCTCTTCCTCAGGGGAACCCTGTGGACGCCTGCAGTTATACTGATGCTGGATGGGCTAGTCCACATTCTGGCATTTTGAATGAGGGGTAGAGTTGCTACTAACAGTTATTTTTTGAAACAGAATAAAAGTCTCACTGTGTGTTTGATGGGACTCTCTCTCTCCAAATGCCGCCACCTCTGCATTTCTGTGGAGTCGAGGCATCAGGGGCCTCAGAGGAGCCCTCTCGGCCACGGAGGGGAAACAGTCCTATTGGCAGACCAGTGGCTGGATGAGGCTCAGGACACACCAGAGCTTCAGCAGGAGGCTCGGGGCTGGAAGGAGGAAGTGAGGCTCACTCGTCAGTAGTGCATTTGTCGGTCATCTGCTGGCAGAAGTCGGAGATGCCTGCACTCTGCCGGCTCTGCTCCGAGGGCCCCTCGCTCTCCACCCTGGGGCTGTGCCCAGACTCCTGGGCCGGCACACAGCCCGACCCATTGTCCTTCCCGCCGGAGAAGCAGGAGCTTTGGCCCCCAGCAGGCGGTGCGGCAGGAGGTCCCTCCGGTAAACTCAGAATTGGTGGGAACACAAGAGCACCATCAGAAGTACTTTTGTCCTTTTCAGAAATTAAAAACGAAAGTGGGCATTCTGAGGCTGAGTACTTGGCGAGTATCTGAATCTGTTCCTGGCTCAGAGCCGCCTCTTTACAGACTTGCTGGCAAAGTCCGGTCAGGTTCTGCTTGGTCTCACCCAGCGTCGACAGGATGTGGTCTCTCTCCCGCAGCAAGCTCTCCTTCTCACTCTGCTGTGGGCACAGAGAGAACGCAATGACTCAGGGGCATTAGCAGCCATTTGTGTCGGCAGTGTCTTCTCGTTAAACAAGGTCATGTGTTCCTTTCAATTCAACGAGAAAGGTGTTCAATACCTCAGGTCCACAATCCCTCATCCACATTCCTAGGCCTGACGCATCTTGGGATCAGGATTTTTCAGATTTAGGAAGATAATGTGGGCGCACATCTTCCCTCTGGTGGGATCTGGACAGCCACCCACTGTCAAACATCTCTACACTTCTAAATAAAACACAGTGAAATATCAAACAACGTGCAAAGTAGAGAAGAAAAGATTCTACATTGCTGGTGTCATTTGCATCAGTTTTTGGCCAAAGTAGTTATGACACTCTCACTGTTTTCTGGTCGGTTTTCCACTCTCTGGACTTGCAGATTGCAGAAGAACAGTGTGGACTTACATTTTAGACAGGAGGGAGCCAAAGGCAGCACAAGCACACTCATCATAATGCCTGCAACTCGAATCACCGCCCGGTTCTATAGCAACTGGCATTTGAGCACTGATTCTGTGCCGAATATTGTGCACTCTCGGCTGTGAATGCCCATAGTCGGAAATCTAATGCGTGAGCTACGAGAGTGTGAAGAACTGGGGTGTGTGGGGGAGAGAGAAGGGAGGGTCTGTTTTGTCAATCATGTTGTTATTATTTGGAACTGTCCTCTCTCCAGGCAAGTCTTCACACAATGTTCTCAGGTTTGCTGGCTCCTGCAGCCTGTCCACCACCCCCTGCTGGCAGCATGCTTCCCCCTCGCTCGCTCCCTGCCTGCTGCCCCACACCTGCTCTGACCCAGCGTAGAGGAAACACATGCTGGCAGAGGCCCAGGCTCCTTGTGGGATTAGACGGGGCTCTTGGTTTTCTGCTCACGGGCAGGTTCTGTCCAGCTGACGCTGTGGTTAATTGTAAGCTGGGTGATTTCAGGGATAATCCTCTAAATAGATTCTTTTCTGGAACAAAAAAAGCTATAAGCATAAAAGGAAAGCTGCTTTATATAAAAATACTATTATTGTTTTAAATAAAAGTTTATCTAAAAAACTGTGTGTAAATCTAACTACAGTAATTAGTTTTTAAATATTTCAAAGCAGCTAATATTTTGAAAAAAAAATAAAGTACTAAATTTTTATATTGAAAAGTATCCTCCAATTTGTTCAGATTTTTATACAATTGTTCTGTTTGTTTCTGGGGAACCTACAAAGGTGGTACATGCTCCTGACTGGGAATCAACCCACAGACCCAAGCTAGTGCTCAAACCACTGAGCAAAACTGGCCAGGGCCCAAATCTGTAACTTTTCTCCTGTGTTCCCATCCACTTTAATCACTCAGCAAAATCACAAAGGTTTTAATCTCTCTCGTGCCTTCACTTGTAAAACATCTGGTTTCTCGTAAACCTTTTTACAGTTGTGCCTCGTCTTTTTAAATAGTTATATGTCCTCCTCTTTTTGCACAGTTAAAGTATACACAGAATATGTAAATTTTTACTTTTCCACTTTCTTAAAGGTATATAAAAGCATGGTTTTTTTCTAAGTTGTTTAATTGCTATTCATAGCTAGAATATTCATGCTTGAAGACTGGCTACAAGCACAATGTTAAACTCTCACCAGTAATTAACAAACACTCAAAACTGAGCACAAAAGAAATGCTGTCTGCACAGTCCCAGCTTCTGCTGCTCAGACAATGTTCCTTCCAGCCACCACTAGGGGACAGAGACACCTGGGTGCAAGGGAATAATTTTCCAATTAACTTGTGTTTTGATGTTGGAACAGAAAATAAGATTCAACAAAGCAGGCGTTCCTCACACACAGGGTCTCCTTAAATTTCAGAATGTTCCTTTCCTATCAGCATCTAACTTTTTTCCTTAGATAAAAAACCCAAGTGGGTTTGATTTGGTATCAACCAAAACAAAGTATTCAAGCCTACAGTGTATTTTAACTAACATTGAACCATTAAGAGTTCCAGATACATGGCACAAAACACTGAAGTGCCTCACAGCATCTTGCATCTTGCCTCAATCTAAGAATTATTAGGTAGGTAGTAAAACTACCTTTAATTTGTAAATCGTTAAAAAGGCACCTAGAAATAGTTCTCAGCTTGTAACATACTAAAAGCCCAGTGCACAAAATCAAACAGCTCCACCCACCCACCCACGCCAGTCTTTGGGTGTTACAGCATTAGGGCCATAAGCCTTTTAGAATCTTATCTAATAAAAGAGTAATATGTAAATTGACCATACCTCTGCTGCACCCACCAGCCATGCCCACCAGCCAATCAGAGCAGGTATGCAAATTAACCGCAACCAAGATGCCTTTAGCCACAGAGAGCAGGAGGGAGGCTTGGGTTTCTCTGGCAATGGAAGAAGCCAAGCTTTCCACCTGCCCTTCTGGCCTAAGCCTCCACTCAAGGCTACAAAGTTTCGATTATAGAAGGTAAACACATCCAAACAGAAATGGCAGCAGCCAAGGAGCAAGCAGGAGACTTGGCTCTGCTCCAGGCTACAAAGTTTCCATTGTAGAAGGTAAATAAATGCCAGGTCCCAGGGCCTCTGCTTGGGTCACCAGGGGGCGTACCCACCTGCAAACCGCCATAGGCCCCTCGCCTACGCTGCCCCACACACTAAGGGAACCCCAACCCTGATCTGGAACACCCTTCAGGGCAAATCAGCTGGCCCCCACCCATGCACCAGGCCTCTATCCTATCTAATAAAAGAGTAATATGCAGATTGACCATCACTCCAACACATAAGATGGCTGCCCCCATGTGGTCAAAGATCCTGCCCCCATGTGCACACAAGATGGCCAGCAGGCAAGGGCAGTTGGGAGGCACCAGGCCTGCAAGGGAGGGCAGTTGTGGGTGATCAATCCTGCAAGGGAGGGCAGTTAGGGGTGACCAGGCCAGCAGAAGAGGGAAGTTGGGGGCAAACAGGCCGGCAGGAGAGCAGTTAGACATCAATCAGGCTGGCATGGGAATGGTTAGAGGGTGATCAGGAAGTCAGGCAGGCGAGCAGTTGGGAGACAGCAGTCCTAGATTATTTACATAAGTAAAGTAGTCTATAAACATCCTCTTTTTATTTCCTAAATGTCATAATTTCTTTTCTTGAAATGGTATGTGGTAAATGTTAAAGTTAATGTACACCTGAACGTTCTACTCTCACTTAGGAATTAAAGTAGCTGCTTCCTCCACAATAAAGGAGAATGGGTGGATGTGGTGGGATTTAACTCTCTGGCATTCTCACCAGCTTCTCGATTTCCGACTCCAGATTCTGTATGCAGTCGAGTTTCCTCTTGCGGCAGCGCTGGGCGGCGATCCTGTTCTTACTCCTCCTCCGGATGTCGTGGATACAGTCCAGCTGTTCTGGAGTCAGCTTGTGCATCCTCAGCAAGGACTGGAAGTCGTTCCGGGAGAGGGAAATGATCCGCTGTGCGTTAAATGGCAGTTTTACCTAGGACGTGAGGCAAGCATCAGTCACCACTGCCGTGCGAGCGCTCCCAGTCACACTCAGTCCTGGAGACAAAGGCACACACATCTTCACTTCCCAGAGGCCTTCTCTTGGACTTAGAAAACACACCTCTTTGCCCAGTTCCTGTGCAATGCCTTAGGACTGGTGATTTATCTAATGTTCTTAGCCTTCTTTAAAGAGGGCTCAGAAGACAAATAAAATGAGAACCAGGTATTTTGTAAACAAATCAATTATGTCAACACAAATATTAATGTATGTAAAATGAAAAAACAATGTATTCTATTAGCACATGTTAATATCCACAGATATCTTTATGCCTCTTTCTATATTGTCTTTTTAATATATTTTTATTTATATGAGAGAGGAAGGGAGAGGGAGAGAGAGAGACAGAAACATCAAGATGAGAATTGGTTGCCTCCTGCACACGCCCACTGGGGATGGAGCCTGCAACCCGGGCATGTGCTCTGACCGGGAATCGAACCCAGGACGCCTGGTTCATGGGTTGAAGCTCAGCTCATGCTGGCCAGGCTCTAAAGTGCTTTTAATGTGTTTTTATCCAACCACCCCTTCTCCAAATATCTATTTTATTCTTTGATTTCTATTACTTTCTGGCTCTGTTTTAATACTAGTATATTAAGCTAGTATTTCTAAAACATTTCAAAGAATGTATTTTTCTGTCAGGAAATGACAGTCTCACATGACTCATTTTAAAAGCTATACATCTTACTTGCCAATGTAGGAATAATTAGGAAAATGTTGTACATATTTTAAATTCATTTTCAAGATACATAAATTTTGGGGGGAAAGTCCTAATAACAAAATTGTGTAACAACTTAATTATATTAATGACCAAAAATGCAAATAAAACATTGGTCAGTTCCTCTGGCAACCTACTTAGTTGTTACATATATGAAAAATTTTAAAAAGTTCTTAAAAGTTTTATTTTTAACTTTCTTTTCACAGTTCCAAACACTGAATTTATAAATAGCATACAAAAATCTACAGATTTAACTCAGGCATCCTCTTATTTCTTAAGTTAAATCACTAATCTCCTCCTCCCAAAGCCCAGGAAAAGAACAACCTCTTACACTCTCCCAAACCTGACACCCAACACTATCCAACCAAAGAAAAGGATAAAGAACTAAGAAGCCCTGAAATTATAGGCATGTTTTACAAGCATCAGCCGTCACTTACCCACTACAGGTAGCCCTTCCTAAACCATTAGACATCATCAAGTTAATGCTGAAAGGCTAAGGGAAACAAGGAAAGAATGGCTATGAGAGTCATGTACTAGGAGAGGCAGGTCGCACTGGAGCCACGTCCCTACAACGGTCTCGCAGTCCTGCGAGGGATGGCCCAGGTGCAGGACCTGGGGCAGTTGATCGGACAGTCCTGCTGCCCGATCAGGAGTCACACTCAGGGACCCAGCACCACTGCTCCCTCCTCGGGGACCTGGCATTTGAGGGAGCCTGTGGGCCTCCAGGCCATGGCTGGCAGAGCACCTGCTTGGTGCAGACCCCACAGTTCCACACCTCACGGTGTGGTTCCCCCAGCCAGCCCGTGCTCCCCCCGGTGGGGCGCCAGGCGCTGATAGTGAATGCCCGTCAGTGGGGGCAAAGCCTGATTGATCACCCCGAGCCCTCACCTCACATTCCTGCTCTCGGGCTGAGCAGGGCTCACTGTCCCCTTCGGTGTCCGTCTCCGAGTCGTCCCCCAAGCTGATCACACAGGCGTATGGACAGGGTTCCTGCTGGGGCTCCGAGGCGTAGCCGTCAGCTCCCATCTCCAAGCTGCTCGCATGGCCTTCGGTGTTCAGAGTGCTTATGAAGGGGCAGCTAACAGAACTTAACGTTGCAAATGTCCTCTGGCCCGGCTCCGGGCTGTCGCTAATCCTGATTCCTAACCAGGGGCACTCGGACCGCTTCTGAGAGGGGCTCTGTTCTGCCCCATCTTTGGCCCCGGCAGGTGACAGCTGCACTTGGCAAGGAGCGTCTGTGCTGCAGATGTCACTCCAGAAGCCCTTGGCCAGGTGCTCGGCCACCTCCCGCTCCACACTGCTGCGACCACCAGGAGGAGGGCCGTCCTCTCCCCGGGGGCTGGAGTCCGGTTTCAAAAGTAAATCCTCGCTTCCAGCCAAGGCCTTCTCTTCTCCGACACCTGGGCCTGACAACGGCTTTTCGGTTAACACTGCTGTGGGCTGCATACCAGCCAAGTTCAAGTCGCCATACTGGTCATAGGTGTGCAGGAGGGACAGCGAGTAGAGGCCCGGTGGGTCCGCGGTGGAGTGCAGGAACGGCGCCGCTGTCCGCTCCAGCGGGCACTGGGAGGCAGGCTCCTCCGTGGTGTCCTCAGGCTCCGCTGCTGCATTCCTTTCTTCACATTTTAAAACCGCCTGCAGGTCTGCATGGTCCTGGGCTCCTCCCGGGCACTCGCTGTCAGGCATCTCGCTGGGCGGAGCGGAAGTGTGACCGTCTTTGAACCCCGACTCCACAGTGCGGACTCTGTCCGTTCCAAACGCTTTCTGGAACTTTCTGTATTTGGGGCATAGAGATGGCAGGGCCAGAGCAGCCCCCTTGTCTGAGCACATGGACTCCCAAGTCTGACTAGCACTGTCTTGCAGGGGAGGTGACAGTTTTGTATTTCCTTGATATCCACGGAGTTTACATGGAGGAGTCTGAACATTTTTATTTTCCAAAAACTCCTCCACGTCATTAATTTCTAAATCCTTCTGGTCCAAAAGCGGAAACTGGAGGCTTGTTTTCTGACAGTGGGAGGGGAAGCAGGTCTTTCGTGGGCATTCTTGCTGGTTGGCAATGGAGTCCGAGGACTTGAATCTGAGAAACTGAAAGCAGGACTCCTCAATGTCGTGGACGCCTAAGAACTCCACACACCTGCACACTTCGTCCACGTTGTCCTGACTCAGGAGCAGCTTAGCCGTGTAGGCAAACTGAAGTAAAGGCTCAAACCCCTTCACTGTCACCTGTTAACGTACAAAATGAAAACAAGTGCATTACTCGACGGCTGTCTGGTTAATAATACAAGAGCAGATGGGACTAGAGATGAGTGCCTTACCTGTGACAAAGATAAGCAGGTGCTTTAACTGGTAAGACAACTATTCCCGTGGAGCAAAAGCTGAGGGGTCACGCTGTCACACACACCTCTTCAGGGACCACACCCTGCTCAGAGTCCACTCTGACTTACACATGTACCACAATGCACTCTCAGGGGAAAGAAAGAGAAACAGCACCACACTTTCTCCAAATGGGCTGCAATAAACGTAACGACAGCAGGAGGAGCCTGACACAGGCGGTCAACCCCGGTGTCCACGCCAGCCCACTGGCAGTCATATGCGAACACCTCCAGCTGCTGTCAGCCACAGGGGGAGCAGTTTACAGGTGAGAAGCAATGCAGCTAAAGGACTTCCAGGGGTTCTGATCCAGGGCAAATGCACAATAAACGGTAACTATTACCTTTGTCTCATTCCAAAAACTTGTAATAAAATTTTTAAAGATTCAGATTTTAAAAAAGTGAACAAACTGAAGTTCTAAAAATCATGCAAAGATCCACAGGCTACCAGCTACACAAGCTTTAAGCAGAAACGTGCACATCTGCACTGAACCTGCCCCTACACGGAACCACCAGGTGAAGTGCAGGAAAAGCCTCGTTCTGGGTTACAGACAGAACGGGTTCTTCAACATGGAGGTCTCACAAACATTCTGAGCTGCGAGTGCTGCACTAGCTTCCAAAGGGCTGGAAACAAAAGCAGCTCTCCCCTCGGACACACTGGCCAGCATGGGAATGAAGCAGCCCAGGGCTTCCTGTAAAGCTGGAACACACCCCCCATCCAGCCTGGCAACTGGATCCTGCCCTCTGTCCCCGAGAAATGACCTGGACACAAATGTCCACGGCAATGTCATCTGTACTAGCCAAAACCTGGAATGAGCCTAATTTCCTTTAATAGGTGAACAGTGAAATAAAGACTGGTACCTTCATGCTGTGGACTTCTACTCAGCAATCAAAAAGTACTACTGATATATGCAACCTGGATGAATCTCGAGGAAATTACGTGGGAAAAAGCCAATTCTAAAAGGTCACATTCTGTGTTATCCCAATTACATGACATTTTTGAAATGACAAAACTTTAGAAAGGAGAGCAGATTAGTAGTTGCCAGGGGTCAGGGATGGAAGTGCGATTACAAATGGTTCCTTGGGTGTGGGAACCACTCAGTATCTGACTGTGGTGGACACATGAACTGCACAGAACTTCCCACACACACACACACACTTGGTGCAAGTAAAACCAAAAACTCAGTAAGATGATGGGTTGTACTCATGTCAATATCCTGGTGATTATATTCTACAATAATTTTGCAAAATGTTTATTGGAGGAAACTGGGCAAAGAAGGTCAGGGCACATGCCTGGGGCTGTGGACTCGATCCCCAGTAGGGGGCATGCATTAGGCAGCCGACCAATGATTCTCTCTCATGCTGACGTTTCTCTTTCTCTTTAACCCTGCCTATCTCTGAAATCAATACAAACATATTTTAAAAGTTAAAATTAAAAATAACACCCCTAACTGTTTTTGGCTCAGTGGATAGAGCATTGGCCTGTGGACTGAAGGGTCCCAGGTTCGATTCCAATCGAGGGCATGTACCTTGGTTGCGGGCACATCCCCAGTGGTAGGTATGCAGGAGGCAGCTGATCAGTGTTTCTCTCTCAACAATGTTTCTAACTCTCTATCCCTCTACCTTCCTCTCTATAAAAATAACTAACTAACTAAATAAATAAATAAAATATAATTTAAAATAAATAACGTACATTATTCATCTGCTCAATAAATATTTTTAACATCCAAAATTAATAACTTAACATGTAAAATTTTGTGGAAAAGGTTAAAGAACCGTATTGTTGCAGAACCTCAGAACTGTGCTTTAACCAGCGAAGCATAGGAGACTGAACAGGTTCCATGAGTAAACCCAGGGCGGACCCGCTCACCTCTTCTGGGAGAGAAATGCTGCGCTCCGGCTCGGCCTGGCCCAGGACCCTCGCGTGGAAGTAAGTGCTGCAGGCGGCCAGCACGGCGCGGTGGGCGCGGAACGGCCGCCCCTCCACGAGGACGGTGACGTCACACAGCTCATCCTTCCGGCGCTGGTCGTCGAGGCTGAGCAGGACGTTGGCGCTGTGCACCGAGGACTCATAGGCAAACACCGCGCTCTCCTGAGACATCCTGAGTTGCGAGTGGGGCTGGGACGTGCTGTGAAAGCATTCTCCCCCGTGTCCAAGCTGAAAGACACGGCGGGCAAGGTGTCAGCTGACCAAAATGAACAGGAAGGCCTCGGGGACCTAGAAGCCTTACCCACCCCTCACTGAAGCCAGGGCTGCGAGCACGTCTCTAACCAACGTCAGGACAAGGTCTCGGGGGGGAGGAAGGGTTCCACGGGGCTCTGACAGGGAGGCCTTTCGTACTGAGAAACCACGACCAAGAGCGGGGGCCAGGACATTTGGGGGGGGGACCCATTCCTGTTGCTCTAAGATAGGGGTGTCGAACTCAATCAGAGAAGGGGCCAAAATCTAAAATCCAGCCTAAATCTCGGGCCGAATGGTTTACTGAACAGTCATAAACTGTCATTGTGATGGAAACGCAGCGGAGTGCAGTGATGACAGCGCGGTGCGGGCCACATTGCAAGGCCTGGCGGGACGGATTTGGCCCGCGGGCCTTGTGTTTGACACATGTGCTCTAAGACGTGACGAGGTGTGTGGGTCCCCAGGGGGTACGATTGAGGCACTGTGCCCCATGCTCTCCAGGCCCCATCCCCACCTGACAGCTGGCAGGAGGGCATGGTGCTTCCTAACAAGGAGCACAGCCCACAGAAGGTCACGTTCCTCCAACAGGAGGAGGAAACGACCTCTCTGAGAACAAGACACAGCGCAGGCCGCAAGCACAGCCCCCTCCTTGCTAGAACACAGGTCACATGCACAGAGGCTCCTGGTTCTCTCAAAACGTTAGGACCAGTTATCAGCAATGCGTACTTTTAAGATCTAAACTAACACATAGCAGCCTCCATACATTCTTATCACATACAACCACCTGCAAAGAAGGTAGCCAACCCATGTGTATCTGTGTCTCAGACACATATTACCGTCCTCACGTAAGACCTTTCCAAGCACCAGAGCTGAAAGCAGGAGGGGACTCGCCCTCGTGTTTCCTTCCAGACCCCAATGCCGTGGTGAGCACCCCCCATTTGTGCACCCCCATAGTGTGTGCTCCTCCCACAGTGTGTGATCACATGACGGCAGCTGAGAAGCAACTCAGGAAGCACTCCTGTGACCTGGGCTCTTGTCCCCTGACACTTGACTCACTGCCTAAAGCCTGAAGGCCCCAAACGCTGAGCAACAGAGGAAATGCTCCTGCCTCAGATTCCTCTCCTCCACACAGATGGAGAGACAGGACCACAGCGTTCAGACAGACCAAGCAGACCAGGCATCCACCTCCAAGACTCAGACACGGATGCTCCTAAGACTCTGTCCTACTTCTACGCTTGCTTCAAAGTGCTCCGTGTGGCTGAATTGCGAGTTCCTCAGCAGCAGTCCATGACAACAGCTCAAACTGTGCTCAAGCTCCACCCGACGTGAGGGACCCCACAGGAAATCATAGCAACTCCAGAATTACTCAGGGTGTGCCCATAGCAAACAGTCAGTTCCCCTTGCCAATTGGTCTTCATACTTCAGTTGACAACAAGGAATCGTGTTGGGAAGAGCAGGGCAGAACCGTAGGTCAAGGACATCACACACCTGCATGTGTGGCTCCACAGACAGTGCCTCCACCTTCTCCAGACGGCCACCTCCCAGCCAAGCAGGGCTGGACAGCTGACCCTCCAGCCACTGTGTCCCTGCACCAGTCCCAGCCTGTGCTCTTTGTCTGCCTTGCAACCTCCTAACACTATCGTAGCCTTACTTTTCTGTTGGGCCTTCACCCTGCAGCCCACCATTCCCAGACCCTCACCCCAACACTATTTGCAAGGCCCACTGCTACTGGGTGGCTCAACCACCTGCTTAGGCAGTTTGGGGTGACGACTCACCTCACAAGACAGCCAGCTCACAGATCTGCTGTAAGGTGAAGATGTGGATGACATGCACCCATCAGCTACCGCTCAGAGCAGCTTGGGAACCAGGCGGTGAAACAGCCCAGAGGCCTGCACTGCGCACACACACACACACCTGGACCCATCTTCTCCCACCAGAGAGCAGGGCGCGTCCTAACACCCCCCACACGGGGCCCTGCGCAATCTCACACCGAGACCACACACCGGCCTCACCCTGAGACCCACTCCCCTCATGAGCACTGCCACCACTCCGCCGGCTCTCGGCTACACCAATGCTGCTTGCTTTCCAGAGGGCTTATAAGCTCGCACATGCGCATGCACAGCTGTACAAACCAGAAGTGAATCCAAGTTTCGCATGCAAGTACTTTACCTTTACCAGTCCCAAGTACTCTAACTTGTGTTGTATAAAAATTTCCAGTGTGACCCTCTCAGAGTCAAGAACCATCTCCTCTTGCCCTGAAAGCGCATGCCCAGGGCTCACAGCACGGCGTCTGGAACCCCACGCTGTCTGGGCTCAAGTCCCAGCTCAGCCACTGCCCGACACATGGCCTGGCCAGCTGCTGACCCTCAGGGGTCTTGCTTTCACCCCTGTGAGGTGCAGATAGCAGCAGCACCCCGGGGCTGTCACGAGTTTCCGAGACGAGAGTAAAAGGGTTTGGCACACTGCCTCGCCCATAGCAAACAAATAATAAATATTAGCTGCTCTTCAAGCAACCGCAGCTTCTCTCCCCTCAAGTCCTCTGATCCTCTCGTTTCTTCTTGCACAGCAATGTCCTCCTCCCTTCCTGAAAATCCCGTAGTGCCTTCCAAGTGTCTGATGACCGACTTTAAAGCCTCAGTATGACCTGCGTGGTCAGATTTCCTATTTACCCACCGTCTTCTCGAGCCCGACTCCCTCTCCTGCTCTTCCCCGGCCTCACCGTTCGTCCTGCCCACAGGCACACACTCCTCCCTCCCCAGCTGCTGCTGCACTTGCTCCCTGGACCTCTGCTCTTCACTGGCCACCTCCTCACCGTTTAGGTCTCAGCTAAAATGTCAAAACCTGGCCAGACTTGTTTTCTGCCCTCAAGCATATAACACAGGATCTTGTCCAATGCAGGCACTTGCTTCTGAATGAATGACTTGATTTTTTAATACAAACCCAAAACCTCGATCATCAACTTCTTCTTCCAAACACAGCAGAGCCTATGGCCATACATACGCCTTGAGACGGGACTCAGAGGAATACCCTTGATGGCTTGTCCAGAGCCAGGAGGAATGGAAGAGCCCTCTCTCATTGCTCTGGGAGCTGGAAATACACCTGCAAGACAACAGCCAAAGAAGAGCAAGGCTGGGCAGCTCTGAGCACAGCCACCTCACTGACCTGTAGGAAGGAGGCCCCTCAGCCCCGGCCTCACTGCATGGAGCACAACAGGAAGTTCAGAAAATCAACTGCCCTCATTCTGAACGCCTCCTAAGTGGTCAGTAGCCCATTTTCACCCAGCAGTGTAACTAAGCAATGACTAAATCAGATAAGAATGGCACACATCACTCTGATATCATAGAATCATCTTCTAGTATTTCTCAAACCTAAAAAGATTTAACACCTCCCAAGGAATCTTCCAAAACTAAAATTCTGTTAATGTATTAATATCAAATTTAGATTCCTAATGTTACACAGGACTTTTTCTATATATACTACAGTTAAAGTTCAAAATAAAGGTTTGCTGACCTTAGCAAATTGCTGACTCACCCGGTAATGCTGACGAAGGATGAGCAGACATTTCACACTTCCTGTACCTCCATTTGGAAATAACTTCTGCTCTCTGCTCAACACATACAATATGAATTTTAAAACAGTGACCACTTGTTTTTCTTTCAAAATCATAAAGAAAATGAAAAATGGTCTGTGGCTTTATCACATTTTAATACAAGTAACTTTACGGGTAATTTACTTTTAAAAGCTTTTAAGCACCTCAAGTAACTGCCGGATCATGAAGCCAGGCCTGCCTGCTATGAAGCAGACACTCAGAAGATATTGTGTGAGGGTCCCGTCCACGAGCAGCAAAGAGCAGGCACATCACCCACCTCACGTCTCACGGGGCTGCGCGGTCCTTTTAGGTTCTCAATGTGGGAGGCACAGAAAGTTATCTAACACCAAAGATCATTTAGTAGAAAAAGAACCATCCAAGCATCTTCTGTCTTCACTGAACGATGACAACTATTATTCCTACAGGTGTCCATCCTGCCACACAGCAGGGCAGGTGCCATGAAAACAAGAGACAGTGCCCCCGTTCAGAACATAGCCCAGAGCTGCTCAGATTGGAAAGGATGCCTGGGTGAAGGAGAGCACAGTGATCCTTATAACCCACAGACACAGGAAGAGAGCATTTCCCAAGGTATATATTGTACTTGTAATAAGTCTTCAGACAAAAAATACTTCCAGGTCAATTCTCACTTAACCATAATATTAAACTACAGAGAACTATGATTTCCAAACAGTCCTGTTCACCAAGGTTTGGGGGAGGAAGGGGACCAATAAGTGACCAGCGGCCCTAGATATCGGAAATAGTGCAACAGGCCACTCTCCCAGCCTGTAACCTGACGCAGTGCCTCCATGGTAGCCTGGCTGAAGTCCTTCTTCCATCCTCACTGTTCTGCCTGCCTCCCCCTACACCCGCCTGTGGCTCTGCCTCCCTCAGCTCAGCTGCAAGGCAGGGTCTCTATGGCTCAGTCCCCTCACCACGCCTCCTTTGTGGCTCCCTCCGACACTTCGATGTCCCCTACACCAGTGGTCGGCAAACCGAGGCTCGAGAGCCACATGTGGCTCTTTGGCCCCTTGAATGTGGTTCTTCCACAAAATACCACATACGGGCAAGCACGTACAGTGCAACTGAAACTTGTGGCCCATGTGCGGAAGTTGGTTTTTGGCCTGGGCGAGTCTATTTTGAAGAAGTGGTGTTAGAACACTCAAGGGGCCAAAGAGCCACATGTGGCTCGCGAGCCACTGTGACCACTGCCCTACACCAAGCCGGTCGAGGTCGGATACAATGCATCCAGGAGCCCAGAGAGGGCACAGCTCTGGATACTAGAGGAACCTCACCTCTCTTGTCCAGTGGACGGCAAGGCCCCAGGGTCAGCCCTGGGCTTTCCTCCAGAGGCCTTTATAAGAAAAGCCATTTAAATGGAGACGTGCACAGGAAAGCATTTCTTTACAACATGGCTTTCTTGTCACCATTCCCAATTCTGAAAGAGCCTTAACAGCCAAACATCTGGGGACTTTAAGTCAGAGACATCACTTAAGTCGGCGTTCTTCCCGACGCTCTGAGATCTGACTCACCTGCCAGCGAGCCAGGAAGAAGGACTCTGTGACCAAGATTTGCTCTTTCCTCTCACCTTTGGCAGATCTTAAATACCACACTTGCTTAAACATCATATTTGATAATCATACTGTCTAAATCTGTTTCTCTCTGTCTTATGAAAAATCTTAAGTGTGAGTAAGATGCATGGATGAATATATCAAAAAAGGCTGAAAGAAGATGTAAAACAAAGTCTGAACCAGGCGAGTAGCAGAAAGGCGTACAGCACACGATGACGAAGAACTTCACAGTGGTGTATGGGAAGTGGGCTGGCAGCCCATGTTAAAACCACGTCACTAAGGATGCCCTAACGTTTCTTTAACGGAGGAACCGCGGAGGAGAGGGAGAATAATGCCGTTTTTGAAGCTCATGATTATTACAACATTATGAGAGGTTCCATACAGGGAAAGTTTGGATTTTTTTTCCCCCCCATTTACTCTTCCTAACATTAGAAATTACATAATCATGATCTTTTGCTCTATTACTTGGGATAACTCATACCTCAATGTAAAGCCACAGTTACCTTTAGAGAGAGCAGTCTGAATGGCTAGTCTGAGGAGTTGTCTGCAGGCTCACCTACTGAGAGGCCAGAAGCAAAAGGGAGGTGTGTTTTACTTCCCAAGCCTACAAACCCAACACTGAGGATTCTGGGTAGTAAGTGTAAAACAGCGTGGAAGGGAGGAAAGAAGAGAAGGGACACAAGAAAGCCAAGTTCCAGAACCAAAACAGGAGGAACTGATTCCACTGTTACACTTTCTTACCACAGAGAATGTAAATGACAAGGTCTTTTATTCGTGACCATAGTTAGTAGCTACTTGACCCTAAAGAGATTATTAAGCCTCAATGGAATATGACTATGGTAAGAAAATGTGAAATAGCAAGTGCACTTAGCCCATACTAATAAAGCTAATTTACTGAATGTATATTTTTATTGGTCACTATTTTATTTTATTTTTAAAATTTATTTTTATTGTTGAAAGTATTACAGATGTCTCCTTTTTCCTTCTATTGTCCCCCACCCTCTCCTCTCCCATCCATCCCCTCCCATCCCCTCCCACTCTTGTCTGTATCCATGGGTTAAGCATATATGCGTTCAAGGTCTTTGGTTAATCTTCCCACTCCCTATCCCCCACCTCCCACACACACCTCTTCCCTATGGGGATCTTCAGTCTTTCTATGCTTCAGTGTCTCTGGATCTACTTTGCTAATGCTTCAGTGTCTCTGGATCTACGTTGCTCATCAGTTCATTTTGTTCATTAGATTCCACATATAAATGAGATCATGTGATACTTGTCTTTCTCTGACTTATTTCACTTAGCACAATACTCTCCAGGCCCTCTGGGCTGTCTCAAAGGGTGAGAGATCCTTCTTTCACAGCTGCATAGTATTCCATGGTGTAAATGCACCAGTTTTTTTTTTGGTGTGTGTGTGGTTTTTTTTATCCACTCCTACTGATGGCCACTTGGGCTGTTTCCCAGATCTCAGCTGCTGTCAATAACGCTGCTGTGAACAGAGGTGTGCATATATTCTTTCCGATTGATGTTTCAGGGTCACTATTTTATTTCTCAACTTTGAGTTATGATTATGTTAAACAAACTGCACTATTTAAAGTATACAGTTCAGTGAGTTTTGACACTGGTATATGTGCACAAAACCACTACCACAATCAAGACTAGAAACACCCATCACTCCTCAAAACTCCACAGGCCCCTGAGATCTCTCCTTCCTGTCTCCCTGTCTCTGAGCACCAACCATTTCTTTATGCATTTTCTCTGATCTTGATATAAATGAAATCACACACTGTTCTCTGGTTTCAGGTTTCTTTCACTCAGTTTATGACAATCATACTGTGTACATCAGTGGTTGGTTGGTTTTCATTGCTAAATAACATTCCATTACATGGATATTCCACCATTTGTTTATCCATTCACTACTGATGGACAACTGTAATAAACATGGACAATTGCACTGTTTCCAGTTTGGGATTTTTGTGATAAAGCTTCAGTGAACATTTGAATGGACATACACTTCATTCTCTTGCGCAAATAAATATCTAGGAGTGGAGAGCTGAGTGCTGCAGTAGATTTGTGTTTAACTTCTTAGAAATGGCTAAACCGTTTTTCCAAAACAATGGTGTCATTTGGCATTGCTGCCAGCAGTGTCTGCAGGTTCCAGCTCCTCACTTTCACCCGCCCTGGCATTGCCGGGATTCCCACCTTAGCTGCCCTGACACGCACAGCACTCTCTGTGGTGGTAATTTGCAGGTCCTGATGGCTTTGATGTTGAACATCATATCTTTATGTGTGTTTATCAGCCAATTGAGTGTCTTCTTTTGCAAAATGCCTGTTCAGTCTCCTGTCCATTTTTAACAGGGCTATTTTCTTCTTTCTACTGAGCTGTAAGAGCCAGTAGAATTTTTTTAGGATTGCAATGAATCTATATACCCATATACCCACTTAGGGAAAACAAATACCTAGCAAATGGAGTTTTCTGATGCACAAACATGCTTATCTCCCATTTACTTAGGTCTACTTTAATTTCCTTCAGCATTATTCCAACATCTCCAGTAAAGAGTATCTTTTGTTACATTTACTCCCAAGTCCTTTTACTTGTGTGTAGTTACTATAAACGGATTTGTTTAACCTCACTTTCTAGTTTTCTACTCTGTAAACATAAAGTTGACTTTTTAAATATTAACCTGTTTTGAGTGGCACAGGAGACAGTGAGGCTGTGGGGAAAGGGAACACACGCTGCTCAGCTTCCCTGCCCAGCAGCACATGAACACTAACTGGTTTTCAGAACTGACAGTAAGACAGGACTTAATGACAGCTACAGAACGGGAAGGAAGTACTAGTAACCCTGACAGGTCGCAAGATGGAACCAAAGAGAACTGAAAGGAAAGGAGGTACGTCTAACGATTTATAATATCCAAAGTCTAGAAGGTACTTCCTTAGATTAACAAGACCAAAGTAAAAAAGATATATATCAATTTCAATTTATAGAGGTGACCCAGAACAGGAATAAAAGAATTATAAATACAGATGGGAGGGATGGTAGAAGCAAACAAAAATCAACAACCAGGATAACAGAAAACCAACAGATAATGTCTTCAGTTCATAAATAAATGAAGTATGAACATCTTAGAGACGCAGAGGTAAGTAAGCACTAAAAGAAGTAAATAGCAAAAATAAACAAATATGAATATCAACCATGAAGCATAATTAGAGGTAGGATGGGGTGCAACAGACGAGGCTGCTTTAGGATAAATCTCTGTATTTTTTAAAAACAACATGTATTACTTTGACTAAACACCCAAACTAAAACAGATGTTTAAATAGATAGCAAACCAAAAAAGTAAAACTGAGTGAAGTCCAAATCAATGATAACTTGGTTCGAGTCTTAATGCAACTTTTTAAAGACTCTACAAACTGAAAAGGAATTTGATAAGTGGGAGGGGGGGAATAACCTTTACCTAAAATCTTAGGTCTGACATAGAAACTAAGAGATGAGGAGGTAGACAAAACAGAGTAAGTGCTCCTGTTTGGATTTAATATTTAGGTTGACAGCACGTGTGGGTGTCCTGGGAGGGAGGAGCTGTGAGGCCTGGGCCCACCTTCCGGAATCTGAGGGAACCTCTGTGCTCACCAACAGAGCCCCTCCCACAGTGCGACTGGTGCCTGCTTCTGGTAGAACTGTTCATTAGACCACGAGCTAATTCTTTGAGAAGACCATCCAATGGACAAACTTCAGCACAGTCTCACCAAGACAAGATGAGAAGAAAATAAATGAACAACATTCCCGTTATCACACAAAACATACTGCAATGACTTTTTTTTCTTTTTGAAATGACTCTTCTCTTAAAATAAAATGTCTTGGCCTTTCTGAGACCCTGCCACCTACAATAAAATCTCTGACCCCTTCGGTGAACCAAAAAAAAAGAGCCGCTTATATTCACAGCCCCCACTTCTGTCTTCCTGGCATCATGAGAACACATCAGGGGTTCCACGCCAGGAACACCTCTAACACCTCTGAGGCCCGATGGCCTCCCTCTGCAATGGGCGAGCGCACACAGACACACACACACACACTTCTCTCACAGCATTCAGCAGGAGTCTAGAGGAGCCATCCCCTCCCTGCATCCTTCCTTCACTCGGCTCCCAGGGTACCCCAGTCCCAACATGCCATCGTAATGGCACCACCTACCAACTTTCTTTGGAGGATCCTCCTCCTCTTCCAAACCTCTAATTGCTGGAGAGCCCAGGGCTTATTTAGGTAGAAATATTGCTTTAAAAAACCTAATCCACGAGTCCCTGACAGTACCACAGGCCTATAGTTTCTCAATACCCACAGCTAAACCTAAAATGCTGGAGTTCCGTTCATTTATGGTACCAGTGTACTGGTTAATAATGCAGATTTTTTTCACTAGGTGGAGTTACACATATTGATATAGATTCAATTTGACATGTATGCTATTTTGTTATGTTGACAACAAGCTTCAAAACTTCATGTCAAATTTGCTGAATGTGTTAACATCATAGATGTTTTTTACACTTAAAAATGTCGAATTTCATGCCAAAAAAAAACATTTGCGGGAAGTTTTAATTCATTACTTTATTTTGAAGAAAAAGTTATCGTATACTTTGGGAAGCTATGGTGAACATGAGCCATCTCAAGATACTTGTGAACTCTGGTTTAAACACTTTAAAAGTGCTGATTTTGATGTGAAAGACAAAGTCCAGGTCAACTGAAAAAGTTTGAAGACCAACAATTACAAGCATTATTGGATGAAGATGCATATCAAACTTAAAAACAACTTGCAGAAAGATTAAACGTTGCTCAGCAAACAATTTCCAATCGTTTACAAGCAATGTGAAAGATTTTAAAGGAAGGAAAATGGGTGCCATATCAACTGAATGAAAAACAAATGTAAAACCAAAAAGTCATCAATAAAATGTTGCCTCAACAGCACGAAAGAAAGTCTTTTTTTTGCATCGAATTGTGACTGGCGATGAAAAGTGGATTTGTTTTGAGAATCCCAAATACACAAAGTCATGGGTTGATCCAGGTCAACGATCAACATGGACTGCAAAGCCAAATCGCTTTGGAAAGAAGAGAATGCTCTGTGTTTGGTGGAATCAGGTGTATTAAGAGCTTCTAAAACCAGGTGAAACCGTTAATACTTTGACCAGAATGTGTCAGAAGACACAGCAAAGTAATTTTGCTTCATGATAATGTACCATCACACACTTCAAAACCAGTTAAGGACACGTTACAAGATCTTGCCTGGGAAGTATTAACCCACCCACCATATTCACCAGACCTTGCTCCTTCAGATTACCACTTGTTTCGATCAATGGCACACATACTTTCTGAGCAGCATTTCAAAACGTACGAAAAAGTGGAAAAATGGGTCTCTGAATGGTTTGTCTCAAAACAAGAGAAGTTCTATTGGGACGGTATCCACAAATTACCTGAAAGATGAGGAAATGTGTAACTAGTGATGGACATTACTTTGAATAAAGCACTTTTGATGTTTCTCTTGAAATTACCATGTTTTCTTTGATTACAAAATGCACATTATTAACTGGTATACCTAGTAACTTGGGAGTCAAACTACCATCTCCAACACGTAGACTTTCCATCTAAGCTGTCAATGGCTACTTTCCAAAATATAACCATCCCATTATTCAGTAAAATAACTGCGAGGCCTGTTAAAAGTAAAAGGTGAGCCGAAACCGGTTTGGCTTAGTTGATAGAGAGTCAGCCTGCGGACTGAAAAGTCCTGGGTTCGATTCCGGTCAAGGGCATATACCTTGGTTGCGGGCACATTCCCAGTAAGGGGTGTGCAAGAGGCAGCTGATCTATGATTCTCTCATCGATGTTTCTAAATCTCTTTTCCTCTCTCTTCCTCTCTGTAAAAGATCGATAAAATATATTTTTTTTAAAAAGTAAAAGATGAAAATATTCTTCGGTTCAGACATTATTTGAGAAACTGAATAGGTAAATACTGTCTTGTTGTTTTTTTTACTTGAGACAAAAAAATACTGTGGCCATATTGTAAGTCTTTTCTAAGACTTGAGTTCCACAGAACCCTCCCCATCCAGTCAATGAAACCAGACTCTATTCAGGTGAGAGCCACAGCCATTGCAGGTGGGCATGCCTGCAGGTTAAGAGCACCTGTTATATACACAATGAGAGGTGGCAAGATAGCATCTATTCTCCTTTCCCTGAAAGCATTCAGAGAAGGCAAAGAACTTTAGGACTGCTTAGAGTACTGAAATAAGTACATTCTTTCCATATGTTATATACTTGCTTGGGTAGAAAGAACATTTTAATTATTAAATAATCTACACATATAAAAGCCTAATATGCAAAGTGTCCCCTCAGGCATTCAACCAACAGAGTTCGATCGCTCACTATGATGTGCGCTAACCACCAGGGGGTGGCGCAGAAAAAAGGGAGGCCCTGGCTGGCAACCAGCAGCCAGAAGCTGCTAGGGACCCAACTGTGCATGAATTTCATGCAGTAGGCCTCTAGTTTTTGAATAAAACATGTATTTGACTGATGTGATTATAAAAGCAATACTTGGTCATTGTAGAAAATGTGGTACAGTAGAAGGGGGAAGTCACTTAAAGTTCCTAAGCTAAAGGCAAGCACACCTTCTCTGCACTGGGCAGTGTGTGTGTGTGTGTGTGTGTGTGTGGACAGGGGTGGGCCAGCAGCAGGCAGGGAAGACCCGTCACCCAGCACTGCTCACCCTCTTCCTAACCCTGCCCTGACTGTGCTCACAAACCCACTCTCCACTGAGGCATGTGTTTCTGGGGAAGACTCCAGTCGCAGCTCAAATGATTCCCTATCACTCCAGGCAATCCCAGTGGAGCCTGGCCCTGGGACTCAGCTCCTGGCTGATGGGCAGTGTTGGTCCAGGAACCTCCAAGAGGAGGGGCCGGGATGCATCTACTACGAGGCTTCTGGGAAAGGTTTCTCACGGATAAAAAGACATCTTCAACCTTTTCCCACTGACCTTATTTTTAAATACTACATACACAACCATTCTGACCCAACCTCCCCATACTAATGTCCATCTCTCTATTCTTCATTGCTAAGCTTCAAAAAAGAGTTGTCAAAACAAGCTGTTTCCTCACTAAACGATTCATTCATCACTGACATTCCTATTGCTTTCCTGGTTTCCCAAACCCTAGGCTTCTCACCTCCTAAGGTTCCAAGGCACACGTCACAGGCTGCCATGGCGCAGTAACACGCTACGATCAGCTTCCTGTCTACAAGACTAGGACTTCCTAAGAGTCCAGTGTTGCCAGCATCTGCCCAAGTTCCTGGGACAGGTGCTTCATAAAGCGGGTACCGGCAATCCATAAACAAATGTAAGCCAGACAGCAAGCATGCAAGCACACCACCAACGATGAAACGAAGTTGACGACCCCGCCATCTACACACCCCAAAGCGGGACGTGTAGTGTGTGAGCGGGGGCAGTGGCACTGAAAAGACTGAAGTGCCTTCACCTTGAAGACGATTCTTCTTTCCTTCTCAGGACTAGGGGGCTGCTCCAAGCCCCTCAGCAGGGGAGGGCCTTCCACACTGAGGTCTGTGGGGCAACAGCAGGGAGGGGCTGGTGCCCGCTCCGCCCCGGGGAGCAGCCCCCAGCTGGCCCACAGAGGAAGTGGTCCAGGCTCCTGAGGTCAGAAACAGACAAGCAGCTAGGCCAATGGCAGCAGGCATGCCCTTAGAGGCCAATCTTTAGAAACAAAAAGAAATATATCTGGAGTTTTAGTAGTGCCTGTGACAGTCCTTTCCACCAAGAGCCAGTTAAGTGGACAGAACGACAGAAACTACAGCCTCATCCCGAACTGGCATTGCCTTTGGATTCTCTGGGTCACAGATGGGAGTGAAGGTTTGCAACCCTGTCATCTGGGGGAAATGCGTTTCTACTTCAAATCTTTACTAATAGGGAAAAGGTGATTAAAAGGGCCAATGGCTTTTTTTCCTTCTCTTTCTAATTTAAGTGAAAAATTCTGTCTTGAGAGGAGCCCTGAGCCATTCTTGGAATACTTCTCAGAATCACAGAGTAAATAAGGAGATGCTAGGTATCTTGAGAATGAAAAGTGTCCTGGGCCAAGATTTGACAGGCACTTGGCATTTTTAAAATAATACTTAAGTGCAAAATACACACTAATGAAACTACGATCTTACCAAAAAAGACTGATTACAGAAGGACAACCAAAAGTTACAACCTAATAAATGTAATAAATTGTTTAAAGCTATACACTTTCTAACAAATTCTCCAATGGAGATGGATGATTTGGAGAATCCCTTTGCTACTTTTTCTGGCTCCCAAAGCAGGTGGCACACTTCAGAGGAGGAATGCAGCAAAAGGATATGAGGATATGCAAAGTGTCCCCTCAGGCGTTCAACAAACAGAGAGTTCGATTGCTCACTATGATAAGTTCACTTCCTTAAGTCAAAACATCTACCCTGGGATCCAAGATGATGAGGAAAAGTCAATAAAAAAAAGAAACCATGAGAGGAGGAGGAGAGAGGAGCAAGGCGTTTCCCTTACTAAACTAGTTCTTCTATACCCTTGGAGGTGGATACTGAGAAAATTACCCCCATCTGAAACACTTTTCAGTGTAATTCCACTTTAATGAGGGATTGGGAAGTAAAACTGTCCACTGGAACTGATCCAATCTGAGAAATGACAAACAAAGAAGTGAAAAAAACTTTACCAGATAGAAGCTGGGAATTATTTCATTTAAAAAAAAATATTCTTTTGAATGTTGAGTTTTCAAGGAAATTAAGAAAATGAGTTAAAGCTTTGCTTTAAGGGAACATGATTTGCACAGCTTCAGCTGCATCAGTAACGCTCTGTAAACAGGCCAGTCCTGAGAGAAGAGAAAGCAGGCCACCAACTCTGCCAGAGGTCCACTGCCATCCTACCAGTAACAACAAGGTACTGGCAGCACGAGTTCTTTGCTCCTTTTGTTTGCTTAGGGGCAACTTTATTATCCTACTAGAAGCCGGTGCACATTTGTGCACTGGGGGGCGGGGAGTGGGGGTATCTCAGCCCAGCCTGCGCCCTCTTGCAGAAACCGGAAGCCCTCAGGGAATGTCTGACTGACAGGCCCGCTTCCTGCCTAAGCTGACAGTAGGACATCCTCAGCACTACCACAGAGGCAGGAGAGCTTCCCACCACCGCCACTGCGCTCCTCAGCCATAAGCCCTGCTTCTGACCACCTGCATTGAGTGCCTGCCCCCTGGTGGTCAGTGCACCTCATAGTGACTGGTCATTCCACTGTTCGGACAATGTGCATATTACTCTTTAATTATATAGGATTCATGTTCTCTAAACTATCCCTGATTTTGTACAAAACAAGGGCCGGTGGGAAAAGGGTGTGGGGGGTACGGGAAGAGACTGGACAAAAATCGTACACCTATGGAGGAAGACATTGGGGACAGGTAAGGGCAGAGGGGGGAGTGGGAACCAGATGAAGGGGTGATATGGGGGGGGGGGGTAATTGTAATTATCTGAACAATAAAGGTTAAAAAATAAAAATTAAATAGTTTAAACAAACAAAAACAAGGGCCAGTTCTAGAGGAATTATATTAAAGGAAAACTATTACATGCACCAGAGGTTTAACACCTAGATAATCCAAATGATACTTGATTCAATTCAATTCCAAATCAATTATAGGTAAAGAAAAAAAGCCACAAAGCAAATTTTCTTTCTATCTCAGGAGATCAACTAAAAGAATTATTTAAGTCCAGTTGCTTCCTTGATATTTACACCAATAATGAAAACAGAAAGCAGAATTCTTAATGATCAAGAGTTTCAACTTGGGAACCATTTAACACAGCTTAATAGATTCAACACATAATGGTCTCACCTTTTTAAATGCCCAAGTTTCAAAACCACAGAATTAGAATGAATCCATATTGTACAACCAGCACAGAAACCACAGTTTGCTGAACAGACCCGGCCAAGGCACCCAACTCCACAGGAGATCAACCAGAAAACATCTTCCCAACCTTTCCAATCACTAACAGGTGCAAGAAGCCCTATCTAAAACGACCACTCTGCATCATGGGTAATTTTTCTATATTAGCACAGGCATGTCATCAAAAGAAAATATAGTACTTAAAAGTATCTGGCAGCGCCGAAACCGGTTTGGCTCAGTGGATAGAGCGTCGGCCTGCAGATGAAAGGTCCCAGGTTCGATTCCAGTCAAGGGCATGTACGTTGGTTGCTGGCACATCCCCCGTAGGGGGTGTGCAGGAGGCAGCTGATAGATGATTCTCTCTCATCGATGTTTCTAACTCTCTATCCTCTCTCTTCCTCTGTGAAAAATCAATAAAATATATTTAAAAAAAAAAAAGTATCTGGCAGGTAGATTTACCTGCTCTGCTAATGCCAAATGTTCCCAACCAACTGGCCAGGAAAGAGAACCGAGAAATGAGTCCTGTCCTATGACTGAGCGGGAGGGCGTGGACAGACTACTGAGCCTGCCAACCACAACGTCCTTAGCCTCCACGTGCAGAGGAGACCACGTGCAGATGGAAGTGCTTCTGTTTCTCCCACAGCTGCTAGACTCCTGGCCCCGGGAAGTGGGGTCTGACCTATCAGCATGTTCCCAGCAGTGGGTTCTCCAGCAGCAGAGACATGTGGCCCTCCCACGTGCTCGCTTCCACCTCCCTCCTAATCTGCAGCTGCAACTCAGCACAAGGAGGCTGCCAAGCCTGGCTGTGCAACCAGGCACTTCCCTGATTAGAAGACAGATAACAACACCTAACATGTATGGATATTCAACCACTTAACACATTGGCGCATTTAATTTGCAGACTACCTGGGATTGGGCTCCATTATCATCATCCCCACTTGACAGACGAGAAATGGAGGCACAACTAAAGGCAGTAGGTTCCCAAGGCTCCAAAGCCGGTGCAGACCGGGCAGCCTGGCTCCAGACCCACTTTGACCCCTGTGCTCCTGCACGTCTGCCCAGGTACAGGGAGCCGGCCAGCTCTGCTAACGCCAAGCCCTGAGCAGGCCCCAGCCCCGGTGTCATGCTGGTAAAAGTCTGTTTATCTGCAGTCATGGAGTATTTACTCTCCAAAGGTCATGGATCTGGCAAATCGTGCTCAAATTATTGTATCTTGGGTCCCAGATTACCTTATTTAGCATAGATTTTTAAATAAAAATGATTTCATAAATCATCAATTCCACCACATAAAATACACCGTCCACTTAGTATAGGGGTGTCGAACTCAATCAGAGAAGGGGCCAAAATCTAAAATCCAGCCTAAATCGCGGGCCGAATGGTTTTTCTGAACAGTCATAAACTGTCATTGTGATGGAAACGCAGCAGAGTGCAGTGATGACAGCGCGGTGCGGGCCACATTGCAAGGCCTGGCGGGACGGATTTGGCCCGAGGGCCTTGTGTTTGACACATGTGACTTAGTAGAACCCTCAGGAAGTGCAAGTTTGAGAGCTGAAGCATTTCTCCCTTTAACGGAACGTCAGTCAAATGGTAACTCTCTTCCCCTCAGCCTGCCTGCCAGGTCGATTTTCCGAGTCAAGCACATTTTCCTACGGAGGGAAATGCCACTTGCCAGTGACCTGCTAAATATGTGTTCTTATTAATCACTGTTAAAGGAGTGTACACATGGCCCCTAAATGCAGATTTACAAGGAGTCACAAGTTCAGAGTAATTTTTTAGAATTTTACCTAAATCCAATGCACAGATTATCTCCAGGTGTTCCCACTGGGTCCTTTCACATGTTACCACACTTCAGATCACAAACCAATCCCTGGCTTGTTTCCAAATTCAAACTACATGGTATCAAATGTAATCTGTCTTTTTTTATTTCCTTTCCCCGACATCAACAATGCAGTAAGAAATTTACACTCAAGTCTACGGCCATACCACCCTGAACGCGCCCGATTTCCTCTGATCTCGGAAGCTAAGCAGGGTCGGGCCTGGTTAGTACTTGGATGGGAGAAATTTACACTCAAGCTTCTAATCTTTAAAATATAAAAAGAACAGAACTGCATTTGAAATAAAAATTAAATGACTATTAAGAACGTTTTGAAAGAATCAGGAAGTCGGGTGTGTGGTGTTTTTAAAAAGTCCTCAGTTGGTGAATGTTTGGCAGTGGTTAATAAACCCTTCAGGTCCCGAAGGAACATCGGGCCCTGCACCCGCACCATATGCATGTCCTTCTATCCACCTGCATCTTGAAGTTACTGTCTTATCTTACAGAAAAGTAAAATTTCAACGTCAACCTTTTCCTATTTTCTTCCAATAGGAAATCATTCTGCACTTCACCTCTAATCTCCTCTAGTCCCAAACTGAGAACAACAGAATTAAAGGGTGGCTGCTGTTGACTCAAACACAAACGTTGTAAACAAACCACTGTCAAAGGCTGAGTCATCCTTGGACCACAGGTAAGGAGCAGATCCCCTCCACATTTCCAGTTCCTACACTCGGTCAGCAATGGGGGCCAGGAGCCTGGGTCACCTGTCAAGCACGGAGGAGGGTCTGATTCAGGGAGACACACGTCCTAACCACGTCCTAACGGAGGAGACAGGTAAAGCCCTGCTTTCCTGCGGGGCCACGCACACCAGGAAGTTCTGGCTCTCATACACAACCCTTTAAGAAGAACAAGTTAAGTTCACTTTTTGAAATGCATAAGCCTCACAACAACAAAACCACAAAAGGGAAACAAAACACTTAAGTGCCTGCTAGGAGAAACTATTTTGCAACAGTTACTCCTGCTGTCCACGCGCCCCTCGGGCGGGCATTCCCTCCGCCTGGGCAGGAGGAGGCTGCTCTGGCTGCACCGCCGCGGCCGCCGGGTCCCTCCCCGGGCGGATCCCGCGCTGCACCCGCTCACCTGCCCCGGTCCCCGGCCCGGGCCCCGGCCCCGGCCGCCCGCAGCCCTCGCGGTGGCGGCACGTGACAAGCACCGCACAGCTGCTCCCGGTTCCCTCCCGCGCTGGGACAGATGACTCAGCGGCCCAACTTTCCAAGGACCGTCCCACCTGGTTACCCAACCGGCACCCGGAGCCCCGGTGACCCCCGGGCACCGCCATGGGTGCGAGCAACACCCAGCGCGGCCGCCCCCCGCCGAGCGCCCTCCTCGGGGCTGAGTCACCGCGGTCTCCGCTCCGGCCCCGGCCCCGGCCCCAGCCCCGCGCCGCCCGCCCGCCCGGCCCCGCACCGGAGGACACGGCCCGCCCGGCCCCGCGAAGCGCCCGGCGCCCGCTCCGCCAGAGCCCGGACGGAAGGCGCTGCCGGCCCAGCCCGCACCGGCCCCTCGGCGGGTCGGATCCCTAACGCAGCCCGTCGCTTCCCCGCGCCCGTCCCGTCCCCGCAGCCCATCGGCTCGCGCTCCCTCCCAAGGTCCGCGCCCCCCGCCCCCGCCGCGGCCCGTCCAGCCGAGCCCCCCGGAGACCGAGCGCGCCCCGGGGGCGGCGGGGCAGGAGGACCGCGCGGAGCCGGGCAGGCCGGGCGGGACCGGGGACCGGCGGGCTGGGCAGAGGCCCCGGACGCGGCCCGGCACGTACCCCGCTCCCGCCCGGGGAAGGGCGGCACGGCCGGTCCGCGGAGCGCCGGCGGGTCCTCCTTCCGGCGACGCGGCCACTTCCAGGAACCCGGCGGCAGCCGCCCCCGCCCCGCCCGCCCGCAGGCAGCCGCCCGCGCAGGCCCGCAGCCCGCCGCGCGGACCCGGGACCCTCCGGGAAGGGCGGGGGGCGACCCAGCCACTCACCGGAGCCGAGACGCGGCGCGGCCCGACGGACTGACAGCAGCGAGCGAGCCAGACGGACCGACGGACGGCGGGCGGGCAGCGGTCAGGTGACTCACCGCGGCCGGCCGCTCTCCTTTCTCCTCAGCCGCCGCCGCCGCCGCCTCCCGCCGCCGAGACCACGCCCCCTCCCGGGGTCCCGCCCCGAGGCCCTCCTCGCGATACCCCGGCCCGCCCTTCCCGGGGCGCCGAGGCCCCGCCCCCAGGCCCGCCTCGCGAGGTTTCGCACCGCCCTCGCTGGAGGCCCCGCCCCCAGGCCCGCCTCGCGAGGTTTCGCACCGCCCCCGCTGGGGGCCCCGCCCCGCAGCCCGGAGGCCAGGGTGCCTGCGGCTGAAGGGGTCCCCGGTGCTGAGTCCGCGCTGCCTGGGGCCGCGCTGGGTCGCGGAGGGAGCGCGGGCACGGGGAGGGGCAGCCTCGGGAGGCGGCGACGGGGCCGCTCAGCCAGCTGTTGGGGCGGAGAGGAGGAGGCTGACGGCCCTCGGCGCTGGTGATGCCTGGCTTCCCCAAATGGGCAAAGGCCCCCTTCCCTGCCTCCCTCCCCCCGGAGCCCGGGCTCCCGCGGTCAGAGCTGCGGGACGGGCGGGGAAACGTGGTCCCAGCCTCTTGGGTCGCTGGCGGGAGCCCAAGCAACGCGCCTGGGGAAGCTGGGAACTGCAGCTCGGGCGGGCAGGAGAGCGCCTCCTGCAACCCCGGACCCAGACACACCCAGGGTCCAGACAGACAGCACCCAGGGCCCAGACAGACAGCACCCTGGACCCAGACCCAGACAGCACCCTAGACCCAGACAGACAACACCCTGAACCCAGACCCAGACAGACAGCACCCTGGACCCAGACAGACAGCACCCAGAGCCCAGACAGACAGCACCCCAGACCCAGACAGCACCCTGGACCCAGACAGACAGCACCCCAGACCCAGACAGCACCCTGGACCCAGACAGCACCCCAGACCCAGACAGCACCCTGGACCCAGACAGCACTCAGGACCCAGACAGACAGCACCCAGGGCCCAGACAGCACCCTGGTCCCAGACAGACAGCACCCCAGACCCAGACAGCACCCTGGACCCAGACAGCACCCAGGACTCGGACAGCACCCAGGGCCCAGACAGACAGCAACCTGGACCCAAGCAGCACCCAGGGACCAGACAGCACCCAGGACCCAGACAGACAGCACCCTGGACCCAGGCAGCACCCAGGACCCAGACAGGACCTGCAGCCTCTGGCTCAGCAGCCCGCCTAAGCCAGTATCAGGTGTGTGTGAGCCCCTTCCTGTCATGGTCCAGCCAGCTCACCTGACTCCAGTCCCAACCAGAAGAGCCCCCAGCCCAGCCCATCAACTCACAGAATCATCTCTCTACCTAAGGGCCACCAGCCAATCAGGAGTGAGTATGCAAATTAACCCAACAAAGATGGCGGGTTGATTTGCATACATAGATGCTAAGTGCCCGGGCACAGAGCAGGACACAGGCGTTTAGCACCACCCCAGCCGCTCCAGGCCTCTGGGCAGTGTGGGAAGGCGGAAAGGCTGCTCTGGCCGGAGCAAAGGCGATGCCGGAAGCCAGGGGAACGAAGGCCCATTCTTGCACGAATCTTCATTCCTCAGCTATGAAATGCAGTGCAGGAGGGAGGATATAGATAATTGCACACTTCCTCTAACACATATAAAATAGAGAAATATGCTAATTAACCAGGACGCCATAACGAGTTGACGGACAGGAGAAGGTTGCACTCCAAGTGTCAGGGGCTGGTGGCAGGGGCGTCCACACACCTGTGCCGGTGGAGGGCCTGGTCAGCAGCGGCCACGGCTCCATCGAGGGCCGGAGAGGGAGGCAGGGCTGGACCCGTGACTCGAGGGTGGGAGGTGCCGTGCAATTTCTAGTGAGATGATGAAATGATTGTGGCCCTTGCCGGTCTGGCTCAGTGTTAGAGCATGGCTCCTGGCGCCGTGGCCTGCTGGATGCGGAGGGGAGCAGGGCCAGGGGGCTGGTTCCTCCAGATTCACCCTGAGAGTCGCCTTCACCTCCCTTTGCGTGGCTCTGGTGTGCACTGTCTGCAGCGGCGGGAGGGCCTGGGGGGCGGGGAGCATCAGCATCTGGCCCTCCGGCCCGCAGTACCTCCTGGTTAACTGACACGTTCCCTCCCCTCTCCTGCCTCCACGGCTCCGGGGCTGTGTGCCCTGTCGCCGGGTCACCACTGTGACCTGCAAGCTCCGTGTCCCAGTGGGTTTGACAAGGAGCAGCCCGCGGTGGCGGGTCCACGTGGTGCCGAGTCTGTGAGAGCAGCGAGGCTTTCTTCCCCGCACACCCCTCCCCTGAGGCCGCTTTGGGGGACTCTGTGTTCCACCCCCTCTTCCTTCCTCGCTGCGCACCACCCAGACCCCTTCCCCCGCGCTGGGCCCCGCTGTGAGCGACGGGCCCTCCATGGAACTGCCGGCAGCTCTTCCTTCCCAGTAACAAGGGGCTGTGCCCTCTGCGCCCCAGGAGAGGGGCAGGTGGCTGCCTCTGGGGCCACCCAGGGGGTCGAGGGCCGGGCCCCAAAGACCTCAGCTCCTGGGGCTCTGGGGCGGCGGAGCAGCCCAGCCGTGGGCTCAGCGCCTTTCGTAGCAGAGATACAGAAACCTCTCCGGTTCCCCGTCTGACGCGGAGTCTGAGTCCAGAGCCACAGGCCGCCCGAGCGGACACCCCTCCTCGAGCTCAGGGCGCTGGCAGGCACACGCCCATTGGGTGCCAACGCGGGCGCGGGGAACCCGAAGCGGCTGCCAGGTCTGTGGGAGCAGATTCGCCACCTCCACAGGTGACCTGCAGCAGGAGCCGGGCCTCCGATGGGAGGATGGAGAGCTGCCGTCTCCCCCGAGACATATCTAGGTCACGCATAAGAACACAGGGGTGCAGATAAGCCTGTTAAAAACACTCCAATAAAATTCCAGGAAACGGTTCTTTTAAAACATGGGACCCTTGCCAGGCGGGAGAGAGGAAGCTTAAAGCTCTCAAAACAACTTCACGGGTTTGAGCGCGGCAAAAACATCGGGAGTGTGCAATTATCTATATCCTCCCTCCTGCACTGCATTTCATAGCTGAGTAGTGAAAACCTGCACGTAATTAACAGTGCCAGACCTACGGAGGCAGAGCTGCTGTGAGTGGCCACCGAGGAGTCACTGGCTCTCTCTCTCCCCCGCCCTCTCTTTCTCTTTTTTCCCTCCCTTCCTCCCCCTTCCACTCCCTCTAATCAATGGAAAAAATATCCTCAGGTGAGTATTAACGGCAACAACAACAAAAAAGCAAAGCCTCCCGACTTTGTTCAGTAGCGAAAGCAGATCCTAAAATGGATCTTTCATAAGGGGCTGTGCCCTCTGCGCCCCAGGAGAGTGTCCTCCTGGCTGGCGTGGCTCTGTGGTTGAGCATTGACCTGTGAACCAGGAGGTCAGGGTTCAATTCCTGGTCAGGGCACAGGCCTAGGTTGCTGGCTCGATCCTCAGTGTGGGGCATGCAGGAGGCAGCTGATCCATGATTCTCTCATCAGGGATGTTTCTATCTATCTTTCCCTTCCTCTCTGAAATCAATAAAGTATTTTTTGTTAAAAAGTGAAGTGTCCTCATACGAACTTTAGAAAAGCAGGGAGAGCTGCATGCACGTCCATCCTGTTTCGTGGTAAGGAAGTTGAGGGTCGAATATGTCATGTCGTTGTCAAGTGTCACCATGAATGAGTACTTAAGTTCCAGGAAGCTACGTGATCCCGGCCCGTGTGGTTCAGTGGTTGAGTGTCGACCTAAGAATCAGGAGGTCAGGGTTTGATTCCCACTCTGGGCACAGGCCCAGGTTGTGGGCTCCATCCCCAGTGTGGGGCGTGCAGGAGGCAGCCGATCCATGATTCTCTCTCATCACTGATGCTCCTTTCTCCCTCTCCCTCTCTCTCTCTCTCTCTCTCTCTCTCTCTCTCTCTCTCTCTTTCCCCCCCCCCATCTCCCTTCCTCTCTGAAATCAATAAAGATATACTTAATAAGTGAAGGAAGTCAGAGGAGCTGTTGGGAGAGCGGAGAGACCTTGAGAGAGAACAGGGGTCATGGCTGCCCGCCCGGGGCAGGAACAGCGCTGTGCCACCTGGATCGATCGGCGTGAGGGCCCGAGGGAACCGAACCAGAGCACCAGGGAGTTCCTCCCAGAAGCAGACGGCAGACAGGCTCCAACAGGCCAGCCGCCTGGAGAGAAACGCCTGGTGAGAGGAAGTGGGCGCAGCCAGCAACGACGAAGTCACAGGCTCCTGCAAGTCTCAACTCAAGCAAAGAAGAGAGCCGGAGAGCCGGAGAGCCGGAGAGCCGGAGAGCCGGAGAGCCGGAGAGCCGGAGAGCCAGAGAGCCGGAGAGCCGGAGAGCCGGAGAGCCGGAGACGGCCGCGGGAGGGCCCTGACATGGGCAGAGCCCACGGGGGGGCAGCAACGCCGCCAGGAAGTCCGGCCTACCCCAGCCGTGGCCTGAGCCCTGGGCTCCACGAGCAGCTCTGCCTCAGTACCCCACCCAGCACGCCCCATGGGAACCACGCATTTCAAAGCTGCCAGCGTGGCCCTGACCCGTGAGAGCGACCCCACAGAAGGCCTGGAAGGTACACTTCCACGCCATTTATCCGTCCCCACAGCGTCTCTGGATGTTATAAAGCAACCTCCCTCTTCTTGTCGCTCACGTAAAGAAGATGCAGCTAGTCACCTGTGCCATCCCCTGCAGGCAGCCATCCCCGTGCGAAACACTCACGTGTTTGTTCCCCATGCGGTCCCCACCGCAGCCTGCGCAGCAATGTTCTCCCTCGCGCCTCGCAGGGGAAGAATCCCAGACCCGGAAGGTTCAAGAACTCCCCTGGCCACACAGTTAGTGAGGGTGATGCCAGCATTCGCCTCAGCATGCTGCCTTCCAGGAGGGCATTTAGGGGCAACCAGTTCAGCAGGGGAACAGTTAGGCATCAATCAGGCTGGCAGGGGAGTGGTTAGGGGGTGATCAGGCTGGCAGGAGAGTGGTTAGGGGTGATCAGGCTGGCAGGGGAGCAGTTAGGCATCGATCAGGCTGGCAGGGGAGTGGTTAGGGGGTGATTAGGCTGGCAGGGGAGCGGTTAGGGGTGATCAGGCTGGCAGGGGAGCAGTTAGGCATTGATCAGGCTGGCAGGAGAGTGGTTAGGGGTGATCAGGCTGGCAGGAGAGTGGTTAGGAGTGATCAGGCTGGCAGGAGAGTGGTTAGGGGTGATCAGGCTGGCAGGAGAGTAGTTAGGGGTGATCAGGCTGGCAGGCAGGAGAGTGGTTGGGAGCCAGCAGTCCTGGATTGTGAGAGGGACTAAACAGGCAACTGGATATCCCTCAGGGGGTCCCGGATTGGAATGGGGATCGTTATGACATGTAACCGTAATGACGCCAACTTTGTCACCAGGGAGGGTCGTCGGGGCATTCAGGGAAGAGACCCGTGAACGTCCTGCACACGGAGCTGGCCGGGAGGAGCTCAAGGGAGGCGGTTGCTCTGGGTGGCTGAGCCGGGACACAGCCTCAGCCTGGATGGGCCCCGGAGGCCGGGCAGCCAGCAGAGCCACGTTCGTGTTCGATCAGATCGTGTGGAGCTGCTGGGAAGGCATCAGAAAAGAGGGCTGGTGCTCAGCCTCCGCTCAGGAAGCGTGTCAGTCACACCGATAGAATCAGCGATAGGAGAGGCCAGAAATGTGAGGAATGCTGTGCTTGCTCCCCCAGGGGGGATCACTCACAGGCGTGGCCTGTTTACTCTCGTTCAGAAACAGAAATATGTGATGTTTGTGAGCCAGCCGGTGGGAAAGGACGTGCAGGTTACTCTACAGTTTGGGGTTTTTGTTTTTGTTTAAAAAAATAAATAAATAAAAAAAAGCAGAAAGGAGCCAACGTGTTTACAGGAGACACCGAGATGTCTGCTGACGCCCACCATATACTGAGAGGCCAGATGAAGATGACGTCTGAACACATAGTAATCTGGCCACTCACTGTGTGTGTGTGTATGTGTGTGTGTGTGTGTGTGTGTATTAGAGATCTGGTGCATGAATTCGTGCACGGGGGTGGGCGGGTGTCCCTCAGCCCAGTCTGCATCTTCTCCAATCTGGAACCCCTTGAGGGATGTCCAGTTGCCTGTTTAGTCACTCTCACAATCCAGGACTGCTGTCTCCCAATCACTCACCTGACTGTCAGCCTGATCACCCCCTAACCACTCCCCTGCCAGCCTGATCCACACCTATCTGCTCCCCTGCCAGCCCAATTGCCCCTAACTGTCCTCCCCTGCTGGCCTTGGTTTCCCCCCAACTGCCCTCCCCTGCAGACCTGTTTCCTCCTAACTGGCCTCCCCTGCTGGTCTGGTCCCCCTCAACTGTCCTCCCCTGCTGGCCATGTTGCAGCAGCCATCTTGTGTCCACATGGGGGCAGCCATCTTTTGTGTTGGAGTGATGGTCAATTTTCATATTACTCTTTTATTATATAGGATGAGGCCTGGTGCATGAATTCGTGCATGGGTGAGATCCGGCCAGCCTGGCCATGGGGAGAGGACATGGGCAGTTTGCCAGCCTGCCTGCTGGTCAAACTCCTGGTTGAGGGGCCCATTTGCATATTAGCCTTTTATTCTATAGGATATACACTGAGTGGCCAGATTGTTATGTGTTCAGAGATCATCATCATCTGGCTACCAACTGTATAGTGACAGAAATGATAATGGCTCTCCCACCAGAAACAGCCAGAAACTGAGAAAACTCTAGGAAACCACTGTTTTTGGCTGTTGGGTTCGGACGAAGTGGGACCATGCTCCCTGAGAGAGGGGATGCACGTGAAGCGAGACCTTCCTGTGCCTCAGACCCTGCTGGCAGGAGCGACCCAGGGGGAGCCGGTGTCAGCCTGGGCTGAGGGGATGGCACGGGGGAAGTCAAGGCAGGTGGAATCCACAGAGCAGAGCGCTGAGGACAGGGGCCCCATGGAGAAAACCTGCTGAACCACGTCCAGATCTATGGGTGGAACTATCTCCGTGCCCCGATGACGCCCTGGTGCACCCCTCAGCAATGACCCTGGCCCCCAAAGGACAGCCACTGTCTGTACAGGAACCTGACGCCATATGGCAGTTTGCCTGATGTTTGAATGTCACGTTCCTGGAATCACATGTGAAGATCTTCTCTCTGATGCCTGATCTGATGCCTCTGGCACTGAATTGTTTTTGAAAACTTCATCCCTGTCATTATCACTCGTTGGAATTGTAGCATTCTGCGTAGGGCTGGGTCTCAGTTAGAAACAGAAGCATGAGAAAGACAGGGGAATAGGAGGGAGGAAGCAGCAGCACCTTACATTTCAGGACATAGACTCACCTTTTATGATCGTTTTATTCTCACAGTAGAGTTATTTGCTCACGCATTGATATTAATTCCCAAACTCCAAATATACCTTCCACAGTGCTAAAAATTAAAAACAAAACAAAACACATAAGCTTTCATTTTATCTTCGAAGTGATGAGCATTATAAAGGTCAATTTTAAAATGCAAACTGTGCATTAAGACATTGGAACAATGTTATATCCTGTAAACACACCAGGGCAGTCGCTATGTAGGAGCGATTTGTTGTGACAATGTGAGCATCGAGGCCCTTCGCACGAGGCAGTCGCTCGCATGGCGTTCGGGGCGATGGCCAGGGAGCTTCGCACGCGGCACACGTTGCTGTGGCACCAGTGACTCCGAGGAACAGCAGGCGTCCATTGTCTCGTGGCTGCCGCAAGCACGTCAGGCCCTGGGGCAGGGGCCGGAGGTCCTGGCGGGGTCACCCCTAGGTAGTCATCCCGGTTGTCGGGGTTTTCCGAGGTGACTCACCGCCCGTGCTCCGTGCGGGCAGAGGCTGCGCGGTTCCCCTTCCGAGCTGCCTGCACATCCTCACGACAGCGGTGCTTCCGCCAAAGGGAGTCGCCCGACAGAGCCGGGCCGAGGCCACGTGGTCTTTATGCCGTGGCCTCGGGAGCCACGCGTGGTCACCGGGCAGCATCCTTGGCTACTCGACAGCATCTGGTCTGAGTGGGAGGGGACGGAGCGGAGCCTGAGCCGGGGGCGCGAGGGGCCGTCAGTGGGCTGGTGACCAGGACCCTAATGGCAGCCTGAGGCTCAGCATGTGCTCCCTAAGGACATGGCCAATTTAAGAAATTATGTGAGCCAGACCAGTAGCTCGGCTGGTTAGAACATCGTCCTGAGAAGCCAGATTGCAGGTTCAATCCCTGGTCCGGACACATACAAGGCCAACCCATGGTGCACAGATTAGTAGAACAATAAACTGTTTCTCTCTCTCTCCTTCCCTCTCTGTCTCTCCCTCCCTCTCTTTCTCCTCCCCTCTCTCTGCCTCTCTCCCTCTCTCTCTCAAATCAATAAAATAAAAAAAGAATTGATGTTTTAAAAATTACATAAATAAATAATTATATTAAATTCAACAAGCTGCCGAAACCAGTTTGGCTCAATGGATAGAGCGTCAGCCTGTGGACTGAAAGGTCCCGGGTTTGATTCTGGTCAAGGGCATGTACCTTGGTTGTGGGCATATCCCCAGTAGGGGGTGTGCAAGAGGCAGCTGATAAATGATTCTCTCTCATTGATGTTTAACTCTCTATCCCTCTCTCTTCCTCTCTGTAAAAAAATTAATAAAATATATATTTTTTTAAATTCAATAAGCATTTTCTAAATTTTTATCTGTATGTATTCCTAAAACATGTATATACTTTTATTTGCTCTTGCCTTCATTTTTAGAAGGTTCGTATGCTGAAGATGACCTCTTGGCATTTACAATTTTCCACTCGACGTTATATTTACGAGATGAATCCTGTCACGGGCGTTGTTGGTAAGAAGCTGTGTACCATCGGACGGTGTGACCACATGGTGGTTCTCCCACCCCCGTCCCACTGTCAGGCACCCCGGCCTCCCTGGTGCGGCCACGGTGGATGTTCTGCTGGGAACCTGCCGACACGGCACCCTCCTGCTTCCCGTCACACGTGGGCGAGCAGGCTTCCTCTGGGACACGTTCCCAGAGCAGGATGGCGGCCACCGGCCTCTGAGTGCTCAGCTCTGAGCGGTGACGCCTCTCTGCTTCCCCTGGCGATCACATCTGTGCATCTTCCTGCGAGGACCACAGAGGACCTTCCCCAGGGGGTCACGGCTTTTTTTCTTTAAAAGCTACTACACCCCACCCCACCCCGGCCAGCGGGGCTCGGGGCTGAGCGTGACCCATGAACCAGAGTTGATGGTTCGATTCCAGTCAAGGCACATGCCCAGGTTGTGGGCTCAATCCCCAGTGTGCCCTTGACCGGAATCGAACCCGGGACCCTTTAGTCTACAAGTCGACACTATCCACGGAGCCAAATTGGCCAGGGCTGCAGGTATTTTTTAAAATTATTATTTGAGCCAAAACCGGTTTGGCTCAGTGGTAGAGCGTCGGTCTGTGGACTGAAAGGTCCCGGGTTCGATTCTGGTCAGGGGCATGTACATTGGTTGCGGGCACATCCCCGGTAGGGGGTGTGCAAGAGGCAGCTGGTTGATGTTTCTCTCTCATCGACGTTTCTAGCTCTCTATCTCTCTCCCTTCCTCTCTGTAAAAAATCAATAAAAAATATATTTTAAAAAATTATTATTTGAAATCATTCAAGAGAAAAGAAGCCAAAATCAAAGGATATGGATATGTATATATCTATCTCCAGTGCTGAACAATGGGACAACCAGAAGGACGGGCTCGACCAGTTGCTATGACACACATTGACCACCAGGGGGCAGGCGCTCAACACACACGAGCTGCCGGCTGTGGTCAGTGTGCTCCCACAGGAGGAGTGCTGCTGGGCTGAGCGGGGTGCGCAGTGCTCCCGCACAGGCAGATCCCCACGGCCATGCCCCCACCAGTGACCGCATCCGTGCACCAGGCCCCTGGCTGAAGAATGAAAACCAAAAAAGGAGGATGCATCAGGAGAAATCCTGGAGAACTCGTTAAACTGGCGAGGCTGGAAGGAATTACGTCTCAGAGGAACTCTCGGGATCCGTGTTCCCGGCTGGTGACAACGCCGCGGCAGTCCTGACACAAACAGGCGAGGAAGATTTGCACCATCGGCCGCCGTGTTCGGAGCGATGCTTGATCCGAGGTGCGACAGGCACCGTCACGCAGGCACGGCCTCGGGGCTTGGAAGTGAGGGGCGAGCACGTGCCAGCTGCACCCAGATTCCAGCTCCTCCTGGGCCACGCTTCCTCCGCCCTCCTGGCTCATTCTGGCGGGAGCAGGGTGCCTGCCGTCCGTCACTGTCCCAGGCGGCCCCGCCTCCGTGTCCCTGTGTCCTCATGCCCTGGGCTTCTGGGATTGGGCTGTAAACGCCTCCTACATCACGCTGACAGGCTGTCCCCGGGTGAACGCCATGCAGCCACACCTCACGTACGCACTGTAGGACCGGCATCGCTGGACACCTCCCCAGACAGGGACTCTCTTCTGACCTCCATTGCTGAGGGGATTTCGGACGCCCCTCCTTTATCCCTGCTGCAGACAGACGTTCCTCACGCCCATCCTCGCTCTGATGCCCATCCCCTGAGGGAGCCGGGTTCCCCTCTGAGCGCTGAGGGACCTTCCTCCAGAGCACATGTGTCAAACACAAGGTCCGCGGGCCAAATCCGTCCCGCCAGGCCTTGCAATGTGGCCCACACCGTGCTGTCATCACTGCACTCCGCTGCGTTTCCATCACAATGACAGTTTATGACTGTTCAGTAAACCATTCGGCCCGCGATTTAGGCTGGATTTTAGATTTTGGCCCCTTCTCTGATTGAGTTCGACACCCCTACTCCAGAGCGTCAGGCCTGCGGCATCAGGCGGGTCTGAGCCGCGTCCGGCTCCAGAGTCTGCCTTCCCTTCTGCGTCACGTGCCAGGTCCTTCGGTCTGAGGTCCCTGGGGAAGAGCAATCCTTCCCTCCCGAGGCTTACAGGCAGCACAGAACGAAGGAGATGTTAAAGGAATGAGCCCGAGGAACAAGGCAGGAAGGGAAAGGGTCTCTGACCACCACCTCCTCCAGGAACCCCGGGAGCTCTGAGCGCTGTGCCCGCTGCCCCTGTACACACAGCCTTCCCGCTGAGGTGTGATCGCGTGTTCGCACGGCGTCAGTCACAGCACCGCGGGGCCCACGCCCGGAGGCGGGGTCACCGCTCGCCCCGTTGTCGACGTGAGACTCCGTCAGCACCACCTTCAGGGCCGATCGTTCACGTGGGATACGTCACGCAGCCGCCTCAGTACACACAGGACACACAGGACGAAAAGTCAAACATCCGTTCCTGATCCAAAGCAAAACAGGTCGATCCTCACGCTCCATGGCATCGAAGTAAAAGGGAAAACTTTCCACGCTGCACTCAGATTTCACAAACGAAACGGAAGTGCTGTCACCGCTGGAACTCCATGCTCTGGAAGGAAAATCCAATGCCGTCAAATAAGGAAAATAAATGAGGAGTCTGTGCATTGGGAATGACCAGATGCAAAATTCTCATTATCTCAAGATCAGATGATGCTGGAGAAGATTAAATAAAATGGCTGGTAAAAATGCCATTTACAAAAATGAATGTTTTTCCTAGATACAAATCATAATAACAGAAAAAATAAAACTTACCATAGCAAAAAAATAAAAATAAAAACACAAATAAAGAGGTATCATCTTAACAGTGACTACACAGAACAAATATGAAGAAAATGTCACCATTTACTGAGGAGACATCGAAGAAAAGCTGAGTGTTTCTACATAGAAAAGCTAAAAGCTCTAACAGGATCAATGCAGCCTTCAAAAAAATAAATCTTAAAAGGATCAAGACTTTGGGAGATATGTGACTAGACCGGATTAAGTTTATCTGGAAGATTCCATCTACCGGACCCTCCAGGTTGGGGATCTGGAGAGAATGTGATTAGAAAAGACATCTTTCATCGAATACGAAAACAAAACTGCCAGCAGTGAAACGTCTGTGGCCGGGCTGGAGCCTTCCTCGTCCCTCGTTGGGCAACCAACTTCCCCAAACCCATCGGCCCGAACGGCTCAGGGTCCTCAGCTCTGGGCGCTGCGGGTCAGGGCCCTGGACAGGGGTTCGGCCGGGTTTCCTGCCTCTGCGGGTCTGACCAGGACACCAGGCATCAGGCACCGCAGCGGCCACCCTCGGGTCCCACCCGGACGGGCCCGCCGCCAAGCTCACGCCTCGGCTGCTGGGAGGAGGTGGTCTCGCCGGTGGGCGACTGGGGGTCTGCATCCCCTGCCCAGGGGCCCCCAGGGCCCCCCAGGGTGGCTCCCACCCGGCGGGTGGCTGCTCACAGCCCCAAGGGAGCAGGAAAGAGGAGCAGCCCCAGGAGACGCAATGACTGCTGACGGCCATCCCACCACGCTCGCTCGCAGTGCCCGGTTCGTTACGAACACGTCACCAGGCCCGGCCTCCCCGTGAGGGGGGGATTGCACCTGGGCATGAGTTACCCTGGGGCCCCGGGGCTGCCCTGACCATCTTCCTGCCAGGACCAAGCCAAGGGAAGGACACCAGGAGACCACAGATAAGCCCGAGCCCTTGGACAGGGAGGAGGCGTCCCACACAGGACGGAGAGCCGTGCCGCTTACTGTGTCCCCCCAGAGCCAGGCTTCACCCGTCGCCCCCGACAACCAGCTGGAACTCCGACGCCTTCCTCTCACCGGCTGAGTCCCAGCAGGTCACAAAGGCACACGTCCAGAGGGCGATGTGCACAGGGACGGACCGGTCTCTCCCTCCGAGGCTCTCTCCGTGGGAGAAAGGTTCTCAGCCCGACGGGAATTCCGTGAAAAGGGTGGTGTCATTTGCCTAAACAAACTCAAACATTTATATGAATTAAACGCTAGAAAAGAACATTTGCTACACATATGACAACGAGCCTACTTCCTTCACGAAAAAATAGTTCTTCTGAATAAGGAAGAAACTAACCCAAGCATATGTTCGTATCCAAGGTATAGGTGAAAAAGCCCACCATTTCCTCGTAATTAAAGAACTATAATGTCATAGAGAAAAAGAGATAGCATTTTGCCAATAAAATGGCAAAAATAAATAAATAAATAAAGTTTCACCACCTGCAGCTGGAAAAGCTGAGAGGAAGGTAAGTGCAGGCTGCCTTCTTGGGCAGCCGCCTGGCCAACTCCTTCCCAGTGAAACTATGAACAACCGTCCAGGACGGGGGCATCTTCTGACCTCACGGAGGCCCGTGCGGCGGGCACCACCCTCGTGTCCCCGGTTATAACCGCCAGGAACAGGAGTAAAGTAACAGTCACTGGTGGTGCACCTGGTGCAGGAATGCTGCTCAGTGTGAACACACACACACACACACACACATGCACAAAAAAACACATACACACAAACACACATATACACAAACACACATACACACATAAACACACATATACACACAAACACCTGCACAAAACACATGCACACACAAACACATACACAAATGCACATACACACATGCATACACAGATACACGTACAAGCACACATATACAAGCACAAAAACACACATGCACACAAACACGTGCATACACACACACACACACACACACACACACACACACATACACACACACACGTCGGCAGGGCCGGCCTGAGGGAGCCACTGAGAGCAGCCGGGAGAACGCTCTCTCTTCTCTAAGTTTTCTCCCCGCAGTTGCGCATTTTCCCTCTCCAGTATCTCCCCACCACACGTTCACCTCCTTCAGCCAAAACATCCACACGGGACGGCGACGAGGCAGGAAGAGCAAGAACCCGTGAGAGAAAGGAGGCGAGGGCGAGGCATTCCCTTCAGAACGAGTCCGTCTAACCTCGGAGGGGGTGTGGAGAAAATGACCCCCGTGTGAAACACCTTTCAGTGATTAATGAAATACGATCCTCAGCACTGGAGAGAGGCAGACTCTGAAGAAGCAGGAATCGTTTTCAAACAAACCCCAACCACAAAGAGGCACCTCAATGTTTCCTGGATGAGTGTTCGAATGTTTAAGGTTAAAAATGGTTGAGAACACCAAATATGATAAGACATCAGACACATCTTCGATCTCACTATATAACAACGATAAGAAAGTGGATATTGTTATCACTGGACATTTTTAAAAATTTACTCATCCTTAGTCTGTTTAAAGCCAAGTTCTGTTTTCTTCCTTTTTTAAAATATATTTTTATTGATTTCAGAGAGAATGGGAGAGGGAGAGAGAGAAACATCCATGATGAGAGAGAATCATTGATGGGGCTGCCTCCTGCACGCCCCCAACGAGGGATGGAGCCCACAACCCAGGCATGTGCCCTGAGTGGGACTCGAACCTCAGACCCGTCAGTCCGCAGACGGACGCTCCATCCACTGAGCCAACCTAGTCAGGGCCCAAGTTCTGACTTCTTGGTTTTGTTCTCCATTGAACAAAGAATCCGTGTATAGGACAAGTTGGAAAGCTTAGAACACAAGGCCCGAGGGCCAAATCCGTCCCGCCAGGCCTTGCAATGTGGCCCGCACCGCGCTGTCATCACTGCACTCCGCTGCGTTTCCATCACAATGACAGTTTATAACTGTTCAGTAAACCATTCGGCCCGCGATTTAGGCTGGATTTTAGATTTTGGCCCCTTCTCTGATTGAGTTCGACACCCCTAGCTTAGAACTATTGGTGTTGAATATGAAAATAAACAGAACAGCTTGTTCTGAAGCCCCCTCGTCAGCAGAGGCGAGACAGGGGCATGAATCGCTCGGGAACCCTGGCTCCAGTAACCTGGGGCGGGACCCGGGCTGTTTGCCTTCAGACGCCCACCCCCGAGGAGAGCCGGGCGGCCGTCCTGTGTCTCCTTTGTGACTAGCCCAGCCCCGGAACTGCTCAGGGAGGGCCAGCCAGCCTTCTTGGAAGAAGAAATGAAATCACCCAGAAAAGCGCGTTGGGGACCATGAGGAAGTAGGCCCTACCCGGGTCTGCCTCCACAGAACCAGCTGGGAACAGGAAACGCTGACAGCGAGCTCAGTGCTGTCAGTCACACGGAACGCAGGTTACACGGAACGCAGGCTACACAGAACGCAATTACACGGAATGCAAGTCACACGGAATGCAGTCACACGGAACACAAGTTACACGGAACATAAGTTGCACAGAATGTAAGTCACACGGAATGTAAGTTACACAGAACATAAGTTACACAGAGTGCAAGTCACATGGAACACAGGTTACACGGAATATAAGTTACACGGAACGTAAGTCACATGGAACATAAGTTACATGGAATGTAAGTCACATGGAACATAAGTTACACAGAGTGCAAGTCACACGGAACACAAGTTACACGGAATGTAAGTCACACGGAATGTAAGTTACACAGAATGTAAGTCACACGGAACACAAGTTACACTGAATGTAAGTCACATGGAATGTAAATTACATGGAATGTAAGTCACATGGAACATAAGTTACACGGAACGTAAGTCACACGGAACACAAGTTACACGGAATGTAAGTCACACGGAACACAAGTTACACTGAATGTAAGTCACACGGAACGTAAGTTACATGGAATGTAAGTCACACGGAACACAAGTTACACAGAATGTAAGTCACACGGAACACAAGTTACACGGAATGTAAGTCACATGAATCTGCTGACTTCCCAGATTAAAGTCCATGTGACCACAAGACAAAACTGCTGTTGGGAAAAAACCATGTAACAATAGGTTTTCTACTTTTTAAATTTTTATTTTATTTTTTAATCCTCACGGGAGGGTATTTTCCCGTTGATTTTAGGGAGAGTGGGAGAGAGAGGGAAACATCGAATGAGTGAGACACGTCGATGGGCTGCCTCCTGCCTGAGCCCAACCAGAGCCGGGGCCAAAGAGGAGCCTGCCACCGAGGTCAGGGAGGAGGGGCGGGCACAGAGGCCGCGGGGCCGTGGCTCGGATACCCCGTGACGGCCACCCAGGCTCTGCTCGCCAGCCGTCAGCCCTGGGGCGGAGAGAACAGCGTGAGCAAAGCCTGTGCCCCTGGCTCTGACGACTCACGAGGAACGAGCCTGCCCGGAGGTCACCGTGCTCTGACCGCGGACGCCGTCCTGCGAGGCTCAGCTCAGCCTGACCTCAGGCTCATCCTCTCTCACCGGTCGGTCCACACCCCTCTGTCGGTCCGTCCCTCTGTGCTGGCCGTCTCCCCGCTTCCTGGGAGGCAGGGCTGCGCCTGCACCCGCCCACCCGCCCGCCGGCTCTCCCCTCCACCCGCTGTCCTACTGAGATGACACCGAGGCTCAGAGCCTTTCCGATCGCGCTCACCCGCGTCCTGGTTTCCTCGAGGCCTCGCCCGGACAGCGGCGATGCCCACGCCGGGGGCTCCAGCCAGAACATGCAAACGGGAACCCCTCCTCCCTTTAGGGGGTGGAGGCAGGCCAGTGAGACTGTCCCATAGGCCCTCTCTGCCGGGCCTCCCGCCACCCAGCTGCCCTCCCGGCTCTGCTCCGCAGGAGGCCGGCTCCGTTCACCGCCCGCCTCCTGGGGGCAGCGCCCACGAGGGAGCAGGGCGGCGCTCTCCGGGCCCGGCACCAGGAGGGGACTGAGCCGCACGGGTGTGAGGTCACGTCTGCGGCCAACGGGCTGGCCTGCAGCCCCATCCCTGGTCAGGCCTTATTCTGGTGCTTCAGGGAGGGGGTGTTCCGAGGAGAGAGGACCTAAGTCAGGGATCTAAATCCTGAACTCTGACCCTCCCGGGAGCGAGGAGGGTCCTCGGCCTGAAAGCCTCGGAGTGAGACCAGCCCCGGCTCTGAGCCGCACGGGCGCTCCGTCCCGGGTCTCAGCCTCCGGCCCACCTGGTCTTCTTGGAAGCCAGCCATCCCGCCCTGTGAGCGCCGGCTGTGAGGATAGACCCTGCTCCTCCAGGGCCTGGCTGAGACAGCGTCCGGGGAACACGGCCCCAGAGCCTGCCAGAGGGGGGACCTGCCAGAGGGGAACCTGACAGAAGGGGGACCTGCCAGAGGGGGACCTGCCAGAGGAGGAACCTGCCAGAGGGGGGACCTGCCAGAGGGGGACCTGCCAGAGGGGGAACCTGACAGAGGGGGAACCTGCCAGAGGGGGAACCTGACAGAGGGGGGACCTGCCAGAGGGGGACCTGCCAGAGGGGGGACCTGCCAGAGGGGGAACCTGCCAGAGGGGGAACCTGACAGAGGGGGGACCTGCCAGAGGGGGAACCTGACAGAGGGGGACCTGCCAGAGGGGGACCTGCCAGAGGGGGGACCTGACAGAAGGGGGACCTGACAGAGGGGAACCTGCCAGAGGGGGAACCTGCCAGAGGGGGAACCTGCCAGAGGGGGAACCTGCCAGAGGGGGACCTGCCAGAGGGGGACCTGCCAGAGGGGGGACCAGGAACCTGACAGAGGGGGAACCTGCCAGAGGGGGACCTGCCAGAGGGGGACCTGCCAGAGGGGGGACCTGCCAGAGGGGGGACCTGACAGAAGGGGGGCCTGCCAGAGGGGGGACCTGTCAGAGGGGGGACCTGACAGAGGGGGGACCTGCCAGAGAGGGAACCTGACAGAGGGGGAACCTGCCAGAGGGGGGACCTGACAGAGGGGGGACCTGCCAGAGGGGGAACCTGACAGAGGGGGACCTGCCAGAGGGGGACCTGCCAGAGGGGGGACCTGACAGAAGGGGGACCTGACAGAGGGGGACCTGCCAGAGGGGGAACCTGCCAGAGGGGGAACCTGCCAGAGGGGGACCTGCCAGAGGGGGACCTGCCAGAGGGGGGACCAGGAACCTGACAGAGGGGGAACCTGCCAGAGGGGGACCTGCCAGAGGGGGACCTGCCAGAGGGGGGACCTGCCAGAGGGGGGACCTGACAGAAGGGGGGCCTGCCAGAGGGGGGACCTGTCAGAGGGGGGACCTGCCAGAGGGGGGACCTGTCAGAGGGGGAACCTGACAGAGGGGGAACCTGCCAGAGGGGGGACCTGACAGAGGGGGGACCTGACAGAGGGGGAACCTGACAGAAGGGGGACCTGACAGAAGGGGGGCCTGCCAGAGGGGGGACCTGACAGAGGGGGGACCTGACAGAGGGGGAACCTGACAGAGGGGGGACCTGACAGAGGGGGAACCTGCCAGGGGGGGGACCTGCCAGGGGGGGAACCTGACAGAGGGGGGACCAGGAACCTGACAGACGGGGGACCTGCAGGAGGGGAACCTGCCCAGGAAAGGGTTTGCTGCTTTGGCACCTGCAGCCCCGCGCAGAGCAGATCCCGCGAGTGGGACCAGCCTGACTGAGCCGAGGTCGTGAGGAAAGGCCGGAGGCAGGCGGGCGGTTTTGATCGTGTTTAATGAAAAAGAAGGTACATGAATAGAAACGGACACAAAACAAGAGATTGAGGGGGCAGGTGGTGGTAGCAGAACGAGGGAACCGTGTGTGAATCCTGAATTTATGCTTATATTTCCATTCGTAATTTCGACCCCAAACGCCTCATTAACCCCCAAACAGAGCAATCGCCCTCATCGTGCTGATGTCTTCCCGAGGACTCCCCCAGACCGTCTCCACTCTCCCCGCCGATTCCTGGGCCCCCGACACCGCGAGGGGACGCGCTCCGGGCCTTTTCCTGCTCTTCGGCCGCAGCCACCGCCGTGCGTTTGGCGTGGCCCGCGCCGACGTTTTCGCGGAAGCAGGGTGCCACGCGCCCGTTTACCCCTGGACAATCCCCGCGAGGGATGACTGTGGGCGTGGGCGCCTCAGGAGGCTCTGCTCGGCCAGGGAGACAGTGACAGGCGCAGCCGCACGGTGAGCACCGCCTGCTGGCGTGTGGCTCGATCCTGTGTGAGTGGAGCCCGTCGATACCCATTTTCGTCCTGTCTCCAACTGAGAAGAAACGCGAGGGGGACAGATTGTGATACACATGGGGCAGTGGGTTTGCTTTCGTTATCTTATTTAACGTGCGATCTCCCTCCCGGGGCCAGACCTCAACGTGCGTGGCTCAGAGAGGCTCAGCTCAGAGAGGCCCGGCTCAGAGGCGGCGGGATGAGGGTGGCCCGGAGGGGGGATGGCGGGGGGCAGAGGCCTGGAGGGGGGATGGGGGGGATGAGGGGGCAGGGACCCGGAGGGGGGATGGGGGGGATGGGAGGGATGGGGGGGATGGGGGGGATGGGGGGGCAGGGACCCGGAGGGGGGATGAGGGGGAGGGGGGAGATGGGGGGGCAGGGACCCGGAGGGGGGATGGGGGGGATGGGAGGGATGGGGGGGCAGAGGCCCGGAGGGGGGATGGCGGGGGGCAGGGGCCCGGAAGGGGGATGGCGGGGGTTGAGAGGGGCAGGGGCCCGGAGGGGGGATGAGGGGGATGGCGGGGGGCAGGGGCCCGGAGGGGGGATGGCGGAGGGCAGGGGCCCGGAGGGGGGATGGGGGGGATGGGGGAGATGGGGGGGCAGGGGCCCGGAGGGGGGATGGTGGGGGATGGGGGGCAGGGGCCCGGAGGGGGGATGGGGGGGATGGCGGGGGGCAGGGGCCCGGAGGGGGGATGGGGGGGATGGGGGGGCAGGGGCCCGGAGGGGGGATGGGGGGATGGCGGGGGGCAGGGGCCCGGAGGGGGGATGGCGGGGGGCAGGGGCCCGGAGGGGGGATGGGGGGGGGATGGGGGGGCAGGGACCCGGAGGGGGGATGGCGGGGGCAGGGGCCCGGAGGGGGGATGGGGGGGATGGGGGGGCAGGGGCCCGGAGGGGGGATGGGGGGATGGGGGGGCAGGGGCCCGGGGGGGGGGATGGCGGGGGCAGGGGCCCGGAGGGGGGATGGTGGGGGATGGCGGGGGGCAGGGGCCCGGAGGGGGGAGGGGGGGATGGGGGGGCAGGGGTCCGGAGGGGGGATGGGGGGGATGGCGGGGGGCAGGGGCCCGGAGGGGGGATGGCGGGGGGCAGGGGCCCGGAGGGGGGGATGGCGGGGGGCAGGGGCCCGGAGGGGGGATGGGGGGATGGGGGGGTGGGGGGATGGGGGGGTGGGGGATGGGGGGGTGGGGGGGCAGGGGCCGCTGCGCTAGGACGAGCCCTGCCGCTTCTGGTACTGGACGCGGAGCTTCTCCAGCTGCTCCACGCACTGGGACTGCGCCAGCTTCAGGGAGCGGTTCTCCTCCGTCAGCGCCTCGAACTCCCGGGCCAGCTGGGCGGCGTCCACCTTCTCCTCCTCCGCCTGCGCCAGCTTCGCAAGGAGCTCCTTCCTGCGGGCGGAGCGGAGAGCACACGCTGAGACGCACGCGTGTAGAGGCACAGAGGAGCCCGCTCCCCATCTCCCCCTCTGCCCGGCCTCCCCAGCCTCAGATCCTTTATTTGTTATATTTTTTCACGGGCTCTTTGGAGAGAGAGGAAGGGAGAAGGAGACAACGATAAGAACATCGATGAGAGAGAGACATCATCCATCAGCTGCCGCCTGCAACCCAAGCAGGTGCCCTGCCCCAGAATCAAACTGGGAATCAAACTCGTGGCCTCTTGGTTCCTGGCTCGATGCTCAACCGCTGAGCTACACCGGCCAGGCCTTGGCCACCGATCCTTTCGGTCCTGGCGCCTCTGAGACGCTCAAACCAGAAAACGCTCCAGGAACCCTTCGGCCCTCAGGATCTGACCTTTTACGGGTGCAGCAAAGAATGACAATGAGTTGGGGGGACCCAGGAGACCTGCTGCGGTTAGGATGTGCCCAGTGCCCGTGGTGGGGAGCGGGGCTTGCCCTCAGGCTCCCCCCAGAGGCAGGCACCTTCCCGCTCTCTCCGTTCGGAGTTGAACAAATCAGCACCAACTCTTGGGACTAAGAATCCCGCCCCCTCCCGACCGCTCTCCCTGACCTGAGGTCCGTCCTGCAGCCGGTTCGCAGAGCCGTGTCTGTCCTGTTGCTGCAGGTAGAGAACCAGGAAGCGGCTCGAGGGACCGGAGGGACGTGAGGGACTAGCAGCTCAGTCCTCAGTCAGGACCGCAAACAATGCAGTGAGCCCGGCCGGCGGGCGCAGGGGCTGGGCGTCGACCTGTGAACCTGGAGGTCACGGTTCGATTCCTGTCAGGGCACAGGCCCTGCTGTGAGCCGGATCCCAGGAGGCAGCGGTCAGTGATTCTCTCTCATCGTGGATGATGAGAATTGGTACTTCCTCAGGAGTTACCAGAATCAGGAGGACTTTATTGATAGGTTTCTAAATTAGTGTCGTGCGTTTGCTAAGCAATTATCCATGTAGCCAATGATCCTGTCAAAACGTGTAAAAAAAAAAAAGCCTAGAAATAAACGGACTCAGGAATTGTCTAAAGATGTAAGAATGCTTAGTAATTTTTTTAAAAAGCTTTCAATAAAATTGCCCTTTTTCCCAACTGAAAAGAAAAAATGCCAATAAAGGTAAACGCAGGCTTTTCTCACGTGCTTGGTGAATGGGCCAGAAGTAATCATTTACAGTCACTCTGCGGAGTTTATGACGTAAAAAACGTCCACCTATTCAATACCAGAGTTTACACCAGCTCCCTGCGGCTCTGCAGCCTCCCACACGGGGCCCGGGCGACCCCTGCTGGAGGAGGGAGGAAGCTCAGCCTAGGGCGGCAAGCCCGGCTCCTGGAGGACCAGGCCACGCCCTGGGCCCTGGGCACTCACCGTCCTCACTGGGGCGGCCCCTTCGGGAAGTGACGGAAGACACTCTCCTCCAAACGTCAGATACAGCCCGTCCCTCCGGGACCCTGGCAGGACCCATCTCCTTGTTGTCACAGGAGATGTGACCATGCTTCCTGCCCAGCAATGTGCCTTCGCCTTCACTGCTGATATTAACTCCGTGTTTTAGACACAGGCCACAGAAATTCCAAATAACATATGTGCACAGAGGTTGTTACAGTCTCCCATAAGCACTATAAGTAACCACTCTAAATCTCACACACATACACACACTCACACACACACACATACACATACACATACATATATATACACACACGTGTACACACACATATATATACACACATGCGTACACACATACACACACTCACACACATACATATATATACACACATGCGTACACACACATATATATACACACATGCGTACACACATACACACACTCACACACACACATACACACATACATATATATATATACACACACGTACACACACATATATACACACACACTCACACATACACATACACACTCACATACATATATATACACACGCGCGTACACACACACATATATATATGTACACACACTCACACATACACATACACACTCACATACATATATATACACACACATACACACACATATATACACACACACTCACACATACACATACACACATACATATATATACACACGCGCGTACACACACACACATATATATGTACACACACTCACACATACACATACACACTCACATACATATATATACACACAAGCGTACACACACATATACATACACACACTCACACATACACATACACACTCACATACATATATATACACACACGCGTACACACACACACACACACACACACACACACACACGCCCTGGGTGCAGCTCCCACTGGGGGGCTGGGATGGAGTCTGCAGGGAACAGACCGGAAGTGGGTAACTACTGATGGCAACCAGCTACAAAAGCGCCAGAAGCAGCCCAGAGGGCACGGCTCAGGGGTTGAGCATTGTGCTGTGAACCAGGAGGTCAAGGTTTGAGTACAGGTCAGGGCACAGGCCTGGTTGCGGCTCCATCCCCAGGGGGAGGCGTGCAGGAGGCAGCCGATCGATAATTCTCTCTCGTTGATGTTTCTCTCCCTCTCCCTTCCTCTCTGAAGTGAATAAAAATACACATTAAAACGCATGCCCACCCCCTGTGGCCCAGCAGCCGGACCTGCTGGCAGAGGCACCTACTTCCTCTCCTCGAGCTGCGCGATCTCCTGGCGGACTTCGCGGTACTCCTCAGCGATCTGGCAGTGCTGCTGGAAGACCTGCATGGACTCCAGGGAGTCATGGCTGGGCGGCAGGGGCTGGGAGCGAGACGAGGAGTCAGTCCATGTTCTGCCCTTCATGTTCTTGGGGGGCTGGGCAGAGAACAGCAGAGCCAGCAGCATCCCACGGGGTCTATTGGACGGAACCAGCCCCACACGCCCCTTCCAGAGCCAGCCACGCAGCCCCACACACAGTCACCACGGGCGGTTCCGGGTCTGTGTGCGTGGGCCCCAGCTGTCTGTCCCACAGCCCGAGGGGAGGAAGGGGGAGGGGAGGACATGAAACACAGGCAGCATGGCCACCTCACTCCCTAACACATGGACAAGCCTGGCTTTCCTGAGTTTATAATTTGGATTTCCAGTTAGCAACAGGTTATTAAAATCACTATTTTTAGAAACTCTCATTACTAGTCTTTTAAGTAGCTTTTAAAATCACCCCTTTCAATTACTTCTAGAAAAAAATGTTATATGATAGCTGAGAAATAGGCACATTGCAGGCTCTTCTGTCTCACCACGGCCTAGGCGTGTGAGCTGCGTGTCTGCCCGGTCGTGTGCTCACCTTTTCCGCGTTGGTGACTTGGGAACGAGTGAAGGTCTCACTGCTGCACCTCGCACTACATTCTGCAAGAACACGGACCTTCTGGGTGTCAGAGTCGGGGACCCCACCAGGCACAGTAGAAATTCTATAGAGTTTATTGTCTGGCGGGCGGGTGACTGAGACGGCTCTCCTCATTTATCCCCAGGCCTCTGAGTAGAGACCTTTTAGAAGAAGTAGATTTTTGAAATAGATTTGGAGGAAATGTACCTTCCGGTGGAACATCTGTAGTGTCCTAATCAATTGTAAATGTAATAAAAATTCCATTCTGTAGCATCTTTCCGTTTCGCCCATGGACACACTCGCAGCGTGGGCTCAGGCTGTTGGGACAACCCCTTTCTATCTATATTATAAAAGGCCTGTGGCTCTAACACCTTAATGACCAAAGGCTGACACGCTTTCGCGCCCTGGGCTTCCAGCAGGGCCATGAGCTGGAAAGTCGGGCCGGGCAGGCCTACAGCACGGCTCACCCTGCCAGAGAGAGCGGCCGCCAGAGGAATCCAGAGCTCCTGGCCCTCCCAGTCTGCCCTTGAACTCACCAGCTCATCAATTCTCACCTGTTCCACTGGCAAATGACCAGGGATCGCAGTAAGGAGAATGAAAGCAATTTGCTCTGGGCAGCTGAGCTGCGCGTCAGGGCCCAGGCCTTGCAGGGGTGGCGTGTGGGGAGCCTGAGACGCCGTGCACCTGTGTCCTGGCCTCGTGAAGCTTGCAGACCACACCCGGGTCAGTCAGTAACTTGCCACCATAGGAGTCTGACCCGCAGAGTCAGCTGTTACCTATGTGATGGCAAAAGGTTCCAGGGCCCTGGGGCTGCAGACCAGAGCAGTCACAATAAAGGGGAACTGCCCTTTGCTGCCACGATGTAAAAGGAAAACTGAAAATTAGGCATAATTTTCTTAAGAAGAGAAAGGCTCCTCCCCCACTCCCCTTAGCTTTTTATTAACTGGGATTTTTTCACGGGTTCTGTTATAGATATACATATACACATATATGTGCATATATATATATATATATATATATATATATAATTTTTATTTATTTTAGAGAGAAAGGAAGAGGGAGAGAGATACAGAAACACCAATGATGAGAGAATCATTGATCTGCTGCCTCTGAATGCATAATAATCTGGCCACTCGGTATATATATATTTATATTAGAGGATTGGTGCATGAATTCGTGCATGGGTAGGGTACGGCCAGCCTGGCCAGGTGGAGGGGATATGGACAGTTGGTCGATCTGCCTGCTGGTCAAACTCCTGGTCAAGGGGACAATTTGCATATTAGCCTTTTATTATATCGGATAGACACTGAGTGGCCAAATGATTATGCGTTCAGAGATCATCGTCATCTAACGACTCAGTGTGTGTGGCCAACAGTGTTTCCTCAGGCAAATGGACAGATTTGCCTGAGGAAACAGATTCCTGAAATTCAAGCACCAGAATCAAGTTTCCACTTTGAAAGCAGAGCGACCAGCAAGCTTCTGTCGTGTGATGCGTAGAACATGGGCATGGGGGAGTTAACTGGCCCCCATGAGCTTAAGATACTAACACATGTCCACACTATAAACCTAAAAGCATCTTCACAGAAAGCCCTGGTGACCGGATGAAATAGTCGGTTAACTTCGTGGAAGAAGAATTAACACTTTTATTTTTGCCTCCGTTCTCATTGCTTAATTTTAACTCTTCTCATCTGAGAGGTCTTTGTAGTTATTTCTGGGCTGGGAGCGCACGAGCAATAAATAAACTCTCTGTGGGGATGAGAATGAGGAGGAGAAGTTCTTATTTTCTCCCCAACGCGCACCTGCCTGGGGCGTGCAGTATCGCATCCCCAGAAAGGGGAGCTGTGGATCCCTGACAGCAGAGGCACCCTCACGGACAAGCGCACACACCGAGCGCGGACCACGGGACAAACTGTGCAGACCCACCCAGGCCCGGGCACCTGTTCCACTCCACACGTCCGGTCCTCAGAAGGTTAAATTAAGACGTTCTCCTAACGGCGTCTCAGGCCAATGCGGGGACACTTTTCCAAGACACAGCCCGGGTTTGCGTGAGGTCAGAGCCCTGGAGGGCACTTCCTCCCGCCCTCCCCACCCGCCTGCCCAGCTGCTGGGACGGGCTTCCAGGGGCTTTAATTACAGGCGGTGAGGTGAGCCCCACCCACGGCTCGGCCCGATTTAACGAGATGAAGTAACAGAAACCGCAGGCCGCTGGCCCGGGAGTGCCAGCCCAGCCACCCGCCCGCTCGCTCGCTGTCCGCGGGCTCGGTGCAGGGCAGCGGCCTCCTGCGATGGCCCCAGGCCCTGGACCGCCCCGGGGGACAGGCCCTGCCAAACCTCTCCGCAGGGGCGGGGCCAGCTTCAGTGTTTCCGTTTTCTCCTTGGCTCCTTCCAGGACTACCTACTGGCCCCTCCACCTCGAACATGTAAGCAGTTGACTCTCCTCTCCAGCTTCCCACATGGGAGGTATATTTAGGGAGCTAAATATTCTATGGTTGCTAAGCAGGCTTCATATTTATTCCTTAATTCTCGATGTTACCTTTCATTTGGAGGGCGGGGGGGAGCAGAGTGGTTTAAATTTATGTTGCACTTTATTTTTATAATGTATTTTTATTGATTTAAGAGAGGAATGGAGAGGTTGAAAGAGATTGAAACATCAATGATGAGAGAGAATCATTGATCAGCTGCCTCCCCTAATGGGGATCAAGCCATTGACCCGAATCAAACCCTGGACCCGTCCGTGCACAGGCCAGTGCCCTAGCCACTGAGCCAAACTGGCTAAGGCTATGTGGCACCTTAATGGCCCTAAATTAAGAAGCATAATTTGTTAAAACTAAATGGAAAAAAATACTCAGCAAAAATTGTAATATTTGGAAATGCTGTTGTCTAGAGTTTTAAATATTTTTTTAAACATTTTAAGAACCAACATTTTATAACATCTACATGATGGTCAAGGTCAGCACTAGTAAATGTGCAGCGTCCCTTATATAACATCGGAACGAAGACTATTTAAGTCATTCCTGTTGGCATAAGCAATACCACAGGGTGATAACTCAAGAGTGTCCCTTGCCCTAGCTGGTTTGGCTGAAATTTGTGGGTCTAGCCTGCAGACTGTAGGGTCCTCAGTTCAATACCAGCCAAGGGCACATGGCTGGGTTTCAGGCTCGGTCCCCAGTAGGAGGCATGCAGGAATCAGCCAATCAATGATTCTCCCTCATCATTGATTTTTCTATCTCTCTCTCTCTCTCTAAAATCAATTTTAAAAATGTATATTTTTTAAAAAGAGTATCTCAAAGTTTTCCTACAAGGCATATCCCACTGACCAAGGACAGAAGGCACCATGATAGAGTCCAAAGATCTATGTGTATTTTCTCTGTGTCGGTTAACTTCGTGGAAAAAGAATTAACACAGCAGCCTCAGACTCCACAAGGTGCTGATCAGCGTGTCTGAGAGGGAAAAGCAGCCGTTTCTGCTGGATGGTGGAGAACCCTGGAAGGCTGACTTCCATTCCGTGTCCTAGCTTCCTGCCCCAGCCAGCAGGACCTACTGATGCAAGACCTAAAAGCAGTTTCTGGAGGGACTGCTCGGATAACAGGATATTACCGTCCACACTGTGTATTTGTGGAGGTGACCTCAGCCCCTGGACGGACCAGACACCATCTGAGGAGCGGCCAGCTCAGCGTGTCCTGCCACCGTCCTGTTTCATGGACACATGATTGTACAACCTTCGATGCCTCACTCAGTGAGCGCCTCGTTAGGGAGGAGAATTAGCATGAGCTGAGCTGAGCGTTGGTCTGGCCAAGCTCTGTGCCCAGCCGCTCCATCACACAGCCGATCCCACCACGGTGATGCGGGCGTGGCATCGTCTCGGCTGCAGCTCCAGGAGCGAGGCTTAGAGAGTGAGTGCCCTCATTCCCCGGGGCACAGAGCAAGCAGGGGTGGAGCTGAGCGCCAGTCCTGGCCAGGCCAACGCCACACCTGATCCCATCAGCAACTACTCGTGAGCTTAGCCGACACCCGGTTATAAAAACGGGTTCCTACCGAAACCGGTGGCTCCGTGAATAGAGTGTCGGCCTGCGGACTGAAGGGTCCCGGGGTCTATTTTGGTCAAGGGCATGTACTTGGTTGCGGGCACATCCCCAGTGGAGGGTATGCAGGAGGCAGCTGATAGATGTTTCTCTCTCATTGATGTTTCTAGCTCTCTATCCCTCTCCCTTTCTCTCTGTAAAAAAAAAAAAAAAAAAAAAAAAAAAAAAAAAATCAATAAAATATATTTAAAATAAAAATTTTAAAAAACGGGTTCCGTGTTCCAGGGCTCATAATCAAGACCCCACTGCGGCCTAGCTCTGCAGCATCCACAAGCCATTCCGTGGTCTCCCAAACACAGCGCAGCGTGACTAGATTTGAAGGCAAATTCGGTCCTGACCTTGTTACATTCCAGCCCTGTCTTTCCAGAGAGAGGAGTCAGCGTGACCTTTTCCAAACGGAAGGACACGGGGGCCTGAAGACTTTTCATTCATTCTTAGAAGTGGACTCAACTGGCCTCTGCATGGCCTCAACGCGCTGGCCCACACCCGGCCTCTGATGGGCGTGGAGGATTTAGAAACCCATTTCCAGGAAAGGAATCCACACAAAATAGAACCAACCTACCACCTGCCCCTGGCCGAGGCCCGTGGGCCATAAATGAATTTCATGGAGGGATGTGCGTTTTCACACCTGCCGTGCCCGGGCCCTCTTGCCCAGCCTCTTGCATTAATAGAGACATCAAGAGCGGTGTCGGTCACGGCTATTCTTGCCTGGGGCTGTTTTGGGCTTCTGTGGAAATAGAAGCGCCACACATTTCATGCTCAAACATGTCCACATTCTTGGCAAAGTCACAGAAACCCTGGGGGTCAGATGGTGGTGGAGGATCCACCACGTGGATATTTTACAGCCGAGTTCTGTGAGTGACTGTGGAATGTGTGAGCTCTCAGAAAGTCAGAACAGGTTTTATGAGGTTGTTCTACGACCATGCCATGAGCCCTTGCAAACCAGAAACAAACAAAAACCCATACACCTATCAAAGCAATATGAGCGACCACAGGCTCCACAGCAGGGTCGGAAGCAGGAGGGGGAGAGAGAGAAGGAGGAGGGGGAGAGAGAGAAGCATCAACATGAGAAACACGATTAGTTGCCCCCGCAACACCCTGACCTGGGCTGGGGATCGAACCTGCAACCCAGGTCCCTGCCCTTGACCGGGAATTGAACCACACCCTTCTGGTCCAGGGGCCAATGCTCTGGGAACACAGCCGGCCCATCAAATAGCCTGGACGGCAGTGAGCTCCAGCAGAAAGGACTGTGACAGGGGCCAGGATGGCTGTTGTCTCGCCTCCCCGGCCAGACCACCGGCAGCCGGACAGCCCGAGGCCCAGCGGGAGCACGTGTGGGGCGGACGGAACGCAGGCAGAGCGATGTGAGGAGAGGAAAGGGGATGTGTGGACACCAGGAGGCAGGGGCGGGCGGCAGGTCCCGCAGGGGACGAGGGGAAGCCGGAGGCGGGCGCTGGGGGTGCAGGGGACACTCGAGAGAACAGAGAAGCCTTCGGACAGCGAGTGTGCCTCCTGCGACCCCACATCCTGGGCGACCTCCGGCATCTCCACCCCGACACCGCCCTGCTGGGCAGACAGGGCCCGGCCGGCTGGGGAAGGCCCTCCAGAGGCCACCGCAGGGCACCACAGCGTCCGGGCCGCCAGCTCTGGCACGGGCTCCGGGTGAGAACTGGCCGAGGAGGGGGACACCAGGTGGGTGACCAGGCCATCCTGTTCTTCCTGCCACCGAGGGCTCTGGGTCTCCAACTCCAGTGCCTCCAGGGACAGGCCCAGTCTGGGGGGACTGCGCTGGGTGCGAGGAAACGCCGGGGCTGCTGGGACCTGGAGATTGCAGCCCCTCCAGGGACTTTCAGACGCAATGTTTAGAGAAAATACGTGGTGACTGAGCAGATGTCCATGCGCAGGATGTGAGCCTGGGCTGGCCTCGCAATGACCTCGACCTGTGTGATGTCCTCAGCCTGTGCAATGACCTCAACCTGTGCAATGACCTCAACCTGTGTAATGACCTCGACCTGTGCAATGACCTGTGACCTATGTAATGACCTCAACCTATGCATGACCTCAACCTGTGTGATGTCCTCAGCCTGTGCAATGACCTCAACCTGTGCAATGACCTCGACCTGTGCAATGACCTGTGACCCATGTAATGACCTCAACCTGTGTGATGACCTCAGCCTGTGCAATGACCTGTGACCCATGTAATGACCTGCAACCTGTGTGATGACCTCAACCTGTGCAATGACCTGTGACCCATGTAATGACCTCAACCTGTGTGATGACCTCAGCCTGTGCAATGACCTGTGACCCATGTAATGACCTCAACCTGTGTGATGACCTCAGCCTGTGCAATGACCTGTGACCCATGTAATGACCTCGACCTGTGCAATGACCTGCAGCCTGTGCGTGGCCCAAAGGGGAGTGGACGCTGCGTGGCCCAGACAAAGGGGTGGACGGCACGTCCCAGGCCCAGGGCCCCTCCTCCCGCCCCCCTCCCACACAGTTGCCGGCACCTCTGCATGTCCCAGCCGGTTGGTGCTGAGGCCACAGGCAGGCGCGCCGGGGCCTGGCCTCTGTCTGCCTCCGGCCTCGGCCCAGCTCCGGGCTGTGAAGCGAGGAGGAGGGGGCGCGGAGAGCCTCACCTGCAGCTGCTGGTCTAGTTCCGGGAAGAGCAGCGCGGGGTCCTCCGGAGGGGCGCCATCTGGAAGGGGAGGTCAGACGGTCACTCTGGACCCTTCCCCGGCTGAGCCGCCGCCCCGCCCCCCCTGGTCTGCCCTCCGGCGGGACACGGAGCGGACGCGGAGGACAGCGGCATCACAGCCAGCACACACAGCGGCCGAGCCGAGGCGGCCGGGACCAGAGTTGCACAAATGTCCTGGTTGTTCTCCGATGTAAAAGGGTCTGGCCCTGGATGGAGGCCCAGTGGTTAGCGTGACGGCCGGGGGGGGGGGGTGGGGTGAGGGGGAGGGTTGGTTCCCGGTCAAGCACACGCACCTGGATGGCAGGTCTGATGCCAGGCCGTGGAAAGCAACCAATCACTGTGTCTTTCTCATCTCAGTGGTTTCCTCTCTCCCCTTCCTCCTTCCCTTTCATGCTCTCTAAAAAATCAATTGAAAAAATATCCTCTGATGAGAATTAACAAAAAAGAACAGCCTGGCCAGTGTGGCTCAGTGCCTGAGCATCCACCTCTGAGCCAGGAGGTCAGGGTTCGATTCCCAGTCAGGGCTCAGGCCATCCCCAGGGTGGGGCGTGCAAGAAGCAGCTGGCCAATGATTCTCTCTTACTAGTGTTTTTGTTTTTTAAAATATATATTTTATTGATGTTTTACAGAGAGGAAGAGAGAGGGAGAGCCGGGCTTTGGTTTTAAAAGCGAATCAAGTGGGATTAATCCCAGCAGGAAGTGGCAGCGGCGGCGAGAAAACCACAGGCAGATGTGAGGAGGCGCGCCAGCGGGAGCCTGGGCCATCTGCTGCCTTGGCAGCCCGGCCGCAGGCAGCGCCAGGCCCGGGATGTGTGGCCTGTTTACTCCAAACAGTGGCCGTCCGCGCCAGCGGGTTTTAAAATAGGCGAATCGGCTAAAAGCGGAGCGGTGAGTCACGCCGGCGGGGGGAGAGGGCGGTGACTCAGCCGGGACACAGCTGTGGACCTGGCCCAGCGCGGGCCTTGGCTCCTGAGAGCACAGCCCGTGGACTCCGGAAGCCGAGGTGCCGGTACAGTAGCGAAGCCGGCGGCTCCCCCCCACCCCCCGGCAATTCCCTTTTTTAAAGAAGAAAAGCAGCCTCCAAGTTTCTTTAGAATGTAAGAAGATCGGATGCAAGCATATCTGATTAAAATTTACTAATTTGCCCGATTCTCTTCATTGATGTTTCTCCCCCCCCCCTCACTGAAATCAATAAAAACTTACTTTTTAAAAAATTTATTTACCAAATATCGATTGAATGCCGTGACAAGGGCTCTAGGCTAAATCGGCAAATCACTTTATCGTATTTTAACGTTTTGAGGAAATCATTCCTAGGCTCCCTTTTCAAAAGGGGGCAGTGGGCTTGGTGGACACACTGGGGCAGGGGAGACGGGGGAGGTGGGAACCGTTGAGGATGAACTCTAGGAGGGATTAGAGCGAAGTGTGGACAAGCAGATGGTCGCTGAGTGGAGCAGGCGATGGGACTAAGTCAGCGGCACCTAAAACAGAGCTTCTGCCACGTCCGTCCCCTGTGCCCTGGACGTCATCTCGGCCCACCAAGCAGCTGCCGGCTGTCCTGTCCCTTTTTTTTCTTAGTATAGGTTATTGATTTTTTACAGAGAGGAAGGGAGAGGGATAGAGACTTAGAAACATTGATGAGAGAGAAACATCCATCAGCTGCCACCTGAACACTCCCTACGGAGGATGTGCCCACAACCAAGGTACATGCCCTTGACCGAAATCGAACCTGGGACTCTTAAATCCGCAGGCAGATGCTCTATCCACCAGCCAGGGCTGTTCTGTCCCTAAACAACCGCGTACGTGGGGCCGTGGGGTCTGTCACCAGATCCTCCCCCTCCGCAGTAACTGGACCTGCACTCTGGGAGGCGCCGGCGGCCATCTGACCAGCCTCTGGGTGCAGAGGCCGGAGTGTCCCGCCCGGGGCTCTCACCTCCCTCTGACTTCCTCCCTCTGGTCCCTGCCCCCACGGCACACACGCTCGGAGCCCCAGCAGCTCCCCCCAGACCCTGGGGACCGTGTAGTCAGCATCCTCAGGACAGAAGTCCTCGTTGCTGAGTCCTCATTTCCTGTTTTACATCTGAGAGATGACAACTCGGCCCAAACCGAGCAGGTGTGCACGGCGTCGGAGCCCCTGCTCTGCCGGCCGCCTGCCGACCCCATGCGGTCCCCACCCAGGCACACTCGGGGGCCAGGAAACCCACTCCTCATGAGGACCCCCTGGGGAGCCGGCTCAGGGGACAGCCACCTTCTTCCCTCCCAGCCGGGAGCCTGAGGGCCCCCTGCTCACACGCCCTCCCGTCCACCTGCTTACCCTGCGGGGCCTCTGCTCCTCAGGCCCTCCGTCTGCAGACCCCACATCCCTGACCCCGAGCCCCCACAGCCCTGCAGCTGGTCCTGCCTGCCATGGGCCCGGCTGGTGTCCCGAAGATTGTCCTTCAGGGACACACACTCACAGGCAAGCCAGTGCCCAGGCTCACGCAAACACACTCCCCGGGACCTCTGCCTCAGAAGGCCTGACACTGAGGACACGGCGTGTCCATGCAACAGGCCGTGGACAGGTCATGGACAGGCCTGCACGGAAGCCTTCGGCTTTCCCAGTGGGGAGAATTGACATGACCTCTCTGAGACACAGTTCTCTCCTCCTGCCTCAGGACCAGACACTCCAATGATAACAACCAGTGCTTAATACCACCAGGTCAGCTCCCGTTCCCGTTCCCCATCAGTCGGACCAAAGGGGTAAGGTGGGGGGTGCAGGCCTGCGGCCCACGGGGTGGACGGTCCCTTTTCCTCGGCAGAGAACAGAGAGGACAAGCCCTGCCTCCTCGTCTCCGGGCCATGAGGGGGTGTCGCTGGTCCTGGTGTTTGCTCTTTCCGTCCAAACCTCAGCGTGGGACGGTCTCCCTGACACCCTCCCATCGAGCAAACGCTTTCTACGAGAAATGTCGCCCCAAATTTCACAGGTGCACACAAGGGCTTCGGGCACTTTCCAATCTAAACTGAGATGGATGCTTTATTTATGGAAGTAAAATACGTGCTCCAAGGCTGCCGACCCGCGTGAATAATACGTCAAACGGCTTCTGTTAAAGTCACGCCGCTCTGAACCACATCAAAAGCTTTTTAAACCTGTTTCCTGCGTTCGGGGCCTCAGAGGCCTGCACTCCGTACTGCCCACGAGGTCTCAGCTGCAGAGAATCAGGTGCAGGGTAGAGACAGGGACAGGTCGGGACGTGGCATGGCCCTGGGCAGACTGCCAGTTCTTTGTCGTTATTATTGGTATCGATATCAATCGTCATGTGACCTCAGCCAGCACTGGCACCATCAGGCCAACAAGGTCGAGCGTCAAACAGACGGTGTGGTCCCCACGGGGATGGGACCAGTTTGAGGCGGCTTTGTCTCTTCTTTGGAGCCATGCTCTGGCCGCCGTTATTGCCGCCATCGTTTTGTGACTCTTACCCATCATCCTCTGTGAGAACGTCCTCACTAACTCAGCTTAGCGCACCCTTACCCAGAAACACCTGCTTCACAGAGTCCATGGGAGGCATTACCATCAGGTAAAACGTGCTCCCAGGTCCCTCCTCTCTTCCTCCAAAACCTCAGAACTGGCCTTCCTCCGTCACCCCACCCCGGGCCGCCCTGCTCTCACTTTCCTAAATGTTTTATTGATGTTAGAGGGGAAGGGAGAGGGAGCGACAAGAGAAACATCAGTGGCGAGAGGGAATCTGCCTCCTGCACGCCCCACACCGGGGATCCAACCCACACCCGGGCCTGTGCCCTGACCAGGAATCGAACGGAGGGAGAGGGGAAGGAGGAGGAGAAAGTAGAAAAACAGACCTAACACGGCTGAGGGAATGAGCCCGTTATTAGGCTCCTAAGACATGAACAAGTCAACAGTCCCAGGCAAAAGGAGTCCTTTTCTCACGGCTCTGCTTATCCTCAACCATCAGCTCAAGGCCATGAAATTGCTGCCTAAGGTCCACCCTGGCTGTCCCACGTCCTGTGAAAGTCGGGGTGCGTCCCCTGAACATGGGGTGCGTCTGCCACACACACTGGAGTCCAAAGGGCAGCACAGTGTGAGGAGGGCATTGCTGCCCTTGTGAACCGGATCCCAGGAAGCGCCCCCACTATGCGCACACCAGCCCTGACGCATGACCTGGATTCCCAGGGTGCACCCCACTATGCGCACGCCAGGCTGCAGACCTGCCTCCATCTGGGCACCGTTGAAGAAAGGTGGGCGGATGGCGGGTGCCCTGTGAGAGGTGCCCATTCCGCAGGTCAGGACAGCGGGCCCAGCCCCTCATGTGGCTTCGTGGGGGTGAATGCCCCTTCGGTCACTCACTGTCCCAGGAGCACCGTGTGGGCACCCCGGAAGGAGGGGGTGACGGGGAGACAAGGGCAGATGGATGGGAAGACAGAGGAACCAGCCCTCAAAAGACAGGTCTCGGTGGCCATGGTGTTTGTGCCTAGGCCTACCTATTACACATGTGTGTACACATGTACAAGTGTGTGCACACATGTACACCATACACACCACATACAGGGTGTGCCCCAGAACGTACACACACTCTCATAGCTGATGCCTCGCTCTGGAGATGAAGTGGTTTGTAATAAGCATTGCCTTTAGCTATTCAACATGTATGTGCATTTGGGGGACGCCCTGTGTATGCTGCGCACAGATACGACCCTGGCTGAGGGCGACAGCTGACACGCGTGGACATGCGAGCCTCCCTGGTCACTGCCATGACACACCCCGAGGTCCGGCCAAGGGGTGCGACTCCAGGCGTGTGAGGAGTCCCTGAGGGCGGGGGACGCCGGCTCCATGCAGGCAACCTCCTCACCCCCGCCCTGAAGAGGCCCCTCGCCTGTCCACACACCACCCCTCACCTGCCCACCAGCACCCCCTCACCTGCCCACACATCACCCCCCTCACCCCCCTTATCTGTCCACACACCTCCCTCACCTTCCACACACCATTCCCTCACCCCCCTCACCTCCCACCCCCCTCACCTGCTCACACACCTCCCTCACCTGCCCACCAGCACCCCCTCACCTGCCCACACACCTCCCTCACTTTCCACACACCACCCCCTCACCCCCCTCACCTCCCACCCCCCTCACCTGCTCACACACCTCCCTCACCTGCCCACCAGCACCCCCTCACCTGCCCACACATCACCCCCCTCACCCCCCTTACCTGTCCACACACCACCCCCTCACCTGCCCACACATCACTCCCCCTCACCTGCCCACACACCTCCCTCACCTTCCACACATCACCCCTTCACCTGCCCACACACCACCCCCCTCACCTGCCCACACACCACCCCCCTCACCTGCCCACACATCACCCCCTCACCCCCCTCACCTGCCCACACATCACCCCCTCACCCCCCTCACCTGCCCACACACCACCCCCCTCACCTGCCCATGCCTCACCCCGCTGCACCTGTCCAGGCACCTCGTGCCTCACCCCCTCACCTCCCACCCCTCACTCTACGTGTGGGAAGTGAGGGAGCCCCCAGCAGCTCAGCAGCAGAAAATGCTGCTGGAGCAGAGACAGCGTATTTCACACCCACCACCCGCCCGCTCTCAACAAACCTGCTTTGCTATTGTCGGAGAGTTAGCCCATGACTCTCAGCAAAAGAAAGCTGAAGTGGGGAAGGAAGAAAAGCAGAGAAAACGGACTAAACTGACAAAAAATGAGAGATGGGGAAGCTCCCGCCTTTAGAGGCAATGGGGAAAGCCACCCAGCTGGGACCTGATGGAAGTCAGGAGGTCAGGAGGTCAAGGTCGGCCGGCAGCACCTGCACGGGCCGCCCTGAGGTCAAGGTCGGCGGCACACTGCACGGGCCGCCCTGAGGTCAAGGTCGGCGGCACACTGCCCAGCCGTGGGCGCACACAGGGAGGGGCGCGGACGGAGGGCGCACCTGAGGCCTGGCCGAGGCTGAAGGCGATGCGCACTGGCCGGTCCGCAGGAACCCTGGCGGTGCTGAGCATGTGGGCGCCGGCGCGGCCTTCCCCCGGGTCTTCCAGCTGCAGGACAAGAGGCACCGTCACCGAGGTCGCAGCCGGGGGCCTGGCAATGGGGGCCCTTGGGGAGGCGCCGCTCTCTCGGAGAAGATGCTCCCGGCCCCCGGCCTGCCTGCCTGCATCCAGTGTCCCGGCCCGTTTACAGTCCCTCTTCGGACACAGAAATGTGGGTTCGGAAGCAGACATCTGGAGTGAAGTATACTGGACTTTGTCACATCCTTTCTCCCTGACAGCTCATTTTTAATTGAGGGGACTGTCATTAGACTGGGCTCGAAGGACTACGGGACGTGAATTACTGATCAGGAGGCAAAGGATACGCACCGGGGAATCCTTTGAAAAAGACCAAGGACTGTTTTAAAACATTCCACTGGCGTGCTATGAGCATCAGGACTGAGGAGGAGACACTCATGTCACCCTGTCACACTCATAAACATCAGACACTCATGTCACACTCATAAACATCAGACGCCCTCCCTGTAGATCTGTCAGCATCTCTAGGTTTCATGTCTTAAGTGCACGATATAAAACACAAAGCCTGCAACCATCCTGATGTTCCACCTCCCCCGTTGCATTACCATTTAATTCATAATGGAGGGCAGACGAACAGGAAAATATCCTGCAGACGAGCTGGGCTCAGGTGGGCACGTACATTGGTTATAGTAAGACAATTCAGCCCAAATACGTCTGAACCAAGAGGTGTGATCATTTTTGTTCACGGGCACCAGGAAGAGATATTGTTATAAATATCTCTGCTCCTTAAGTATATATATTTAACGTCTTTATTTTTAGTCTCTATTTTTATTTCCCCTAAACCCTCTACTTTCCTTCCCATGTAGACAGCAAACCGAGAAAACGCTGCAGGATATTTTAAGGAAAATGTCTCCAAAAACGGCAAAATATAAATCATCGTCCAGCCGCCCTCCCCGGGCTGTGGGAACCACTTCGGCAGCGCATTTTCTCACAAGCAGGGCCCTGAGTCTTTCCCATAACTTTTCTCCACCTAAAAATAGTGCCCAGAACATTGGGTTTTGTTTTCGCGATTATTTATAGAGCCAAAGCGAAGGCGTACATATGTCTGTGCGTCCGAGACGTGATGTGCACGGGACCGTCTTGCCCACAATGTGGACAGAAAACGGGCTTTTGGCCTCCTCGTTCAGCTTGGGGGGGAGACACAGCAACTGCTTGTTGAGAAGTAAGAACCACGCCTGGCCCATGCATGTCCCACGCCTGACAGTGAGGACTCCAGGGGCACCCGTCCCTCCTGCTGAGTGAGAAAGGAGGAGGACACGAGACATCCAGCGTGGGGACAGGGTGACATGAGTGTCTCCTCAGTCCTGATGCTCATTCCCGTGCAGCCCGGTCTGCTGAGCATCCAGTGTCCTGTTAGCCACCTGCTCCTGGGCATGGAACAGACTGCCTCCAATTTAACAAAACAAACTATAAAAAAAAACAACAACAAAAATACCCTGGACCTTGTGGCTAAAAGGAAAATGTCTCGGTCCTCAAACCACGCTATCACAATGTCTGAGGATGTGTGCTGGGCTCCCTCCCGGCCGGGGCTCCCGGCACGCCTGGTACTGAGAGCGTGCCGGCTCTGTGCGTCCGTCCGAGAGGGCAGGGAGGCGGCCCCCAGACACCCGGCTTCTCCCGGCACCGAGACATCTGTGCCCCCGGGCGGCGGCCGCCACGTCTGGACGCAGCGAGGACCACAGGGGCCCAGAGCAGATGCCTCCCCATCCCTCCTCGGCGGCCGAGCCGGCCAGGCGGCTGCCGCGCCCGGTGAGCAGCGGGCACACCTGTTCCTTACCTCACTCGGCGGGGAGTGTGCCCTCCTGTCGTCCAGGGCAGCTCTGCTGGCCGCCCGGCGCCTTTGTGCACAGAGACGCGGAGCCTGCACCTGCCGCGGCCGCTGGCCGTCTGAGCCGCAGCGACAGCTGCCCGCCGCTCCGCTACCTGCTGTCCCAGACCCGCGTCCCCCGGCCTCCTGTTCCGCTCCCCTCCTGCCCTCGCCGCCCCGACAGCCGGGATGCGGTCATGCTTCTAGAAAAAGCAGGGCGGGCGCAGCCCTCCTCCTGTCAGAGGCATTGATGAACAGCGGCCGCGGCGAGGCCAAATGCTCTCCCTCGTTAGTCCTGGCAAACCCAAAATACAGCAGGCTTGCGTCACACGGCAGGAATGTCTCAGCATGACCCAGTCGGGCTGGCTGTGCCCGCGGCTGGCACACACAGCGTGACCCCGGGCGGCAGGATGCCCTCGGGCAGCGCCGGGCACCGGCCCACTGGCGGCCGCGGGCCCACGCTCCGGTGGCACCATCCAGGAGCCCGTCCAGCAGGTGAGGTTTGAGCCGGGTTTGAGCCTGGCCGTGTGGCTCTGGGGCTGAGCGCCGACCTATGAGCCAGGAGGTCAGGGTTCGATTCCTAGTCAGGGCACAGGCCCGGGTTGCGGGCTCCATCCCCAATGTGGGACAGGCAGGAGTCAGTGGATCCATGATTCTCTCTCTCTCCCTCTCGCTTCCTCCTGAGATCAATAAAAACAAATTTTAAAAAACAAACAGACTGGAGGCCTGCACACCTGTTAGGAAGGCTGAACCCCGCCCCCTGCTGGGGGGATGTGGAGCCGCAGGAATGCGCGATCCCAGGTGGGGATGCAGATGGCACTGACCCTATGAAGGTCTGTGGTTTCTCAGGACCAAACCCTGCGACCGCAGGACCCAGCGGCTGTGCTCCGGCTGCTCCCCCTGAGGAGCTGACCGCACAGGAGCTCACAGCCCGCCCGGAGCCCACGCCGCTGCCCTCACAGCCTCACAACCTCACAACGGCCCCGCCGGGCAGCCTGCCCTCAGCAGGAGGCGGCTGGGTGCGAGGTCCGTGCACGCAGTGGAGGGTCATCCAGCGTGAAGAGTGAGTCCTCCAGCCACAAGCGGGCAGGGAGGAAGCCGGGGTGGAAAGGCCCCACACGACCAACCAGTTACTGCCACGCGTCCAAAACGAAGCCATCCCCACACGCCACGGTATGGCTACAAAGGGGTAAGATCCCGGCCTTGGAACATTCTGGAAAAGGCAAAACTAGGGAGCCGGGAGCAGCTCCGTGGCTGCCAGCGGTCCGGGGAGAGGGCGGAGGGGCGAGCAGGTGGCGTGCAGGGCGTGTCAGGGCCTGAAACGGCTCTGTGGATGCTGCCGGTGGACACGTCACCACACATTTGCCAAAGCCCGTGGCCTGGGCCCCGAGCGAGACCCTGATGTCAGCCACGGGCCGGGGACGGCGTGGATCGGCACTGGCTCGTACCACGTGCACTGACGCAGGCGTCCACGATGGGCGGTTACAGGGAGGGGATGTACGAGAACTCCGATTGCCATGCACGTTTAACCACAAGCCTCACCCTGTCACACAGGTTCGCCTGGAGCAGCTCCGTGGCCTGGTGAGCGGAGGCTACTTCACGCCGCCCTGCAGGCCGTGGCGATGGGACCCTCAGCGCCCCCAGAGAAACCTCTGTGCTGCGCACGGCAGGTCCTCCTGGATTGTCACTGCGCTGGTCTCACCGGACAGCTCACATGCCTTATGTGACACAGTGTGACTCACCAAAAGGGCCTCATTCACCGTCTCCCTCCTTCTCCCCAGGATCCGGTAAAATCATCCTGGCCAGTCTTGTCATCCCTGATGACAGAGGAGCATAGGGACTCAGACCTTCTGGTGACAGCTCACGCTGTTCCACCAGCCAGATGCGGTGTGTGTGAATGGTCTAACGGACTGTGTCATTGACAACGAGCCTGGCCCAGCCTGTGTGGCTCAGTGTTTACCTGTGAACCAGGAGGTCATGGTTCGATTCCCGGTCAGGACACATGCCTGGGTTTCGGGCTTGATCCCCAGTTTGGGGCGTGTATGGGGCAGCCATACACCCAGAAAGGCGTGTGCGTGTCGGAATATCAGCACACGGATGGGACTCGGGAGGAGGCAGCGCGTGTGTCTGCCATGTCCTGTCACAGTGAACGGGGTTTCCTGAGGGGCAGAGAGTGGGTTCAGTAGGAGGGAGGAGCTTCTCGGAGGCCGGGCGCCGGGCTTGCTTCTGAGCACCGGCCTGTCAGACCCACAGCAGCTCCTGAACGCCTGTGGCCTCAACGAACGTGACCTCATCGGCTCAACAGATGTTTTGGGGAGACTTGGTTTGCTCCAGGCTGGTCTTTTTTTGCCTGGAGAAAACTTGCCTCAAATTTGCCTCAATTCTGGCTCCATGCCTTTGACTACGACCAGCCCTGCCTGGCAGTGACTGCGCAGAGCTGGGCAAGCCTGGGCTTCTCCATTTGCACTCGAAACACTCCTCTCTGTGGGCAGCGTGTGGAGGGGTCTGAAGACGCTTCTCGGGCTTTAGCATTCGCTCTCGGCTCGGTGACCTGTGCAGCCTGCTGCCTCCCAGAAAGAAACCACTTACGCTGGCCACACGGTCAGCAGTCCCAGCTCCACCAGGCCCTTCTACGTAACGGGCCAGACAACCTGTGCTCACACCCCACAGGCTGCTGCAGGCTCCAGGGAACTGCTCATCTTTGCCCTCCTGGGAGCCACAGAGGAGACGCCTTTGAATGGATGAGCTCCAACTTTATTGACAAAGACAGGAAACAAATGGGCATGGTGTGGTCCAATAAAACTTTATTTATTTACTTTCTTACTTACTTACTTACTTACTAGAGGCCCGATGCATGAAATTTGTGCAGGGGGTGGAAGTTGTCCCTCAGCCAGCCTGCACCCACTCCAATCTGGGATCCCTCTCACAATCCAGGCTGCTGGCTTCCAACCTCTCACCTGCCTGCCTACCTGCCTGATTGCTCCTAACCACTCCCCTGCCAGCCTGATCGACATCTAACTGCTCCCCTGCTGGCCCGATTGCCCCTAACTGACCTCCCCTGCCAGCCTGATTGCCCCTAACTGTTCTTGCCTACAGGCCCGATTGCCCCCAACTGCCCTCCCCTGCAGGCCATTTTATGTCCACATAGGGGCAGCCATCTTGGGTGTTTGGAGTGATGGTCAATTTGCATATTACTCTTTTATTAGATCAGATTGTTAATCCTTGCCTGAGGATATTTTTCCATTGATTTTTAGAGAGAGTGGAAGGGAGAGGGAAAGACAGAGAGAAGCATCGATATGAGAGAAACACATTGATTGGTTGCCTCCTGCTCGAACCCTGACCAGGGCCCAGGAAGGAGCCTGCAACCGAGGTACATGCCCTTGACCAGAATCGAACCCGGGACCCTTTAGTCTGCAGACCAACACTCTATCCACTGAGCCACACCAGCTAGGACAAAACTTTATTTATAAAAATGAACAGCTGCCTGGATTCAGCCTCAGGCCCGCCTTTACCAGCTCCTGCCTCACCCCGACCTAACATGGAGGTTAAATGATTTAATATAAGGGAAGTACTTACAATAACAGGGAAGACAATAAGCACTTTACAAGTAAAGCTAGTGATCCAGTGCACGAAATTTATGCACATGAAAAGGGAATTAGTTAGAGGAAATACTTTAATATTGCTATTTGCCCTTTCTCTATAATATTATACAATAGAATGTCAAAGATGAAAGAAAATTAGTAAAATGCATATGAAAATCTCCCTCCTGTCAGAGGCTGGCACGCACCATGGGACCCAGAGTCAAGTCCCCACCAACACACACACACACACACACACACACACACACGCGCGCGCGCTCGAAATCGCGCAAGATCCAGACCCAGCCAGCACCGCCCCTGCCAAGCCCTGCAGGGTGGGGGTGTGGCCTCAGGTGTCCTGGCCCCAGAGTGACAGCATGATGGTGTGATGGCCATTTGCATATTGGCTCTATTTTATATGGGATTATTCTTCCAAAGAGGCGAAAATATAGGGGAAACCATACCCAAAGGCATTTGACACGTTAGAAAACCTCAGTTTGAACTTCGATTCTGCTTCCAAATGCTGTACAGGTTGGACCAGACCCATCAACCCTCCGAGCCACAGTCTGTCCATCAGGAAGATGGGTCAGCAGACTTTCCTGTAAATATTTTAGGTTTCCCAGGCCATAGGTCTCCCTCACAATTACTCATCTCTGCCATTCCTATTAAACACAGCCACATGCACTATGTGAGGGGATGAGTGGGCTCCAATAGCATTGTTTTTGTGTAACAATATTTTATTTTTCCATTAGATACTCTCTCTGCTTTGGAGCGGATAGCCACTCATTCCTTCCACAGTCACTGGCCAAGCATCAGCACCACGTCTACTCCACGAGCCAGACTGGAAGGACAGGCACTCAGGTCTGCAAGGTGCACCCGCAGAGGGGTGGTGGGCGTGCAGGGCTCGGCCGTGCGTGGACTGCCAGCCTGGAGGGCGTCTGAGCTTGCCGCCTTCGTCTCCATCGGTACATGAGGGCTCACGCACTGCACCCCAGACCACACTCCCGGCCAGAGCTTCCGGGCCGGATGGAGTGTCGCTTTTCCCGTTTCTGAAACCCTGGGGAGCGCGATGCAGCGTGGCAGGTGTGCCGTCTGTGTTTTTGTTGGTTGGCTCTGTTCGCAGGCGTAGACCCATCAGATGGCAAAGGAGAAAGGACACGACAGGAGCACGGGGGGGGGGGGGGGGGGGGGGGGGGGGGGGGGAGCAGGTGGACGTGCAGACACAGGGATCATAGGTGAGAGCAGACAAACAACAAAGGGAAGTGGGGATCTAAGCGGGTCCCTCGCCGCCAGGAGGAGAGGAAATAACAGCACCGTCCTCAGAGGTGTCGGCATTCCCAGGAACCACACTGGAAACCAGAGAGGGGCCAGCCTTGACTTGGCCAACGAGGACATATTCCCACCTGGAATCCCTACCTGGGCACACTGCCAACCGGGTCTCAGGTTCAAGGTCTTAAAGAGACATTGACCTCCCGTGCCCTCTCTCAGAAAGCGCGGGACCCACTCACCGAAGCGAAGCGGCTGAAGGGCCCTCCAGACGGCACAAGGGAGCCACGGGGGGAGGGGGGCCTGGGCAGCAGCAGGGCAGCCACCTCGATCCCCACAGCGGCAGGTCGGCGGCCGCAGCAGTGGCTCTGTAGGGATGTCAGGGATGGACTTCATCGGACTGAACGGGAGGAGATTTAGACAGAAGAGCAGAGACAAGGACATGAGACGAAAAGCAAACAAGCAAACACGTGGGCTCCCGGGCAGCTGACGCACAGGGGCCATGGCGGCGGTGGGCTCTGCCTGGGCCCCACTGGTGTCTACACGGCCTGGATGCTGTCGGTGCTGAACATCGATCTCACTGGAATTCGGGAGTGAAGGGGCGAGGGGGAGGGGAAAGGGGAGGAAGAGGTTTGTGCAGGGAGAAAGGGCCGAGTCCCCGTCCTCTAGGGCGGGAAGCCAACAGGCAGGGGCCCAGAGGGAAAAGTGAGACGTAGCAACACACACACATCCCCGGTGAGGACCTGCAGAGAGGTGGCCTCTGGAGTGAAGGCGGGAGGGGACACCGCCCCGCTTCTCTGGGCAGTTCCTCTCCGGGAAGGCAGAGCTCTGACAGACACCTCGCCCGGCCCCGCGGCACGGTGCCTGAGTGACAACCTGTGAACCAGGAGATCATGGTTCAATTCCGGGTTGTGGGACCGATTCCCAGGAGGCAGCCGGACCATGATTCTCTCTCATCACTGATGTTTCTTTCTCTCTCTCCTTCTCCCTTCCTCTCTGACGTCAATAAAAGTATTTTTTTAATCCTATATAATAAAAGCTCAGTGACCGAAACGGTGGAATAACCAGAACAACCAGAACCTAGAATGACCACGGCCTCTCCCACTGGTAAGCCCTGCCCCAGCGGGACCCCCATCCCTATCGTGGGCGGGGTCAGCCTGCAAACCACCCAGGGGCCCTCACCCCCACCCCAACCAGGGCCCATCAGGGCAGGCCAGCCAGCCCCCACCCGGGCACTGGGCCTCTGTCCTATATAATAAAAGGGTAATATGCAAATTGACTGCTGGGCCAGTCACTATGAGGCACACTGACCACCTCTGGGTCCCTTTCCAGGACGTCAGGCTCCAACCGTCGATGGCGGATGGAGCACGGGGGGTGGGTGGCAGTGGGGGGCGGGCCAGCTGCCAGCAGCCGAGGAAGATGGCCCTGACCACAGGCCAGGCCCAGGGACCGTGCCCACACACGGATTCCGTGCACCAGGCCTCTAGTAAATGAATAAAACGGATGCTCTCCAAGCGCCTTAGAATCTTCAGCCCTCCTCTGGGGGAGGAGCAGCCCGAATGACAGATGATAATCTCAGGACTCCTCCCCTGGCTCTGACCCAGCGACGAGTCCACGGGTTTGTGAGAATCCAAAAATACACTGGGCAGCCATCGGCAGGAAAAGAGGAAGATGTCCCTCTTCCTCTCCCTCTCCCTCTCCCTCTCCCTCTCCCTTCTCCCGGGGAGCCGGTGGCCAGCACCACCATGGCCCCGGGCCCCTCCGTCACCGCCACTCCTGCCCAAGCGGAGCCCAGCCCGCGGTGACACCGAAGGCTCCTCCAGCTAAGCCATCCCGTCCGGAAACAGTGGCCAGCCTCGCCGGGCTCCTGAAAGCTCCGAGTGCGCCGGTGTGGAGGTCACCGTGTGCAGACACGGGTGACGGATGGCCGGGCCGCGGGGACATCTGTCGCTCCCGGTTTCAGCTGCGGACTCGCCCACGCGGACGCGGTCGATGCCAGCTGCGTGTGCCTGGGCAGTGGTCACGTTCGGACTAGGGCGCAGCCTCAGAGACGCCCCCGGCTTCCTAACAGCACCCTGAAAGCCGCGAGTGGAGACACGGAAACGGGGTGAGCTCCCCCGAGGGCGGCTCCCACGGGCCCAGCCCAGGGAGGAAGGCTTCCTGGAGGAGGCGGCAGCCCGACCTCGTCCTGCGAAGAGGGGCCAGCGGCGGCCGGGGCGCTCCTCTGAGCTTTTTTTTTTTTTTTTAAACGTGTTTATATTGAACTTATTTAAATCCTCACCCAAGGATATTTTTCCATTGATTTTTAGAGAGAGTGGAAGAGAGAGGGAGAAACAGAAAGGTTGATGTGAGAGAAACACATCGATTGGTTGCCTCCTGCACACGCCTCAACCAGGGCCCCAACCAAGGCCAGGGAGGAGCCTGCAACTCAGCTACGGGCCCTTGACCGGAATCGAACCCAGGACCCTTTGGTCCGCAGGCCGATGTTCTATCCACGGGGCCACACTGAGTATGGCTCTATTGATTTTTAGAGAGAAAGGGAAGGAGAAAGATAGAAACATCAGTGAGAGAGAATCATTGCCCGGCTGCCTCCCGCAGGCCCCCTGCTGGGTGGAGAGGGAACCGAAACCGAGGCTGTGCCCTCACCAAAATCAAACCCGTGACCTCTGGGGCCACGTCGGCTGGCCTCCATGAGCTTTGAGAGCGCGTTGCGTCTGCCAGCAGCGAGGGCTCCACCAGCCAGCAGGAAGCCTTCCTCTGGTGCACGCGACCGAGAGAAGAACCCCAGTGTTTCACCGTTTGCCAAATTCAGCCACGTCACTCGCATTAGACCGGCCTATGCCCAGCGCCCACCGGGGCCGAGGCCCATGACATGGGAGCTGTTTGTACGCCGGGAAAACATTCCCGCCCGCGAACAAAGGCGTGTTGCTGAAAAGCCTTCTGGACTGAGGACGGCGAGTTCACACTCCGAATGCCACAGCTATGTGCACCGAGTAAATATCTTCCAGAACTCTCGGCAGAGCCCAGTAAGCGTGCCTTTAGAGTTCTCTTCCCAAACTTAGGTCTTGAAATTCGCAATGAACAAGAATGACATTCCCTTTTAACCAAGAAAAAAAGCAAATGAAGGTTAATGAGGATATAGACAGTATTTTGTACTCCAGTTGGGTTTTTCAAACAAAGATTTCAAGAAAACTGTATCTGTCCCTGACCTGAGATGTTTCTGACGAGTCTCTATAAGGGCAGGTTAAGAACTAAAGCTTGAGCCGAGACCGGTGTGGCTCAGTGGAGAGTCTGCGGACTGAAAGGTCCCAGGTTCGATTCTGGTCAAGGGCATGTACCTTGGTTGTGGGCACATCTCCATTAGGGGGTGTGCAGGAAGCAGCTGATTGATGTTTCTCTCTCATCAATGTTTCTAACTCTCTTTCCTCTCTCTTCCTCTCCGTAAAAAAATCAATAAAATGTATTTTAAAAAAGAAGAAGAACCGAGAAGCTTTAGGCTGGTCTCCCTGGCTGGGCCCACAAGTGACAATGGATCGGCTCCAGTGTCCCGTTGCAGAGACTCAAACGGGAAGTTTTCGTTTAAACCACCTATGTCACCCCAGGTGAGCCCCTGGGAAACTCAGGCATCATTTACAGTTACATTTATCTTCTAACAATGATTTATACTCGTACGTTTCACTCATTTTTTATGACAAGATCCCAATGCCTTTTACTCGACTCCTCTAAACTCACGTGGCTTAGTCATGTGGCCACCCACTGACAGAGCTAGCACAGGCCCAGGTCTAGTCCGGAGTCTTACAGATGAAAGTGAACAACACACCAAGCTCACGGGCACTGCCACACCCAGGCTGAGCGAGGGACATTGACGGCGTCTGAAAGTGCCGGCGGACAACAGGCCTTCCGGAAGCAAGCTCGGTGCGAGCACAGGTGAGGGAACGGTGGGGGCCACCGGCAGAGCCCAGCCTCGCTTCCCACCACCCGCCGTCCCTGAGCCAGTGGCCTTGTCTTCAGTTCCCAGATTCACTAACCGTTTCCTTATTTTTATTGTCTTATTGATTTCAGAGAGGAAGGGAGAGCGAGAAACATCCATGAGGAGAGAGAATCAGGGATCTGCTGCCTCCTGCACGCCCCCCACTGGGGATGGAGCCCACCACCCGGGCCTGTGCCCTGTCGGGGAACTGAACTGTGACCTCCTTGCTCATAGTCAACGCTCAACCCCTGAGCCACGCCGGCCGGGCCCTGCCTGTTTCTTTCTCAGTTTTCACTAACATTCACCTGGATCCCGCCTCTCCAGGCACTTCACTGAGGGTTTTAAATACACGAATTCACTTCATCCTCACATTGGTCCTGCGACCAGGGCCCGGGCCCTGGGCCCCACACTCGGGAGGCCTCGCGCTTGGATCGACGACCGAGTGTCGTCACCTCGAACCTGGAGCAGGGGGCCCAGTGTTGTCATTGCACCGAAATGTGAGCAAGAGGCTCTGCACATGTTGTCACTAGTCCCGTCTGTGAGGTCAGCACTGCGATGGCTCCCATTTCACAGACGTGGAAACTGAGGCAGTGGGCGGGCAAGTCCCTTGCCAGGGTCCAACAGCAAGTCGTGGGCGCCAGGACCCGGGGGCCCGCCTCCGTGCCCGCCGGGAGCCGTGGGGACCGAGTGCTCCGTTCTGCGGGTCCTGCGTTCCCGCAGAGGTCACCCATCACAGGAACGTGGGGCCCAGGCCCTCCTCCAGCCGGCGCTGTTTATAGAGGCCGATGCAGCGGGTGAGGAAGAGGAGGCTTTGCGTTCACGGATAAGCCGAGCGTGGAGGAAGAACTGCTGAGCGGACTGAAAGACGAGAGGCTGAAGGCCGCGGCAGGGGCTCAGCTATTTCAATGACCAGCGAGTGAGCTCCAGCGAGGCCATTTCAGCTCCGGTCCCCGAATTAGAGCTTCCAGGGTCGGGCTCCAGCGGGCGACACGGAGGAGACCAAGTTAGCAGCCGCACCGCGGAGGCACGCGTCCGAGGGCTCTGCTCGCTGCCTTTTATAGACAGGACCTCCGGCCGCCCTGCGCAACCACCGGGCAACAGAAATAAAAGGCTTGCATCAGAGAGGATCAAACACCAAAATAAAAACCCAGATTTCCTGAGGGCTACGGGTCAAAGGTCACATCCCCATGGAGAGAAGCCCTGTCCTCAGGTTCCCGCCACCCTGTCCACCCTGCCAAGCGTGGTTCCCGGCCTGCTCTGGCCACGTCCCCCGCCCCCCGCCCGCCCCCGTGACACGGAATCCTTGTTGTTCAAAAAGTGACCTCGGTGTGGCTCGGTGGACAGAGCGTCGGCCTGAGGACTCACGGGTCCCAGGTTCGATTCCGGTCAAGGGCATGAATCTTGGTTGCGGGCACATCCCCATTAGAGGGTATGCAGGAGGCAGCTGATCAATGTTTCTCTCTCATCGATGTTTCTAACTCTCTGTCCCTCTCTCTTCCTCTCTGTAAAAAATCAATAAAATATATATGTTAAAAAAAAACAACAAAAAAAAACCCTGTTCACGAAGAGGAAGCCAGGAAGGCCATGAACTTGGTCTACACAAGCTTCCGAAGAACACGGCAGCCACGGGAGAGAAAAATAAAAGGACAAAGGACAGTGGGGTTCTGAGGAAAACGTCACTAAGAAATTGTTAAAAATGATAATAATAATATGAAGTGAGGTGAAAAATAAAGTTTCAAAACATACAACAGAGAACTGAAATCCGTCAATGTCACAATGTGTATTGATATGCTGTATTTGAGGCCCCTACAACTATAAGAAATGCAAAACATTCACTGTTCGTTATTCATTCTGGAATCGCCCCCTTAAACATCACATTGCCCCCCCTGGTGGGGCGTGGGCCCACATGGGAACCACTGACTAAAGGTAACGATGGGGTGTCCCTTGGACTGAAACGTGGGCACCAGGACATTGCCTGCCACGTGGTCGGACAAAGCACTGTGTCTCTGAACTCGCGTTTCCTCACGTCCACAGAGGGCGGGCAGCGTTCATCTCGTGGGGCAGCCATGACGACCACAAACTCGAGCACAGCCGAGAAGTCATCGCCATCAGCCGCCAACAGAACACGCGACAGAACGTCTTCACCGGCGGACACCCCCGAGAACCCAAGTCCCAAGGTGGGATTGGCTCATTCACAGCCCACACGGCAGGGCTTCCTGAGGTCCCTGCTGTCCTCACCCCTCAGTGTCCTCATACCTCACCGTGGCTGCTGCAGCCCCACACACCACAGCCCACACGCCTCCTTCCAAAGTGGGGGAGGTACGAAGGGGGAGGAAATCATCCCCTGAAGCTCGCAGCAGGTTCCCCTCATGCGTGCCCTCAGAACTGCAAAGGGAAGTAGGATGTTTCTGACTCACGAGGGCCGCTGCACAGAGCAGCCAGGAGAGGACGTGGCTGTTGCATTGGCCGTGGGCAGTCTCTAGACTGTTCCCTTCTAGTCCTGGGCATTCACCCTCAGACCACAGCCACTCTCTGTGACAGAATGTGTCGTGTCCCAGGGGTGAATGCCACCCCAAAGCCCACACAGGCCGGCCTCTCTCTCCACGGCCATGGCCACGGCCACGGCCACGGCCACAGCCATGGCCACAGCGTGGGAGGGCAGGCCAGAGCAGCAAGGAAGCCCCCAGCGGGGCCCTGCACCAGGAGGGCAGTGTGTGTGGGTTGAGCATCGACCTATGAACCAGAAAGTCATGATTCAACTCCCGGTCAGGGCACAGGCCCGGCTGCAGGCTGATCCCCAGTGGGGGGCGTTCAGGAGGCAGTGGATCCATGATTCTCTCTCACCATTGATGTTTCTCTCTCTCCCTTCCTCTGAAATTGATTTTTTTAAAATTGATAAAAACAGCTCAATCACACACACGCGAGCAGGCCTTTCTCCTCTGAACGAGTCCCGGGAGAAAGTGCAGCAGAACGGGAGCCTGAGCGTGAGACGGGAGCCCAGACCTCCTCGGAGCCATGAGCCGCTCCCACCGCACCCTGCAGGGCGAGTCCCAGGCACCCTGAGGGGTCCCGGGGCGCAGAGACAGCGTGGCCTCGGCGTGACCACCAGCCCAGCCACGCCCGTGGCCTCTGGCTGGCCCTCCACGAGGCTGCAGGGCCTGAAGCTGAAACGCTAAGTATAGACCAAGGCCAAGTCAAAGTCAGGAGGAGGCAAATGACCCCACGCAAACCGTTTGATGTCAGTTCTTTTTTGATCTGAGAAGAATCTGAACCCTCTCGCCTCCTCCTTAGAGAGGACCGTTAATGGCCTGTGAAGCGGAGTTTAAATCCGGAAACACTTCCTCGGGAGGGAGGCAAGCCCGGGTGCGGCATCAGGAGGCCCCGAGTCCGGTCTTGGAAACTCAGCGAGAAGCCACTGCGCCCGGCGTCAGGGGCGGGTTCTCTGTGCCTGTTCGATGGAGAGACCTGCTGACTGAGCTCCCCCAGCAGAATCCTCTCTTCGCCACGTCTCGTCCTCACCTTGAGGTTCACAGGCCCACAACTCGGCAAACACGGAGCACCATCGGGGTCACGAGACCCAGCGTGGAGTCCCTGCTCCGCGGGGTCCTGGCTGGGTCCCGGGGACACTCCCTGACCCGCCCATCCTCAAGGTTAAACAGAGGTCAGAGCATACCCCACACGGAGTGGAGACACCTAGGTGAGCAGCTGTCACGCGGTCCCTGGCAGGCCAGCTGGCATTCCCAGGACCCTCGGAAAACACAGAGGGAGGTTTCAGCATCCCTCCCTCCCGCTGAAACAGAGGGAGTGAGAGCCACTGACGTGGGCTAGCTGAGACGTAGATTTCCATCCCACTGGCCAGGCCTCAGGAGGAGAGGGGAGTCTTCCCGGTGTTCCCGCGTGACCCGAATCAGCCGACGACTGGACACGGGCCCGCCTCAGAGGCCCCGGAGGGAACCTGGTTTCTGTGGCCTCGCTGGGCGGGGCCGTGGCTGGAGGAAGGGGAGGAGAGCGTGTGCAGGTCAGCAGCCCCTGGTCGCGTGGAGATGTGCCCGAGGGCGGGACACGCACCAGACTCAGGGGACTTGGTGCCACAAGAGGAGTGCAAAGCACGGCACTGATGCTGCTCCATTGGCCACACATTAAAATAGGGGTGTCGAACTCAATCAGAGAAGGGGCCAAAATCTAAAATCCAGCCTAAATCGCGGGCCGAATGGTTTACTGAACAGTCATAAACTGTTATTGTGATGGAAACGCAGCGGAGTGCAGTGATGACAGCGTGGTGCGGGCCACATTGCAAGGCCTGGCGGGACGGATTTGGCCCGCGGGCCTTGTGTTTGACACATGTGCATTAAAAGGACAGACATTTGATAAGTTGGAGTAAATAGGGTCTATTTTAAAATGAATTTGACCTGTTCCTTTTTGCTTGTTTAATGTTGGCTACTAAAAAACTTTGCAATGACATATGCAGCGTGTGTTATAGACTGGCTGATATTGAAAGAGGGGAACACACACACACACACACACACGCACACGCACACGCACACGCACACGCACACGCATGCATGAGGGAAAAGGAGTCCCAATGTAACAAACTGAAAAACAGCGGTCCATGAGGGAGGACATGGCCTGGCAACTCCAGCACCACCTAAAGAAAGGAAGCCATAGCACTAGCTGGTGTGGCTCGTGGGTAGAGTGTCAGCCTGCAGCCTGAAGGGTCCCGGGTTTGATTTTGGTCAGGGGAACACGCCCTGGTTGCAGACTTGGTTCCCAGTATGGGGGCATGCAGGAGGCAGCCGATCAATGATTCTCTCATTATTGATGTTTCTCTCTCTCTCCCCTCTCCCTTCCTCTCTGAAATCAATCCATCTTATTTTTTAAAAAGGAAGTCACGGAGATTGACTTTTCTGTCAGCTGAGAGACCGCATTCCCTGTGCCCTTTATAGATTCTGCTTCGTCACATTGGACAGAGTGGAGAAAGGCTGTCCCACCCTCCTTCTCCCCTTGGACTCTTGGTCAATAGTTTTTGTTTTAAAATGTTTTATTAATTTATTTTTATTTTATTTATTTATTTGTTTGTTTGTTTGTTTATTATTTTTTACAGAGAGGAAGAGAGAGGGATAGAAAGCTAGAAACATGAATGAGAGAGTTGGACAATAGTTTTTACTCATAAAACCTGTCCTCTGGGAAGTGGTTAGGCATACGTACGTTAAGGGAAGAGCGCCCTCTGCAGGCTGCGTGGTGATGTTTTAAAAGAAACAGAAGCCAGGAAGGAGGAAGAGAGATGCTGGAGAGAATGAGAGACCTTTCCCATTGCTGCGTTTCAGCTGTCCCCACGCACTCACTCAGAAGCAAGGGATAGACTACTGATGTGGAAACTATTTCTGGATCAGGCAAACCCTTTCTTCTTCTTCTTCTTCTTTTTTTAAAATACATTTTATTGATTTTTTACAGAGAGGAAGGGAAAGAGATAGCTAGAAACGTCGATGAGAGAGAAACATTGACCAGCTGCCTCTTGCACACCCCCTACCAGGGATGTGCCCGCAACCAACGTGCATGCCCTTGACCGGAATCGAACCTGGGACTTTTCAGTCTGCAGGCCGACGCTCTGTCCACTGAGCCACACCGGTTTCGGCCCTTTCTTCTTCTTTAAAAATGTAATTTTATTGATTTCAGAGCGGAAGGGAGAGGGAGAGAGAGAGACATCCATGATGAGAGAATCATGGATTGGCTGCCTCCCACACGCCCCACACTGGAGATGGAGCCCGCAACCCAGGCCTGTGCCCCGACCGGGAATCGAACCCTGACCTCCTGGTTCATAGGTTGACCACTGAACCACACCAGCCGGGCTGCCCTTTCTCTTTTCTCTCCCTCCCTTCTTTTTATTTTTTTCCTTTTTTTTTTTTTTCTTTTTTTTCACTCTTTGGACAACTGAAACACACTTTTTAAAAAAATGAATCCTCTGTAAACACAAGCCACAGGGTCAAATTCAACTCTGAGATGGATGCTGCTTGATTCTATGTGGTATCTTCACGAGGTTAGTGTTTGATCTGGTTCCTAAGCCCAACCTCACAGACAGGAAAAGGACAGGAAGAGCACAAACCTTCGCCGGCTGCAGACCGTGTCACCTCAGCAGCCCTCGGCCCAGGAAGGGCTGCCCCCACGCGCAGGTCACAGGCTGCTTCAGACTTGGACCCCCCTCCTCACTTGTTCCCGGCAGATCTGCAAACGTGAACACACCTACATGGCAGCCGAGAGCTGGCTGACAGCCACGCGGTCTGCCAAGCGGCAGTGCACAGCGGAAAGCATTTTCAGGGGAAAGACAGACGGGAGACCCACCTGGGGACCCCTCAGCTGAGCAGCTTCCTGGGTTAGCAGAGAGGAGTGACCTGGGCCGTCTCTGAGCTGACACTGCTGTTGGCATCGCGGGCGGGTGACGGGGGGAAGGCCGCCTGTCCGTTCCTCCAGGGGCCGATTGAGACCCGACACTGCGTTTCCCTTCGTACAATGCCAGTTCCCAGCAAGTCGCTCCAGACCTTGGAAAACAGAGCCCGGGGAAAGCAAACCTGGCGTGGATCGCAGAGTGAGGACTGCGCCGCCGGCTGCTCAGAGCAGGAGCCGGCCAGTCACGGAGCCTTGCTGTGCCCTGGCACCTGAATCCTGCCCGGAGACACACCTGCTGCTCCCCAGCTCCGGGAACCGAGTCCTTCGGCCACAGGCCGACGCTCTGCCCACGGAGCCCGACCGACCAGGGCGGGAGCATCTCTGAGCTTTTGCGCAGTAAGCAGGCTCACCACGTCAGAGCAGCTCGGCCACCGAGGACGATGGGGAGACCCGGACTGTTGCTGTCATTTCGTAGCGACCACAGCGTTTGGGGGTTCCTCCTTCAGGTGCGTTCTGCCACAGGCTGGGTGCCATGTCACGGCAGTGGCAAAGGTCAAGAACAATGAGCAGTGCCGGCCTGGGGTGGGGCCCCTTTAATTGGTGATGATGACGGAGAACCCATGAGGCCGCCCGCGACAATGAGAGAGAACTTGAGACCAGTGGTTCCCACGTGGGCACACGCCCCGGGGGGCAATCTGACTTTTAGGGGCGATTCGAGAATGAGTTGTGAGCAGTGAAGTGTTTGCATTTCGTGTGGTTCTAGGGACCTCATGTACAGCATATAAACAGATATTGTGGCATTTATGCATTTCAGTTCTCTATGTTGTTGTTGTTTTTTTAATATATATTTTATTGATTTTTTACAGAGAGGGAGAGGGATAGAGAGCTAGAAACATCGAGAGAGAATCATCGATCAGCTGCCTCCTGCACACCCCCACTGGGGATGTGCCCACAACCAAGGTACATGCCCTTGACTGGAATCGAACCTGGGACCTTTCAGTCCGCAGGCTGACACTCTATCCACTAAGCCAAACCAGTTTTGGCAGTTTTCTTTAAGACTTTGCTATTTTTTCACATCACTTCATATTATTATTGTTTTTAACGGTTTCTTAGTGACGTCTTCCTCTTTCGTGGCTGCCGTGTTCTTGGGAAGCTTGTTTAGACCAAGTTCATGGCCTTTCAGGCTTCCTCCCTGTGAACAGGGGTCACTTTTTGAGTAAGAATTCTATGTCAAGGGGGAGAGGAGGGGAGGCATCGGAGTTTAGAGGTGCTGAGAGGGAGGGGGCATGGCCAAACCAGGTGGGAGCCACAGGGCAGAGGGAGTGGTGGGCGATGGGTTCCCAAGTCAGCTCAGGCCCCTCCTCACGCCATCCACTCGCAGTAGCTCGACCGGAGTTTCACAAGATGAAGTCTTTGAATGTGCGGTGTGTTCTGTGCCTGGGCTGACCCGGTCACAGCGGTCTGGCATCTCCAGGAGCGTGTTCACCCCAAGCCCAGGCCCCTGTCTGAGCCTCGTGCGTCGGCTGGGGTGATCGTCACAACCACCCGATTATTCCCCGCACGATGGCACCCATCCCGGCCTCAGCGCACAGAGCTCACGTCCCTCCCGCCTTCCCCGGCACCCGCTGCCTGGCTGGGTGCCCTCCCGCTGGGCGTGGGTGCCTCCTCCTGTCCGTCAGGAGCCAGACGAAGTCCCACCTCCCAGGGAGACCCCTGATGACTCTGGGTAAAGACCCTCCTCCACACCACTCTGTTTTGTCCCCATCTGAACACCTAATACCCCTGCAAATTTTTAATGCTAATTAATTTTTAAAAAATTTCTCCACCAATAAGAATGTCATCTTCCTGAGAATTTGGACCAAACACATTCGTTATTATGTTTCCAGCTCTTGAAACAGTGCTTGTCACCCATTAGGTGTTGGATGAATGAATGGACTCTGGTTGGTGGGCCAGGAGGCTGAAGCACAGAGAGGTTAGGCTATCTGTCTCAGGACACACAGCTCCCAAAGGATTTATCCAGGCTTGAGGCCAAAGCCCATTTTCTAACCACCGTGCTATCAGAGGCCAATTACAGAATTTCTTTACATCAGACCCGAACTCAGGTAAAGATTATAATGAAAACAAAGCTCTGATGCCCCAGAAGGGAATCCTGGTTTGCTTTCGTCTCCGAAGTTAACGGAGTGGCGAAGAGCTGCATTATGAGCTGCGGGGCGTGAAGCACACTCCCAGAGGTGCTGGGTTTCCCAACTCGGTCAGGACCGGCCACGCCCTGAACCTCTCCTTGGTCCTAATCGTCGGTAAAGACAGACATTTTCATTTCTCCAGCAGCTGAACTAGACACAGCTCCACGTGTTCTCTGTGAGACGTTTAACTGTGAGCGTAAAAAGAGCAACTAATGTACACAGATAATAAATTAATAAAACAAAATAAAAGAGCAGCTAATTCATCCGCCCACCTTCTGTTCTAAAACATGCTCCTGTTCTAAAACAGCGGTGTGCAGTCAGCAGAGACCATGCAGGCTGGGGCCTGCGTTACCTCCACCACGTGCTGAGCTGTGTGAGGACCAACATGTGGTTTCTGGGTTCCTCCAGCTGCTCCTCCTTGTACGTATGTCACACCCTGCAAAGGTCAACGGAACGACGCTGATTTTACTCCATCAGCTAAAAGGGAATGGGTTGGCTTTAAAAAGTTATGCAGCAAACAATAAAAATGATAACAGGAAATACACCAGTAACACAAATCTGTTTCCTGAGCCTCCCAAAGCCTGGCTTTACCATCGTCACAGGAGCCTTAGCCGGGGCCCGGCCACCGTGTGACACGAGCACAGGTGACACAGGGTAAAGTGTGAGTGTGGGAATGTGTGTATATAAGTGTGCATTTGTGTATATGAGTGTGTGTGTGAATGTGTGTATTCGAGTGTGTCCGAGTGTACATGTGAGTATATGTGAACCTGTGTGTATAAGTGTGTGAATGTCTCTGTGTGTGTTTTGTGTCTGTGAACGTGGATGTGAATGTGTGTATACATGCGTGTGTGCATAAGTGTGTATATATGCGTGTGTGCGTGTTTATAAGGACGTGTGTCTGAGTGGCTCGCGAGCTGCAGTTTGCTGACCACTGCCCTAAAGGATATGGTGTGGCTTAGAAAAACATCACCTGTATAGTTGTGATAGCTGGGCCTCACATTTGGCTCAATATTCCTAGCAGTTTAAGAGAGAAATAAAAGCCCGGCTGGTGTGGCTCAGTGGTTGAATGTCAACCCATGCACCAGGAGGTCACGGTTGGATTCCGGGTTTGGGCACATACCATACTTGGGTTGTGGCTTGATCCCCAACATGGGATGTGCAGGAGGCAGCCGATCAATGATTCTTTCTTATCATTGGTTTCTCTTCCTCTCTCAAAAATCAATATATTTTTAAAAAAGAGAGAAACAGAAAAGATATAAGGTTATAGAGGCCATAAAATAAAAAGTGGTTACCGGGACACGTTTCCGCACGGGTCGTATAAAAAAGATTCCACTCAACGAGATGTCTGACAGCAACAACAGACCTAGAACGGAGACAATTGACCACTCCACGTGCTATCCCTATCCCTGACCCTGCCAGGGCGAGGGCAAGGGCGAGGGCGAGGGCGAGATACCAAAATGCTTGTCAAACACCATTCGGAGCGCCCAGCTGCTGGCGTGACCCAGGGCAGGTTTCTCACCTGAGTGCTGCGGCCTTCAGCGAATTCCCTCAAAGCCATTTTCTGTTAGGGTTTGCACTGGGATTGGATAAGATGGTTAGAAGTTAAAGCGGAGTTCTGGCCGGGACTGTTTTTACCTTTCTCACAACCCTCAATCGGCATTTCGGGTAGGAAACAGAAACCATCTGGGTTTATAAGCAGAGTTTTGTTTGTTTAAAAATATTTTAGGGAGATCTGGGAGAGATAAGAGATCAACTGAAGGACTTATATACATGCATATAAGTACAACCAATGGACACAAAACTCTGGGGAGCGAGGGTATATATGGAGGGGGGGCAATGTTAAAATATGTACACGGATAATAATTTAATTAAAAAATAAAAATAATATAAACATTAAAAATATATTTTATTGATTTCAGAGCAGAAGGGAGAGGGAGAGACATGGATGAGAATAGTGAATCGGCTGCCTCATGCCCGCCCGCCCCGCTCTGGAGGTCGCCACCGGGCGTGTGCCCTGACCTCCTCGGTCCACGCCCAGCCATTGAGCCACCATCGGGCAGAGCAGAACGTGGTTTTTAAAAAATACATATATAACTTATTGGTTTTGTTTACAGAAAGGAAGGGAGAGGGAGAGAAAGTTCTCATACCAGGGATCACAGGCTCAGACACCTACACGGGGTGGGGAAGCCAGCTCTGCGGCCGCGTCCAGGGACCGATCCCAGCGCACAGAACCGGCCAGGAGCCACAGCCTCTGTGCGGGGCACCGGGGCACCGGGCCCGCGACCAAGAACGCACCACTCGGGGCCCAGAGCCGGAGCCTCAGCCGCCCCGAGCCGCGCCCCGGGGCAGCGAAGCGGGAAATGCTCCGGGGACCAGCCCGCCCCTCCTGCCCCCGCGCGGGCACCGCGGGGTCAGACGCTCACACGCCGAACCACACCCGCAGCGCAGGCCGGGCACCTGGGCGGAAAGGGACCTGCCCCGACCCAGTCGGCGGCTCCGGAGCATAGCGTGCGAATTAACCTGAGGGGCAGCCACGGCCTCCGCCCGGAAACAGGAAACGCGACGGCCCGCACGCCGCGCCCGCGGAGCCGGAACCGTGGGGAGCGAACGCCACGCCTGGGGGCCTGCACGTGCGCGGACCCGAAGGCCGCAGGTGCACCCGCGCCCGGCCGTGTCGATCGACCTGCTCGGGGATCGTCAGCACGGCCTGGGCGCGGGAACTGCTCCCTCTCGCGAGGCCGCCGCCAGCGGCGGGAGGGGCGGGGCATCCCGAGAGAAGGCGGGGCCCGAGGCGGCGCGGCGTTCCCAGGAGGCTGTGCGGCCCTCGCTTCTCCGGGTCGGCGCGTGAACGGCTTCCGCGGCGCAGCGATGGCGCTCCACGTCCCCAAAGCCCCGGGCTTCGCGCAGATGCTCAAGGAGGGAGCGAAGGTGGGGGCGCCGCCGGGCAGCGGGCGGGCGTGGCGGCCGCGGCGGGGAGGACGGCTGCTCTGGGTCCCGCGGTCGGAGGGAGAGAAGGTTCTAGAAAGGGCGGTGCCCGGGGCGGGGGCGCGTCCGGCCGTGGCGCCTCCGTCCCCCCGCGACCCTGGTTCGCGTCCCGCCGCGCGCCGTCCCCGCCCCCCGGGCCGGCGGCGGGGCGGGGGCCGGCGGGCCTCGGCCACGTGGTCCGGGCCCCTCCGATGGGGGTCGGGCCGCAGCGGCCCTGAGCTGTGCGCCCGCCCGCGGGACCTGGGCCCCGGCCCGGCCCGGCCCACGCGGCTTTGCGGCCGGAGCGGAGTGCCGTCCGGGCATCGCTTCCTACTGTCCGCGCTCCGCCGGCCGCCGGCTCTGGCTGCCCGCCGTGGCCTTGCTCCTTGCCCCCGGCCTCCTGTGGTCGGTTACGGAACCGGGCAGCGAGGTTCCATTTCGGGGGGCGAGCTTCTTGCAGGCAGGACGCACGGTCGGGACAGCGTGACGGCCACTGATGGACACGCGGGGGAAGCCATGGCCGGAGGCGGGGATCACAGGTTCAGACCAGGAGGGGAGGGAGCTCGGTGATGGCAGACCCGGCGGTGGACAGGGCCCCGGTGACAGGCCGGAGGGGGCCCGAGGGCCCAGACCCTGGAAGTGGGGTGAGGCCACGGAGAACCGGGAGGAAGGAGATGGCGCTCCGAAGGCCTTGTCCCTGAGGAGGAGGGGGCCTGGTTCGGGGTCAGAGGTGAGAGCAGGTGGAGGAAGGAGGGCGCAGAAGAGGAGGTTGAAGACAGCGGCAGGTCAGGTCGGGGTTGGCATTGCCTGGGTCACGGTTCCTCTTGCGGACATTACGGCAGCCTCACCGGGACGGAGTCGGTGCTGCCAGACTGTGTGCAGGGACTGGCCCCGTGGGGCGGGAGAGGGGCACTGGCTGAGCTCCGCAAGGTGGCTCCCTGGGCTGCTGTGCCGGGGAAGCAGCCCTAACGAAGGTGAGGCTGAGGCCACAGTCACCCCCAAGTGCAGAGCATCCGAGTGAAGCAGGGTTCCTGTGTTCTGTGCAGGACTGGGGAGCCAGTCGGTGGGGGCAGAGGGTTGAGGGGCATTGGGAACCTGCCCTCCAGGCCCTGAGCACGCCGGCAGGGCCACTCATGGGACTTCCCAGGGACCCTGAGCTGCTGGCCTCGCTGAGCTCAGGCCCCGACAGAAATCGCTCCCTCCACTCCCCACGGCTGGTCAGGACGGTGCTCCCTCCTGAAGGAGCTCGTGGGCCTTCCCTGCAGAGAGAGGTGGAGAACAGGCCAGGCCCCTAAAGGCCGTGTTCCACCCCTTACACGAGTGGGGACTGCGTTGTCGTGAACACCAGGCAGCGTGCGCGCTCTCAGCCTGCGGCTCCTGGTGGTCGGGAGGGTCCGGAGGGCGGTGTTGTCACGGGACCCGCTGTTCTCTGGGAAGGACCAGTCCGCCTCTCGTTCTAATCAGAAGGTCTGTTCACAGCACTTCTCCGGGTTGGAAGAGGCCGTGTACAGGAACATCCAGGCCTGCAAGGAGCTCGCCCAGACCACTCGCACGGCGTATGGGCCCAACGGTAAGCTCACGTACTGCTTTAGGAGCGTGCAGACTCCACGGCTCCTCCGTTCGCTGGAGAGCGGCCTAAAGGCGGCTTTGACGATGCCTCTGACCCGATGAGCCACACCGGTCAGGTTCCCAGTGTCAGTCAGCAGCTCAGGTCACCTTTAGGAAAGTAGGAGCCAAACGTTCCTTTCTGTTCTCTGGGGAGCACGAAGGAACTGGAGCTCTGACTACGGACAGGAGCTCACGGCCGTCGTTACAAGTGCCCGCATCGCCCAGCAGACTGGCTTAGGGAGCAGATCCCCTCCTCCTGCCAGCCATGGGATCTAGTCAGTGCAGGCTTATGTTTATCGACCGAATAGGAGATTGGTATTGTCCCAAGTGAACTGGGGACGTGCAAGGGGGTGGCGTGACCTGGTGTGTATGGGGAGCTGGAGAGGGTGGGTTCTTCCAGGTTAAGAAATGCACGGGAACAGGTTTTAATGAGTCTCCTGGGTGTTGGGAGAAGGATCTGAATGGTAATGGACTTGTTTTCTAACTTACCTTTGAGGGATGAACAAAATGGTTATCAACCACCTGGAGAAGCTGTTTGTGACAAATGATGCTGCGACCATTCTAAGAGAGCTAGAAGTAAGTTCCTTCTTTTGAAAAGCCAAGAACCTGGAAGAAACTATCTCAGCCCTGGCCGGCCCGGCCCGGCCCACTCCGGTTGGTTGGACATCGTCCTGTGCTCCAGAATGTTTGTTCCCGTCGGGTGCTTTTGGAAGGCAGCCCATCAGGCCTGGCTGGGTTGATCAGTGGGCAGAGCATCGGCCTGCAGACTGAAGGGTCCTGGGTTCAGTTCTGGTCAGAAGCACTGTCTTGGTTGCAGGCTCATCCCCATCCCTGGTCAGGGCACATGTGGAAGGCAACCAACCAGTGTTTCTCTCTCCCCCCCTCCCTTCCACGCTCTCCAAATCAGTGGAGGCCAGCTGGTGTGCTCAGTGGTTGAGCGTCAGCCTGTGAATCCAGGGGTCAGCATTCAATTCCTGGTCAGGACACATGCTGGTTTTTCAGGCTTGATCTCCAGTAAGGGGTGTGCAGAAAGCAGCCAATCAATCAGTGCTTCTCTCTCATCATGGATATTTCCCTTCCTCCTTCTGAAATCAGTGAAAACATTTGTTTTTCAATTTTAAATAAATGGGGAAATGTTCCCAGGTGAGGGTTGACAACAACAAAAAGGATGTTTGCTAATCACTCAGATGGATCTGTTGTCTGTTCTGAAGTGTGTGTGGCTCTGGTGTGGCTTAAAGGCAGGGACAGCTGTGCTCAGTGGTGGCTTGGAGAAAAGCCACTTGTTTGGCTCTGACAATGAAGCAGCGCCGTTCTGACGCAGAGTGCAGCAGAGGAGCGCCTGCAGGTTCTCGGGACAGTCAGCACTTGAGCACCGTCCCTTGTCACCGCCTGTCCCAGAGGCTGGGGGACCCTCCGCCGGGTTCCTGAACTTGGCTCTTAAAGCCGCATGACTCAGTCCTTTTAAATGAACCCTACAGGAGAGTTAACATTTCTCTCACTTGCTAAATAACAATACGTTCTGAACGTACTGAACAAAAGGAGATGCCGGAGGGACCTGTCGTTGTGAGGGTCTTGGCTGTGCTGTTCTCGCAGTCGTGCAGTTGTGGGAGTACAGTCCTCATGATGTGATCATGGTACTGATTGCTTCATCTTCTCGCCACCACTTGGTACCCCTTTTTGTTTCTAAAAAAGCATCTGAATCCTAAGGGGAAAACACTTAAATCTTGGTGTACTTTTTTGGAAGAAACATTTTCTATTCCCTTTTTCAAGTCACAATTGATTCCCTTATAATAAGAATAAACCCAGAAAGAGAGACTCACATCCCACTTAAACCAGACCTACTTGGCTCTCATACAGCTTTTTTTAAAGGCCTGAGTCAGTGGTGGGCGTTACTGTGTTTTTAGTTTAGTGAACATACAATGATCTCTGGCCTGGTGTGTGGAGATGGACGTGCTGGCGGCTGTAGGCGAAGAGCGGACGGGCTTTGAGGTCGTTCCCGTGCACAGTGACCACATGGGACCCGGGACGCGGGTGCCTGGTTGTCCCCTGTGACCACACCGTCCATCTGTGCAGGGGATTACTGGGAGGTGGGAGATGGGAGTTGACTGGTGAAGAAGAAATGGGAATGAATGGCTGTGTTGCTTTAAAGATCAGGTGTCTTAACTTGCTGTTAAACTCACTCCCTCCACCAGGTGCAGCATCCTGCTGCTAAGATGATCGTGATGGCCTCGCACATGCAAGAGCAAGAGGTGGGAGACGGCACCAACTTCGTGCTGGTGTTTGCCGGCGCTCTGCTGGAGCTGGCTGAGGAGCTCCTGAGGATTGGCCTGTCGGTCTCCGAGGCAAGTTGTCATTTCAGTGTCTTGGTTAGTGTATGTGTGCTCATGCACGCACACCCCCACTGCTTCAAGGAGCCATCCTCACAGCCCAGCAGCGTGAGCCTTCCTTCTGCAGTGCTGCGGCCTGCCCTGCAGCCCAGCACAGATCAGTCCTGGAGCCTCTTCCGCACCGGAGCCTGTCCGGGAGGCTAATCTTACACCCCATTCCATTTAGGAGAAGGTGAGGCCTCAGGCACTTGTTGCTAATATGTGGCCTCTCGCCCACGGCTGTCCTAGCTCCTAGGCTCTGCCATAGATGTCCTTCTGGACGTGTGCTTTGCTATTGTATATTGAAAATGTGCATGTTCATTGGGTCACTATAATAAGAACCGTTTTTGCATTTCACATGTAAGGTCATCGAAGGATACGAAATAGCCTGCAGGAAAGCCCACGAGATTCTTCCTAGTTTGGTTTGTTGTTCTGCAAAAAATCTCCGAGATGTTGATGAAGTGGCGTCTCTCCTCCACACATCCATCATGAGCAAGCAGTATGGTAACGAAGCCTTTCTGGCCAAGCTCATCGCCCAGGCCTGTGGTGAGTACAGATCCAAATCCTTGTCTGATGGGACAGCGGTCCTTCCTCTGCTGTCCCACATGCAGCTCCTGATGCGTCCTCTCTCTCAACAGTGTCCATCTTTCCCGAGTCGGGCCATTTCAACGTGGATAACATCAGAGTTTGTAAGATTCTGGTAAGTTTAGAAAATGCCTTTGACATACCTAGATAAGTTATTTGTTTAGTGGGGGAAATTGTGTTAATCTACACCTAAGCCTTGCCTTGGGTTTTGGCACTTAACTATTTATCTTAATCCTCACCCGAGGATATTTTCCCATTGATTTTGAGAGAGAGTGGAAGGGAGAGGGAAAGACAAACATTGATGTGAGAGAAATTTGTTAATTGGTTGCCTCCTGCACACACCCTAACCATGGCCCAGGCTGGGGAGGAGCATACAACCAAGGTACATGCCCTTGACTAGAATCGAACCTAGGACCTTTGTCCATAGGCTGACACTCTATTCACTGAGCCATATTGGTTAGGGCTACAGCTGTCATTCTTCCATGACTGCTTGAAGGGTGAGAGCGAGCGCAACAAAACACTGATCTTCATATTCTTTCCATGTGCTGCGTCAGAGCCGCAAGCTTAGGCAGTTTTGAGTGGGGTGGAAGTTGTCCTTTGCTCTGCAATAATAACTTTAATGTTGGCATGAAATAAGCATGTATTTTTTATAAAAATGCCTGCTTGGCACATTAAAATCAGAATTGGTGGTTTTGCGTGTTGCCATATGATTGTTGATGTAGCGGAAGTTTTGCCGACCCAAGCACACATGCCCGCTGTGTGTGTGAATGTGCACATGCTGTTTTCTGACTCCCTCATGCACTCTCCCCTGCCTATTAAGTGGTGAGCTTGGGAGATCTGAAACGAAACTTGTTCTCTATTCTGCCCCAGTACTGGGGGTGGGGTGGACAGTGGTGGGTGGATGGGTAGGTGGATGATGGATGGATGAGAACCGTTTTCTGTCTTTGGCTCCTCCTATTGAACTGAAGGCCCTCTCCCCTCCCCCATATCAGTGGCTCCTTCCCACCCATCCCCATTAGCCAGACTGCTGTCTATGTCACAGGTCAAAGAGGGTGTGTTGGTCACTGCAGAGGCAGCACAGCCCAGATGCAGGTGAGTTCATGGATGGCTTTGATGTTGCTCCTCAGGGCTCAGGCATCTGTTCCTCTTCGGTCCTGCATGGCATGGTTTTCAAGAAAGAAGCGGAAGGGGATGTGACCTCTGTCAAAGACGCTAAGATAGCCGTGTACTCGTGTCCCTTCGACGGCATGATAACCGAGACCAAGGTACCAGTGCCGGGAGAGCGGGGGCTGCCCTCGCAGGCGCCTGGGTCCTGTATTCTGGGCGGTTTGCTCTTCACCAGTGACGACTGTGTGCTTATTGGAAACCACAGATCACGTCTGATTTTAGAGCCGGGCTTCTATCTGAAAATTAACTCCAACACTGAGTATTGAGCTGAGTCTACACAGGAGTGTGGTTTCTGTTGTGATTGAGATGGCCCTTGGCCTCTAGAAGTCACACTCAGCAGCAGGTGCCCACCAGGGAGTCCCCGTGCTGCGTGCTGTCCGTTGATGCTTTAAGGTGGCGCTGGGCTCCTCTGGCTCTTAAAAACATGCTGATGTGATTCCAATGGACGGGTGTGTTTTCCTAACCACGTGCAGGTCAGGTGTGACGTTTATGGGTCACTGCTGACTTCCTCCTGGATAGTTGGAATCCGAGTTGATAGGTTCAGAAGTGCAACAGGTCTGGGTGGGGAAGTGGCCATCAGTTCACTTTTTTATAAAACTGTCTGCTTGGCACAGTGAAGCCTATCATTTTGCACTGGGCAGATGATTGTTGATGTAGTGGAAGAACTCCATTGTTACATCGGTGACTGTTCGTCAAAGTCCGATGCCAGACCCTTGCCCAACAGAACGTGAGGCGTTTCCAGCCTTTCTGCCAAGGTGCCTGTTAGAGGGCAGGCATCCGTTTGGAACAGGGGAGTCGGGGAACAAGCTGGGTGTCTGTTGTAAAGATTTCATATTCTGCTTCATAATATCTTCACGTGTATTTTTATGTGCTTCCCAAATCTTTATTTCTTCAGTAGAATGCTCTCTTATGACTGAACATCTAAGCAGTGAAATTGTTTTAAAGAGAGTTCCTGCTTGCGTTGCTAGGGAACAGTGCTGATAAAGACTGCCGAGGAGCTGATGAACTTCAGCAAGGGGGAAGAAAACCTGATGGACGCCCAGGTCAGAGCCATCGCTGACACCGGGGCGAATGTCGTCGTCACGGGCGGCAAGGTGGCAGACATGGCTCTCCATTATGCAAACAAATACAACGTCATGCTGGTGAGGTGAGGCCCTTCCTCTGTCCGCCTGTGACGATAAGACACTAAACTCGTCCAGCACACCTGACAACTGTCCAAAAGGGAAGCGTAAGGCATTAGATCAAAGAGCTAAAGAACTAACAGTCTTGGGGCGTCGTTTGAAGAGAGGGAGGGAAGGCGTTCCGGCAGAGGCCCGCACAGTCACCAGAGTGGGGTCGGCATGAGGCACTGGACAGGCCCTCTCCCTGCCCCCTTCTTGCACGTGATCTAATGAGCAGGTCAGCCCCCGCTCTCTTCCCTCAAATGTGGCTGCCACAAGAAAGCAGACCTTTTCTACGTACCCTCGTGCTTTACACTGACCCCTCAACGTTGACGGGGATTTGAAGCTCCCCGTTCTAGAATAATGTGTGTCACACACACATACACACACACACACCCTGGGCTCACCATGCACACACACACACACACACACACACACACACACACACACCCCTGGGCTCACCATGCAATCCTAACCTTTTCTGAGCTTGAATCTTCGGGTCAGAAATGTGTGGCATGGGGACCAGGGTACAGTTTCCTGCTGAACCTCTGCATTTTTTCCTCCCTGTTGGAATCAAGGCTTCTATTAAGGTCTTTGTTTTTGGGTTTTGTTTTTAAGGCTGAACTCAAAGTGGGACCTCCGGCGGCTGTGTAAGACCGTTGGTGCTACGGCTCTGCCTAGGCTGGTATGCATTTTGGACACATTAACAAACGGCCGAGCCTATTGGTTACTGTTGTTACAACGGTCGCTTTCTTACAGACTCCTCCTGTGGCTGAGGAGATGGGGCATTGTGACAGTGTTTCCCTCTCGGAAGTGGGGGACACCCAGGTGGTGGTCTTCAAGCATGGTAGGTGGGGAGGGTGCAGGTGTCGGCAGCATGGGTGTTGGTGCCCTGGACTCGTCCCCACACGTCTGCCCTTGGTCCACAGAAAAAGAGGACGGGGCCATCTCCACCATCGTGCTCCGAGGCTCCACAGACAACCTGATGGATGACGTGGAGAGGGCGGTGGACGACGCTGTGAACACTTTCAAAGTTCTCACCAGGGTCAGTACCGAGGCGTCTGGAGGTAGCGCGCTCTGCAGGGCTCAGGCGCAGTGCACACTCCTAAGCGTCGGGAGGCCTTCCCGTGGGCGGCTGGTGGGAAGCAGGGCCCTGCTGCCTGAGGTCCGGGAGCTGTTCCAGCACAGGCACAGCTCTTGGCGCTCGGTCTGCACTGGTGACCTGCTCCCGTTAGTGCCTTCTCCCTCCTCCCGTGCCTGGCGCCCAGAGCTCGCAGCTGGTGACAGCTGTGCTCAGAGTGAGGAGCCAGTCCTGACCGGCAAGTCGTGGGGGAGCCCAGAAAACAGCTCTGGCTCACTGGCTGTTTCTGCGTGTCACAGGATAAACGTCTTGTGCCTGGAGGTGGAGCAACAGAAATCGAGTTAGCCAAGCAGATCACGTCCTACGGAGAGGTACCGCTCTTGGGGCAGTGGCTTCCTCCTGCGACGTAACAAATCCACTGACGAGCTTGTTTCTGCCGCAGACGTGTCCTGGGCTGGAACAGTACGCCATCAAGAAGTTCGCGGAGGCGTTTGAAGCTATTCCCCGGGCACTGTCGGAGAACTCGGGGGTTAAAGCCAACGAAGTCATCTCCAAACTCTATGCAGTACATCAGGAAGGAAATAAAAACGTTGGATTAGATATTGAGGTATTTGGAAAAAACACTGAACTTTATTTTGTGAATGCAAAACCTAAAAGTAGAAATACTTGTGTAAGAAAAGGAATGAGAATTTAGTGTTCCTATTTTATTAATAATCTTTTGTAGGGTGTGTAGGGTAGCACTTTTATCCTTTACACATTTCCACATAAAAGAATCTAGAGTGAGAACTGCTCTGCCAACAGGCTGAAGTCCCTGCTGTGAAGGACATGCTGGAGGCTGGTGTCCTGGACACGTACCTAGGGAAGTACTGGGCCATCAAACTGGCTACCAACGCCGCCGTCACTGTGCTCAGAGTGGACCAGGTGAGGGGAGGGAGGTTTGATCTTCAGAAAAACTAATGTTCATGGGCTCAGTACTGTTTTCATGGAACTAGGCCGAGCACAGTTCTCATTCTGCTCAAAGGTGTGGTCTCATCTTCGCCTGATGGGTGTAGGAGGGCCAGCACCAACATCTTTATTCTTTATTTTTCCCCCTCAAATGTGTTTTTATTGATTTTAGAGAGAGGAAGGGAAAGAGCAATAGAAACATTAATGATGAGAAAAAATCAATCGGTTGCCTCCTGCATGCTCCCAACTGGGAATTGAGCTCTCAATCCGAGTATATGCCTTCCCCGGGAATCGAACTGTGACCATCTGGTTCATAGATCAATACTCAGCCACTGAGCCTTGCTGGCTGGGCCGGTGTCTTTATTCTTAAACTGGAATGAGTCAGACCGATTGGATTTATAGTCCTCGTTTTCAGGCCCTTTGTAAAACAGCATGGAGAGGAAGTTTGGGGCGACATTAGTGAGGAATGAGGCAGGACAGAGGGCAGACACTGCAGGTCACCGCTTGTAGGGAATTCATGAGGCGGTAGGAAATGGATGCTTAACTTTTCTGCTGCAACAAATTACATGTAGATTTTAAAGCTATTAAAAATAGTATTTCTCTGCATTTAAAAAAATTGTGGATAATGACTAGATTCAGAGACAAACTCAAATTCATAATTTCTCAAGGTGTTTTCTAGTAAACTTAATGAAGTTCATTTTTCTAAAAAATTTTAGAAGTGATTCTAAGCAATGAAATATCTATAAGTACTTAATAGAAAGTTGTAATTTGTGGGAGCACAGCATACGTCCATTAAGTGACAGTTACACCACGCTAATGCATAAACACTAAGTTCACACTGAAATTGCTAGCGGTGCACCTGAGAACCACTCCAGCGGCAGGAGGGGTGTGAACAGTTCACCTGCCCAGCTCCCTGGTGACTGGAGAGCACACACCAGAAGCCTGTGCTTCATCTACCACGTGCAGCCCAGCGTTCCCCAGGAACCGCCATCTAGCATCATTAAAGGACTAGGGGCCTCGGGCACAACCCTCGTGCACTCGGGGTGAGGGGTCCCTCTGCCCAGCCTGTGCCCTTTCTCGGTCTGGGAGCCCTCGGGGTGTCCGACTGACAGGGAGCCGGCCTGAGCTGCAGTGGGACATCCTTGGCACAGCCGCAGAGGTGGGCCACTGCTCTCCAGCCGCCAGCCCAGCTTCTGGCTGAGTGGTGTTCACCCTGTGGGAGGACACTGACCACCAGGGCGCAGCTCCTGCGTTGGGCGTCTGCCCCCTGGTGGTCAGTGCACACCCAGTCCTTTGCAGTTCAGTCAATTTGCATATTAGCCTTTTATTATATAGAAGGATTTGTTTGGAAAAAAGGGAGAAGAGGTGATAGTTCAGGGCTGAAATTAATTTGGGGAGTCTAAAATTAAATTAGTTGGGTTTCCTCAGAACACTGTAATTCATAATTTCTGAATCTCAAAACTAGAAACAGTTATTACCTCACAAATTTATACTAAGGAATGTTTGGCTTCTGTTTAAAGCACAATACCACTCCCTCACACCTCTTTTCAGAAGCTTCCATAAGAACCATGAATCTTAAATTCTTAGAATACCACTTTACAAACTGAAGGTAAGTTCAGATTGAACTAAAGGGATCAATTATAATTTCAGAATCTTAAGTGTAGCTTGATTTTTTTTAAAATACCTAGACTAGTTCTCAAACTTTCTGGGCTTCTTTAAAACACATTGCAGGGCCTCCTTCCAGATTTATTGATTCAGTGAGTTTGGGATGGGCCCCAAAATTTGAATTTTTAACATGTTTTAGGTGATGCTGATTTGTGGACTGTTTTTTGACAAAGATCAATCCATCCCTCCTACATTATCCAACACTTAAAACTGGATTTCCAAGTCCCATCCCAGAATATATGCTGTGCAAAATTAGGTACAAACTCACAGCAGCAACACAAATTCGTGAGTGTGGTCAGATGGCTGCTGGGTACCTGTTTTCCCAAGTGCAGACCAGGCAGACAACAGTAAACTAACAAAGCCCAGGCTCCCGTTGAAACCCAAGACCCAAAAGCACCTTTGTGCCCGAGGCACTCAGCGACTGCAGCCAATCTGCTCCCATTGCCTTTCCCTTTTACTTTTGATAGTTTTAATTCTTAGCCACATGGTAACTTTTAGAATAAGCATTTCCTTAGGCTTCTGCTATATTTTAAAACTAGAAATTACATATTTTCAACGAAAACTACCCAATACATCAATATAAACACACCCAACTAATAAATCTACACAAGCCAAAACCGGTTTGGCTCAGTGGATAGAGCATCAGCCTGCAGACTGAAAGGTCCTGGGTTCGATTCCAGTCAAGGGCATGTACCTTAGTTGCAGGCACATCCCCAGTAGTGGGTGTGCAAGAGGCAGCTGATTGATGATTCATCAATGTTTCTAACTCTATCCCCCTCTTCCTCTCTGTAAAAAGTCAATAAAATATATATATATATATATTTTTTTTTTAAATCGACTACACAAAACCCCAGCTGTATTTCTGGTCCTCTTGTGAGGGGGAAGGGGTTTCTTTGTACTGAGCTGCAATTTGTATTCCTGTAACCACCACCAACTGGTGGTCCCTGTGTTCAGGTTGCTAGTCTCCACCTCACTTGCTTCTCCCAAGATTAACCTCTTCAGATTCTAATGGCAAAACTAGCAGGTGGACCTAAAGTTCCTACACCTCAAGGAAATTGTGATAAAGATGGTGGCAAGACAACACTCGTGTATAAATAGCAAATCGGGTGCCATGTGGATTAGTTCGTGCTGGTGGTGCGTTCCAGTCTCTCTCGGCTCCGTGGGTGTTGGCCTGCACGTTTTGGAGGGAATGAATGCCTTTCCTAACCAATGTGGGTTTTGTTGGGGTAATGAGGAAAGCAGGGAACGCCCTGCTGAGTGCTGACGAGGGTCTGAACTTCATGTGCACTGTGAACCCATGGCTCATCGCTAGATGGTTGCGCAGTCTTCAGCCAGGCCACTAGAAACGTCTTTCTTCCTCCTAAAGCTTGAGTTTCTAAGCATATTCTTGTTTTTTGTTGCAGATCATCATGGCCAAACCGGCTGGTGGGCCCAAGCCTCCCACTGGGAAGAAAGACTGGGATGACGACCAAAATGACTGAGGGGGTTAATTTTGCTGTAGGTAGTAGTTGTAGTGAGTAGGTATTGCCTGGCGCTTTTCTTAAGACGTGTTGTGTTTGTGTCCTTGGCTGGACAATGCAGTAAAGGTGTTGTTACTATCAAAGCCTCATTTCTGTTGAACACTGTCCTTGGATCTAAGACTGGGCTCGACCTGGTTCACGAACTGGCTGTGGGAGTGATCGGGCCTGTTTCCAGTGTGTGCCTGGCCTGCTGCCTGGTGGTGCATGCGTTGTATTGAACATGGCCGTGCGCCTGTGCTCAGACATGATCTGCGCTGCTCTCGTGGGCTTGGCCTTGTGAAGGGGTGTGACAGACCAGGTGGCCCAAGGCTGAAATACTGATTGGCCTTTACTGGAAGCCTGTTGCCTCCTGAACTAGGTTTTTCATTGTTTTTATCCTAGCTCTGGAAACCCTAGGACTCACAGTAACTTGTTTCATTAGCAGTGAAGGGTTGAAATCCTTATATTCTAGCCACAAAGTTGCAAAGATGCTGTGCTACAGCTGAGCATGCCCCTCCTGACCAGCACAAATTAACCAAGTTTGCTTTCATAAGATCAGTAAAAGGTAACTGTTTATGGGATGTGTCACGTATGTGTTGGAAAACTTGCAAATTCTATATTGTTTTTGGTGGCCGACAGGGTCCCAGCTAAGCTCTACACGTGTTAAAAGTGACACCTCTTCAGTAACTTCATAGTTAGGGTCCTCAAATTCCTAGAGAAGCTCCCAGGACTGTTGACAGCTGGTAAACTGGGCAGTTTGCATGCCCACCGTGGCATCAGTGTTAAAGACCTGCTTCTGCCCATCACATCACTGCCAATATCAAATTCCTACCGTATGTTCAAAAAGTTAACAGAGTGAAGTTCCCTTAGTCAGATGTTACCTGGTAGGGTCAGTCAACACAGTGTACAATCTTATTTGTAAGTAATAAAACAAGTGTTGGAGTAAGTCAGTTTATTGATGTGCTATAACCACCAGACATATTAACCAGAGGACTTGATCCAGAATCCGTCCAGAACCTGGAAGCAGGAAGGAACACCATGACGACAGGTGACAGGACAAAACTGTGGTCAACCTGCAGGTGTTCCTTCGATATTTCAACACGAAATTTCTCCTGATGTGGATGTAATTGACCGGGAACATGATTTAGTCTGTCTTCACTTATTATTACAGCTGTTATAAAAACTTAAATTCTCTCGTAAAACAGAAGGTATGCTTGTGAGTTCAGGACTTTCGCTGTAGGCACAGCTTGCACGTGGCTGTCGCTGATGTGAAACCACTGCCCTTTGGTTGACTCCATTTCAAAATCTGCCAAGGAGATGGAAAATTAAGTGTAAATGGGATGATTCTGGTTCTTCACTGTTCGGTTTGCCGTGTGTATGCCACATTCCCAGGACTGAAGAGCTTACCTTGGGGGACATCCCCGCGGAGAACAAGGTCAGACAGGCGACTGTTTGCCGTTCTCGCCTTGGCGTAGGCAGTGTAGTGCCCGGACCTCATGGTACCGCTGTGCTCCACGACTCCATACAGGGAGTACAGCACCCTGGTGCTTTCTTCAGCAACATTCTGTAGAACCAACAGGACTCGCGTGTTAGTTCTTGTACCTTCTACACAGGAAATGTGCGCATGACCATGTGTCTTACACAGAGGTCATCAGTGAGGCTGACTCTGATTGCCCACTGAGCCAAGTCCACTCTGCCTACAAAGTAGCCACGGCCCTTTCCCAGAGGCCATCCCATGGCATCGCTTCTGCCCAAGTTCGTTCAGGAGAGTTGGCATCAAATAATCCCAAAAGCTTCAACCACTCTCATCCTGCTAAAAAATACCACATTTCAAAACATTTCCCCTTTCCCGTCCCCTTCCCCTCCTCGCCCCAGACTTCAATGAGGGGCTGGCTCTGCCTCTGGAGCCTCAGTCCCGCCCGTTACGGGCTGGATGGACTTGGACAGGTGTCTCCAGCTGGGGCCACTATCAACCACTCGACCAGCACCTGCCCTCCAGTGGTGCTGTGTGTACATCCAGCTCTAATCAATACCCCTCTTCACTTAATGCTGCTTTACCCCAAATACAGCCACCCTCCTTGGGAACTGTCCAGACCCTCAGTACTGTCCCTGCTGTTCTATAATAGTTTAGCCTCACCGCTCAAGGCTGTTCAAGATTCTGACTAAGTCTAACCTCGGTGCACAGCTCTTCCAACCTCGCTTCACCAGACTAACCTAACAGGACCCTCCAGTCCCACTTTCTCCTGCCTCCTTTGGTCCCAGACAAAACGTGTCCAAAAACTCTCCCCTTTTTCTCTCTGTAAATAAATATAAAAATCCTTTAAAAAAAATAAATAAAAACAACCTGTCCAAGACTCAGTGTAACTGAACAGTAGCAATGGGACGGCCTGAGAGCTTAGAAATGCAGAAGCTCAGACCCCTGGCCTAATGATTCCTTGGTGGTTCCAATGCCCGTTAGCGTTGGAGATCTGAGACCTTGAGCATCACAACCTCCTGCACGCACTTAGCATGGCCACATCAGTTCATCACAAACCAGCCACACAGCTGCTGTTGCTAGGAAACTATTGTACATGTAGGCAGTACATTCATGAATTCCTCCCTTAGCAGGTCCTCAGTGTGACTGTACAACCCTGTCACTTTTCCTTGGATGTCCTTCACAGAAACTGGCCTCACCTACACTGCAGGAAACGCACAGCCTCACCTACACTACACAGGGCCTGTTCTCCTTGCCATGCCATGTCGTCCTCAGGGCCTTCCCATATCAAGGATCTGTACCTTTTGTATCTTCAAGGTCTACATTTTCCTCTTGACTCCAAGCCTACCTAAGTCTTTCAGATTTAAAAAAAAAATGTTCAAGGATCTGCCATTTTTCCTTTCCAACCAAACCTCTTCATGGATTACCTGCTTTATCCCCAGGATCTCCTGTCTCAATCCTTGTAAGTTAACAGCACATGAAGTTTGCCATGATCCCAACACTGTTCAGTCAGTACTACTTGCCACTCTTGTTCTCTGATATTCTAATGTCAATGACATGTGGCCCTTCCCTTGAATCTGAACAAAGGGCAATGGCATTTTAAGCAAAAGCTGGATTCCCGATACTCTGTATTCAAAACTACAGCAAAAGTGGCAGGGGCCTACGGACACACTAACTGCAATTCACTACCTGCCAGCTCTGAAACCCGCTGCAGGCAGTTTAGATAGGGAAGAGGAATTCCTGTCATTTCAAGTTTCGTGGATAAAGTAAGACTCATGTACTTAGACTAGTGTATTCAAACTGGGCACAGACTTCCACCTCCAGATCACTGACAGCCAGGGTTCTGCGTTCACCTCCCAGCTTGAACCACCACCTAGCTCTGATGGCTAAGTCTGAAACTCTGTGCCCCAAACAGAACACTATCAACTTTCTCCACTCACTCTTTGTGGGTTTCCCATATCAATGTATGGCATTCCCTCTGCCTACACTCCCAGTCATTCAGCCAGGCCCTGGGATCTACGCTCCACCTCTTTCTGGTCACCCTCAGCATTTATGAAAAGGCCTCCGTCTTATCTTGCAGGGCACTGGATCACAAATCTGGTTAATTTTTCTCCTGCCCTAGTTTAAGCCCAGCATCCACAGATGGAACTCAACAGCCTTCCAACTAGTTCCCCTGCCTCTAGTTTCCTCCTCAAAGCCCAGCCTCCAGGCTTCAGGCAGAGCCCACGTAATTCACAGATCTTCAGGGACCTGCTTCTGTGGCTCCACACTGCTCGCCTAATAATGCCAGCTTCCTAGCTCAGGTCCCCACACTCCCCAGACCTCGCCCTGTGAGCTCCAGGACTGCTTGCACCCCTGCCCCATGCCACCTCACATGGCCACTCCACTCACGCACCAGTCCCAGGCCAGTGCTGGCTGAGACGTGTCCACTCGACAGAACCTCCTGGAGCCACCCTGCTCCGTGTGCACCAATCTTACCCTGAGCCTCACTGAACAGACTGTGCCCGTCACTGTCTGCTCACCGTTAAGTTTTGTGCCCTCAGTTCCCCAGATAACGTCTGCCACAATAATGGGAGTTCAAAAAATGCTGAACTGAAAGCTGACGTTCAAAACAATTCATCACAGACCTTGAAAGTCTGAAGGCACAGGAGCCAAAGGTCCACTCTGCTCCGAAATACTCCTCAACTTCACACGTGGTGAGCTGAGGCTCTATTTGTGAAAGGATGATTTCCCTTTAAAGAATTTTCACAAAAAGAAAATTGTACCTACCTTACATTTAGCAGTACAAAAAGGAGCCAAATCTAAGATCTCCGGAAATTTTATGTGCTTGTTAATTTTGCGTAGGTTAAAACCAGCCTGAAAAAGAGGAGTGGGTTTAGGTTCTTGCCCTGCACAAGCTGTGCATGCTACGGACACCAGCCCTGCCGCCCGACTTCAGTCTCTCACTGAGCTGAAGGTGTGGCTACGTGGCTACACACACACACACACAGACACACACAGACACACACACACACACACACACACACACACACACACACACACACACGAGAGCTGCTCCTGTGAGGAAACGACGTTTCTGCTTCGGCAGTGAGGAGCGCGCGTTAGACCTGAGGTCTGGTGCTGAAAACTGAGCAGAATGCTCTTCTGAGAGGCACTCGGCCTCCACGTGGGCCAGCTCTAAGGGGGGCACGTAACTAAAGCTGCAGCAATGCTCACATCACTAAGAAGAGCAATGTGAACTCTAGTAAACGGGAAGAACTGTGCCTAAACCCTCCAACTCCTTGACTTGCACCTTAATCAAAATTTTTGTCTTACAAACACATATATATTTACTTTCAAATTTCTTTGACGTAGAATTAAGAAGTAACAGAAAACCAAAGAAAAATTATTACATTGACACATAAATAAAGCAGGTGTTACATGTTTAAAATTCATTTCAGGTAACAAACGGGTACCTGCTGAAATCGCTTCAAATGAAGGGTGAGAACAGGAGGAGCGAGAGAAATTAACATCTGCTTTTTGGCATTGGTGTAAACATGTTTCTTTTCACCTAAGGGGAAAAATACAGCAGTGTGAACATTTTAGAACTCTAAGGCATTCAGTTTGTGATGAAAAAGCCAGAATTGTACACTTTCTGGAAAGGACCAGGTAAATATTTTAGGCTTTATGGACTAAGGACCAATCAAGGATTTTATACATCAGATAAAAACCTCAACAAATTTTTACTGATGGAATTCAAAATGTAATAAAGTATGGTAAGAGTTTACTGAAGAAAATAATGCAATTACTTTTGGAGAGAGAACATTTAGTTAACTGAGGTTCAAAGTTAGTGTTTTCTACCTTAAAATAACTTTCAAATATCTATGTACGAAAAGCATTCCCCAGAGACCATACAACAATAGGCACAGGCCACATTGAACCTAGGACTAGTTTGTCAACACCTGCTCTAAACAGAATGGTGGAAACAACAGTTTATTCTGTGTGGACTTGTAAATACATGAGAAACTAGACTTGAATTAGTTTCAAAGATTCTATCTAGCAAGCACCCTTTAGCACCCACATTCCCTGTCCCACTCTCCCAAGCCCCTCCTCGTCCTCGAGGGAGACTAAGGAAGCCTTGTTCCCAGGATCGCGCTGGGCGTGTCCCTTGAGTGCCGGAGGGTATTCAAGTGTGGCTTCCTGGGGCAAGGAGGGGAGGGCCATCCCAGTGCTGGTGGGAAATGAGGAAGCAAGGCGGCCGCCATGACCCTTCGGGAGACGTGTCCAGGGGCACAGTGTTGGGAAGCCCTATAATCCAGTTGGGGCGATCCGACCTTCCATTCGAATATTTAGAAGGAGGGGGATTTTCTGGTGCCACCAAGTCCTAACACCACTAGTGCAGCAGTGCCCTTCCGATGGCAGAGCATGCCCCACATGAGGGTGCTTTCTGTGAGGGGCCAGTACCTTTGAGGTTTGCCTTTGCTGCACCACACTGTCTCCGGGTGCACACGTCACACAGCAGCTTGTTGGCATCTCGGAGCTTCTCGTTCTGGGTGAACTGGTACAAGCAGTGCTGGATGGAGCACTCGTCAGCACTGAGCGCATCCCTGTTTGCAAGGGTGCAGAAAGCAGTCTCTGGGTCTTGGCCCACACACTCGTACAGCGTGGTCCCGGGAGCAGGGCCGCCGTTCAGAATCTCCAGATGGATGTCGTCAGGGTGAAGAGCAGCATCCAAGTGCAGGTTCCGGAAACCCCTAGAAATGTCCACTTCCCCACCGCCCCCCGCATCCAGGAAAGCACCGTTCAAACTCCCAGGACAGTCAGTGGGAGAAGATGACAAAACCTCCAGGTCGTTATCCACACTGACACTTTTCACATCTACGTCCTCTGTGAATTTTTGATTGTCAGTTACATTTTCTATCATTTTCTCTTGGCCATTCAAGTCGTTCGGATTAACACAATATTCTTTACTTATAACTTCCTCTTGTGAGACATGGTTGGACTTAATATCCACTTCTCCCTGAACTGATATTTCAGCCTCACACTCATTATCTTCAAGATGGTCCAAGGCACAGACATCATCATTTAAATGAAGAACTTTTCCTTGAATTTTTTGTTGCCTTCGCTGGTTCTATGTAAAAAGTATAAAACATTTTTTTTTTTAATTGAGAGGAAGAGCATACATGTACCACATCAGGTTCTCTTGCTTGTTCATCAAAAATGAAGTTGATAAGGAAGAATTTATCCCTAAAACTGATCCTAAGAGTTCCTTTACTATCAGGGATCAAGTAAGTTTTGAAGAAAATGTCTTTGATTGAAAGTAGGAATAAACTATCAATCAACAAACAACTGTCACACTAGGGCAATGGTCGGCAAACTGTGGCTTGCAAGCCACATGCGGCTCTCTGGCCCCTCGAGTGCGGCTCTTCCACAAAATACCATTGCCTGGGCGAGTCTATGATGAAGAAGTGGCATTAGAAGAAGTTTAAGAAATTTGGCTCTCAAAAGAAATTTCAATTGTTGTACTATTGATATTTGGCTCTGTTGACTAATGAGTTTGCTGACCATTGCCCTAGAACAAATAAAAATGTGCAGGATATTGTTCTAAGAGGAGTGCTCTCGACAGAGTAGACTGTTACACAAAACATGTCAAACTCACGGCCCAGCCAAGGTAATAGTATGTAAGAAACGTTTTAATAAATATTTCACAACTTAATTTTTACAATGTCCTATTATACATAATTATTAATGATGAACTACAATGTTCGATAATGACTGATGACTATAATCGTGTTGCATCATTTCCCTTATGTGCAGAAACACCATTTCTCTCCACTAATACTAGCAGCGAATATTTAGCAGCTGATGGCCACATCATTGGTGTGCACAACAGGAAATAATTCGCTTTTGGAGAAGAAAAATAGGTTTATTTGCTTTACACTTATTGTGCAGTTATTCAGTCTCTGGTAAGTTAATGTTCAAGAAAAATATTAGTTTTTATTAAAATGTTCTATTATTTCATGGTAACAATGACTCATTTATTTCAGCCCTTTGCATTCAGCATGTCTCTAGTGAAATAAACCTACGTTTCTTTGAAAACTGAAGCTTTTGTTATTTTTCGGCCCACGTAAACTTAAACCTTGTTTGGCCCGTTGTTAGCCTTTGAGTTTGACATGCTTGCTTTACACACACAACTCAGGCGGTTTCCCTGATGAGAAAGGGCTACTGTGAACAGAGACAGAGGGAAACATTCAGGAAACAAATGTTCCCAAGTCAGGGAAGAAGCAAGGAAGCCTTGTGTACAGGGGACGCATTTGCAGCCTATTTCTGTGCTGAGGGACAAAGGCATTTCATCAAGAGTCCTGCCTGAAGAGGGTCACCATCTGGCTGTAACTGAGGACAGGCCGTGAGGCTAACGTGAACAGAGGGGTGGAAGGGAGCACAGGACACAAACGGTCTCCTAGGTGCTTCAGTAAAAGTCACACCTTAAAGAAAGGTGCGACACACATGATGTATCATAGAACTGTACCCGAGACCTATATAATTTCATTAAACAATGTCACCTCAATAAGTTCAATTAAAAAAAATAAAAATTGGGAAAGAACATAAGTGAATACTTTAATGAAACACAAATGACTCTTAAACATAAAAATGTGCTGAACTTATATTAAAATAAGTGGAAAATAGCCCTGGCTGGTTTGGCTCAGAGGACAGAGCTTCGGCCTGCAGCCTGAAAGGTCCCAGGTTCGACTCCGGTCAAGGGAACATGCCCAAGTTTTGGGCTTGATCCCCAGTGGGGGGGAAAGGGGGGAAGTGTGTGGGAGGCAGTGGATCAGTGATTCTCTCATCACTGATATTTCAATCTTCCTACCTCGCCCTTCCTCTCTAAAATTAATAAAGATATATATATATATATATATATATATATATATATATATATATTTTTTTTTTTTTTTTTTTTAAGTAGAAAATAAGGTGCACTAAGTTACTATATGCCACCATCAGACGAGCAGAAATCTAGACGTCTGAGAACACACTGTCATGAGGACAAGGAGAAAAAGCAGTCTCAGATGTTGCTGGTGGGAATATAAATTGGTACAACCTGCCTGGTTGGTGTAGCTCAGGCTGAGCATTGACCTATGAACCAGGAGGTCAGTGTTTAATTCCTGGTCAGGGTACATGCCCAGTTTGCAGGCTCAATCCCCATTATGGGGAGTGCAGGAGGGAGCAGATCAATAATTCTTTCTCATTATTGATGTTTTGCTCTCTCTCCCTCTCCCTTCCTCTTTCTTAAATCAATAAAAATATTTAAAAAACAAAAACAAATGTTTGTGTCCTAAAATGGAAAGATAATCGTAATAAAGTAGAAACAAACAAAAAACAAACCATGTGCATAATTTCTAAAAGGAGATAAAAACATATTTGTATTTGATTATATTTTCCAAAAGAAACTCCAGAGGACACATGAGCTTGTAAAGTGGTTATAAGGTCATAAAAGGACGGTCAAGAGGACTTGTACACATGAATGTATTTTTAAAGTTTGGATGTCAATGAATAAGTAACTCAAAAATGTTAAAAATGAACTAAAATTTTTTTTAAGCAGAGAACACGCAGGGAACTACTCTTGGACTCCTGAGTGCAAAAGCTGCTGTTCACGAGGCCTGTTCAAGACGTCAATCTAACTCATGCAGTCGTTCAAAACGGGAAATGGAAATGAGAGGAGGGTGGCCGTCTCCCAATGACTCACCTTGGCCTGCTTTTTGGCTTGCTTCTTTGCTTTTTTCTGCAAGTGCTTGCTTATTCCTGACGGAATATCATTTCTCTCTTTCATGTAAGTGTCATTATCTTTTTCTTCCTCACTGTCTTTATCGTCATTCTCCATTGTCTTTTTCAGATTTTTATCATTAGTACTTTTCTTACCACTCTTAAAATATGGGGAAAAATGGGCCAAAAATAAAATTTTACATTTGGTGAAGAAACTTCATGCTACATAAATATTTTTCTACTCCTATTTTACAGTAATTGATTACCCACAATGTTTAAAAATATACCCAGGACAAAATTTGTTTATCTCAAATACTAAACAGCACTCTTCATATCCCAATAAAACAAGCAAGCCCACAGTAAGAAAGTAAGTCCACTTGGAAGGGCAACAGCAGGCGGGCAGCACATGGCCTTCGACACAGGCCGCAGCCCGATGGAGCCTGTCCACTTCCAACTGCACTTTCTGTCCCATCATCTCCATGTCCCAATGTAGGTGTTTCTTTTTACTCATTTTTTTCTTGCATGGAAATGACAGTTTTGGGGAAAGAAAATAAATTTGTAAGACTTTAATTAAAAGGACCCCTGATTCATATTTAATTGAATAATGATTTATCCAAAATTCATAACATTTTTTCCTACTACTAGAAACCAAATTCACATGGCTTAAAACTGAGATAGTCTCTATTAACATCTAAGAACTTAGGACTGTAAGGCATTTGTGGTTAGTCTTAAATAATGAAAATAAATAGTAACTTTTAATATGAAGAAAATACATCTTTACATATAAACTAATCAATTTAACTATAAAGAATTCTAAACACAGTCTTCTCTTTTTTTTGTAAATAAAGTACCCCATTCTTTATCCAACTATTTAAGAAAAATTATCCACAGGCTAGTGATGTACACACTTGGAAAAGGTGACAAGGCTCCCCCATTAAATCTACACAGGAAAACGATCTACTTAAATAAAATGAACTCAACGGTCTTACCTGATCATCTAAAACTGGTAGAGACAAGTCAAGGAAAGACTCATGAACCAAGGAGACCTTAACCAACCAAAAAAGAAAATGTAAAAGGAAGGAAAAGATTCACTGTAAACATCAAATAGTAAGATTGGTGGCGGGGTCTAATCTTTGAAAAACACAGCACTGAGAACTGTGGATTAGGGAAGCAGAACATGGGAACAACTTCCGATATCAAGAGGCCCGGCCAGCAGCGAACGGCGCCTGGTGGCCCCGAGGACGGCTGTGGCGCAGCCTCTGTGAACGCACAGCTGGCAGGCGGAGTCTTGGCAGTGAGTCCCCAGCACGACCGCCACTCACCGTTCTGCACTCGTCACACATGATTGTGCTCGTGAGCTCCCCACCGAAGATGCGGTCCACAAAACTCGGCACTGATTTCCTCTTCTCGTAATCTGCACGTAGGAAATGTGCCATTACACTTACAAAATCTACTTCTTCGCCTCTCTAGCCCTAAAATTTTACTTTTTAATTTCCTGTGTCAGGCTTGTCTTTCTCTATCCACAAAATTACCATGGTTTTATTTATGCTATAATCAGCAGCACATACTGCACTTTTGAGCACAACAAATTTCACAGTCACATCTCAGGGGAAAAGAAAAAGTTCTCGTCCGAGACCTAATTAGTGAAAAACAACTGTGCAGGGCAGGGAGACGTTGTGTTTATCTGTCTCCACAGAGAAGCGGGCAGACAAGCGAGCTGGACGACACCCGCTCCCTTCCACACTGGGCAGCAAGCTGGCAACAATGCACGGGACCTGCTTTGAGGCGGCTCAGACTGAGTTCCTTACACCCAGAGCAAAACAAACAAGGAAAAACCTTAAGGAAAATGTCTCAGACAAATTCCTCCTTTTATTTTCCTATGTTCCAGAAATAATCTTGATAAATTTGGTATAAGGGGACGTAATTTTACTACCTGGCCACCCTTTTTTCTAAATAGATGAAATTTACATACTTTGTACAAATAGCAGCTGCCAATGTATACAGAAACACATGTTGTGATGGACAGTGACAGCATGAAGGTCCTTCTGTCACCACCAGGCCCCTTAGGGGCACCACAGAGGCAAAGAGCTGCTATCTGTTGATTCTAAATTGTGGTTTACAATACAGTAGCCACTGGTCCTGGGGGCATTTAAATCAAATTAATTCAAAGTAAGTAAAAATAAAGATGTAGCCCATCAGTTGCTCCAACCCCATTTTCAGGGCTCAGCACCCAGCGGGGGCAACTGTGGCGACAGGAGGCAGAGCAGAGTCGCAACCTCACAAGCTCCAAGACAGACCGAGGCCAGGTTGCTACCTGTCACACAACAGTCAGAGCGAGGCTGGCTCCACAATAATAACCCAGCTCCTGCCAACTCACACAGACAAGTGTACTTCACTGACCACTGCTAACTAGAAGTTTAACCTTCTGAAAATCAAATAGTGATGTCATCTTAGCTCCATCTTTGTAAATGTCACTATAACATTGCATAAAAAGAATACATCAGAAGTTTAATTTTTGTAAAATATCCATCTCTGAAGTACTGAACAATCTTTAAAGGCCAATGGTGATAAAGAGAAAGTATGTTAATAACTGGATGCAAAGTACATGTGCAGGCATCTGCATCTAGGGGCAGAGGAACTCAACTATAGTGGTTTAGTTCAAAAAGTCAAACATTACCTTTAACTTTATTTTTTAGTTCTTCATCCAATTTTTCAGTAGAATTACCAAATGCTTTAAGAATTCCTTTACTCACTCTCTAAAAGTAATAAAATGAATATATGCATACTATTAAATTTAAATTTTTATAATTATTTTCCTTAGAAAATAGGTGATCAAGTCAAGAAAGTAATCAAGAATTAGCTCTCCAAACTTACTGAATAAAAATTAATATTTCTAAAGTCACATTTTTAAAATTAATTCAAGGAGCTAAAAAGAATTATACTTATAAAACCACTAACCCATGGAAAAGGCACTATCTTATCATTTCAAAATTTTAACCTATCAAACCAAAGCTTTCAGAACAGGCCCCTCTCCTCTGCAGAGACCACCAAGCTTCGTCCTAGAGGCAGGACGGTTTGAGAGCCACAGGGACAGACTCCAGCCAGACAGCCCACCAATCACTAGGGGCTTGAGGCTTCCTACAGTCTAGCTCCAGAATCTAGGAGCGAGGGGAGGGTAACCACGTCTGCCTTGCAGAATGACTGTGAAGACTAAGCTATTCATATAAAATACTAAGCACAGTGCTTGACATAAAGTAAGAGCAAAATAAATATTAGCTGATATCACTATATTATTACTAATTATATTCACATCCCCAAGTACATTACTTTCCATCCTGGTAAGTAACAAAAACTTTAAAATGAGACAAATGTCCCAACTCATACAAAGTGAGTTAATGTATAGTAAATCTTTACTAACGTCGTCAATAGATTCTGTGACTTTAAGCAAAACGACATACAAGAAAACCAATGTTACCACCCGCTAATTGACATAAAGAGTTAAGCCCTAAGGCTCATCAACGTGATAGCAACACAACATGGACAACCCGACGTTACTCGTTACTCGAGGCCACTGTGCTTCCCAGACTCGGAAGGCTGTGCAGAGTCCTACTCAGAATCAGAGTGAGGTGCTGTGTGGGAACTGGAGCTCACGGGTGCGGCCCAGACCACAGAACCCCGAATGACATGATGCTGGAATGTCACACAACACAGAGCATCATGAAGAGGAGCATCATCTCTAATGCTCGTCATCACTCTAATGACAGCCAGACCAAAAAGGCTGGTGCAGAAAAAGTCTTGCCGATCCAATGGCCTCAGTGACTACTTTCACTGCTTTAATGCCCCTTAAGATACTAAAGGACAGGAGAGTGAGTGAGAGGAGGTTATAAAACATGCTGACTTGGTGTTCTTCTGCTCTCATCCCATCCAGTAAGTACCGGAGCAGCTCCTGGCTGTCCTGCTGCTGATAGCCTTTGAAGCGCACTGCTCTACAGAAGAAAGGAAAACAGAGAAAGAGAAAAGTGATGATGAGTCCACTACAATGGGAAACTCTTTCCACAAAATCTTAGGATCATATTCCAAATCTCCATGTGCTCTGGTTTCTTAAAACTTCTGTGTGGTCCAACACCACCGGTGGCAGATGTCACTGTCACAGAGAGCACACGTTATTTAATCCAGATGCAATAGTCAATGCTTTCATGTGTGCACTGGGTTGGCTCTCGTGCTACAAAGGTTCATAGAATTTCTCAGCACCTGACTCAGGCACTGAAGGCACCCACAGCGCAGATACTCACTTCCTACAGACCTGGGAGAAGAGCTCCTTCGGGGTCACGACTCCCTTGGGGGTCTCCTGCATCTCACTGAGAAACTGGCTCATGGCTAACGTAAGAGGGCCCGGAGGCTCAAGGTGAATTTCCAAGGACTCCTGAAGATGGGAACAAAAAATACTCTCATCATTCCAATTTAGAAATCATTTATTTTAGGGAAATGTAACTAGTTAACCTATATTGTCAATGTGCCTGATTGAGCTATTGAAAAGTTCAAAATATACATCAACAGATGTAGAAAGGTTCTGCCACAGACTATTTTATGAAGAATTCAGTTCTACTGGTTTAGTTTTATATGATCAGGGACTTAGAATACTTAAGAAGCAAAAGACCTAATGCAAAAGCTAAGGTAGAGTTCATGTGGCTACAATTTTGTATGCCCAAGGCCTCACAAACGTCCCCAGCATTCCCAAGAAGGAAGCCATACAAGAGAGCACAGCAGGACACAGGAAAGCAGCAACAAAGAAATGGGGGATGGGAGGCTCCTTATCCTTTCTGTTAGTCTGAAAGTCATTAACTTGGTAGCCTAAGACAACAAACAAAAATGATGAAAATGAGCATCAATGCTTTAAAGTAACTTAAAATATGGACATTCACAGAGGAAAATTCGTGATTATAAAGAAAATGTTAAAGTACATACTGTCAGTGCCAAGTCAGGCGGTTCAATTTTTACAATGGTTCCAGACATTTTTACTTCTTTCAGTAGTTCTCTAAGCACTGGTGTTTGTGACAAATTCTGGAATGTAGGATGGAAAAGGAAAGTTATCTCAAGACAAATTAACCCATTTGATCCAAACATAAAGTCATTCCAAAACTGCACTCTCGACTCAATCCAGGAAACAGGCAATGGATGCTCTTCCCCCGACTCTCCATGCTCATCAGCACTTCCATTTTGGGCACAAGCAGCCCCTGGGAAGGCGTTCTCCACCACCCGCCTCCACCCCGGTTCTCTCCGCCCATGCATCCACTGCTCTGTCCAGGGTCAGCCCGTGCCCTCACTCCCTCAACAACGGCAAGTCCTGAGGGCAGGGGTCATGTTTGTTTTGAACCCTTCAGCAGTGTTTTACTGACATGCAAAGTAAGTACTACCTTGAGTTTTCTTTGAAAACATGAGAATAAATTACTTAAGGCAAAAAAACTCAATACTGGAAGTAACAAAGAGGGAGATCCTAGATTTTTACAGGAGGAAAATTAACACTGGCACCTGCATAACTGCATTGAAGAAACAAGTGTTCCCCAAATTACTGAGTCCTTTCACAGATATTTGAGAAGTACAATTCATGGAAGTTTCTTTAGTCATGTTTTCCTTTTTCTCTCTCTCTTGTTCATTTTTATTCTCCTTTTCTAATTTTTTATTTTCAAGTTCAATGTTACCATTATCTTTTGCTGCTTTAGGAAACAAAAGAAAGAAAAAATGACTTAGCAAAATGTATAATATAGCCATATCAAATGCAAAGTTACACTGAGGACGGAGTACTAGAGTTTGTGAATTTTACCCACTATCATTATTTGCCACCTGCTTGATTTTAAATGTTTTCTAATAAATATAAGTAAATTGCCATCGAGAGAGAAAAACCAGTAAATAAAAAATACTCAAAACTGAGGTGAGCATTAGTCTGACAAATAAAGCCAAACAGGCTATGCTTTTTAGCAAAAACCCCTTTGTTAATGCACAAAGTTTTCTACAAATGAGTATATCTTAACTTGTGCAACTGGAATACAGAGCAATCAAGTAAAGAATGTAGACATGAAATAAATTTTGTAATGAATTCAAAAACGCACCCTGAAGTTAGGAACAAACAATTGTGGCTCTGCCAAAGACACTTCTGTGATTGTAAAAACCTGCACAGACCTAAAGCTAAGGATGCACAGCACCCAATTAACTTAATTATGTGTGAAAAATAGCTGAAAAGTATCTGGTCTTGTGAAGGACTTACAAGTACTTTACTTTTATATCATCCAAACAAGAGAAGTTCAGTCTAAAGCAGGTCGATTTTGCCCTAGCTGGTTTGGCTCAGTGCACAGAGCATTAGCCTGTGGACTGAAGGGTCTCAGGTTCCATTCCAGTCAAGGGCAACATGCCTGGGTTGTGGGCTCAATCCTCAGAAGGGGGATCAATGATTCTCTCTCATTACTGATGTTTCTATCTCTCTCCCTTCCTCTCTGAAATCAATAAAAATATATATATGTAAAAGTAATTTAAGTCTTAAAATAAAGCAGGTAGACCGTAAGCCCCTGTGCAGGGAGGGCATGACTGCTCATCAATGAGACCAGACTCTTCATCACAGGGTACTAGGTTATTTCTGATTCCCTTCTAATTCTAACACTTTAGAATTATCTATATTTTCAGTTTTACATCCTTAAACCAAAAATAGTCTCATAGTTTAAAGTCAACCATAATTAATATTACTCAACTAAATGCAATACTGGGTAGTCCAGTAAATTATTCAAATATCAAAAGTTATGTAAGTCAACATTACAGTATCTATTAAGAAACAAATGATTTTTTTTTACCTGATTCTGGAGCTGTAATATGGGCTTGTTTCCTGACATAATCAACCACCTGACCCAATCGGTTTGAACTACAGTACTGGACCTCATCATCACATAGGTAACACCTGTGTCCCAAAGACCACAGAGAAAAAAGTGACAAACTATCAACCAAAAAGGGCACAAATTATGATTCTTGGAATCCAAAGTGTATAACTATCAAATTGTTTTATTAGAGAAAATAAAAATAAAACTTATATGTTTTCTTAAAGAAGACTGTCCATATTAATTCTGGTTTACTATTAATAACATTAGCCCAAATTATGGCTACATATAAACTGTGAAAAATACCCCAAACAAATATACTAGTAGTACTCGAAATGGCTACTTATAACATTAAAGTCAAAAGTTTTCTCTATGCATAGTTCAAAATACAAGCCTACATCATCAAAATTAACAAATTTTATAATCTATCTATAATAATAAAAGCCTAATATGCAAATCAACCGAATGGCAGAACAGTGGAATGTCCATCCAGATGACCTTCTGGATGAAGCCAGGGCTATGAGGGCCCAGGCAGCGAAGGCCTAATGCTGCACGAATTTTGTGCATCAGGCCTCTATTTGTCAGATAATGTTCGTGAACATTGCTGTGTAAGTGGTTTTAAAGATGTGAAAATTGCCATGTAATTTCACTGCCAAAGTTTTGCTCTACCCTATTAGTCTGGAATTTGTTCTTGGTGTTCCAATTGTTAAACTAAAAGCAACCAATCATACGCTTGCTTCACAGTATCATAAGAGACAAGGATGAGGGCTCCTAGTCTCCTACATGCTACAAGTTTTGGACTAGTGCAACACTAAGCAGACACTTCTCATAACATCAGTCGCCAGCCTTCTGCAAGTGGTGATTTAAACAAACACAAAATGTTAACTTTCTTGCTCCTTTAGCATGCCCAATACCTCCCTTCTCCAATGATTTCCAGCCAGGAAGCTGAAACTCACCATACACTCCAGTTGTCCAAGTTGAGCACCAGACAGTGGGGCTCGGACCTTGGCGTCAGGTAGTGCTTCAGAGCGTGCTGCTCCTGGGAGTTCCTGCCGCAGCCCTAGGGAACCAGCATCGCCAGTGTCAGGGCCACAGAAGTTCACCCAAAGAGGAGGGAATTCATGTTCTATAACAAGAAGTGGCTCGAGAAATTCTGCCTTGTTCACATTTTGACAACACAATGTTAGCCTGCCCTTCCAGTCCCCTCCGCCATGCCAATGCAGTTGTTTATTGGGTCTAGTTTGGACTTTGTATCGGCTTCAGAAATAGTATTTTCCTAACTTCAACCTCTTTGTTCACATACATATTTCTTCAGTTTAATGTTCATAAAACAAAGCTCTGTTTATATGTTTAACTCAAAGATTATAAATTGCTCTTAAAGTCCTAGTCAACAAACCTGACACCCTGACCGAACCAGCTCTCCAGGCTACGGTCCATCCTCCTCCTGTCCGCGTACATCTACCAGCTGACACACTCGGCATGTTCCCAACCAACAGCATCTTATTCCCGTGATTCCCTTCACGGAACCCTTTACCGCCACTGCCTCTGCTCAAATCCCACCCAGTCTTCTGATCACACACTCCAAGGCTACCTCCCTCAGAGGAATTATTATGCTTGTACTCCAGAGGAAAAACTTATGTTCTCCCAGTGAATACTCTCCTATCAAACTGGTGTAAATTCCTGGTGGTATTCCTTACTTTCTACCTTATATTAAAGTTGCTAATGTTTACGTCCATCCTCCCCTGAACCGTAAATCCTGAAGGCACAAATAATGAGTTAGTCTTTCTATTATCAAAATTATCTAGAAAAAGGGAAGTCAATAGCATTAATTGAACAAGTAAATGAGATTTTTTTAATAGCTCCAAACTCATAGTAACTTTTTCTTTTTCTTCTTTATTGTTGGAAGTATTACAGATGTCCCTCTTTTTCCTCTCACTGACCCCCTCCACCCTACACCCTCCAGGCCTACCACACTGTCCTCTATGCCCATGGGCTATGCATGTATGCAAGTAAATGAGAGGTTTTTACCCACAAGATCTAAAGTCTGATTTGTAAAAGATCATGCATTTCCTGCCTGCAGCTGGTTGAGTCCCTGCTAAGAAATACACCTGGACTGTGCGTCTGCCTGCACCAGGCCAGCTCCCATGGACAGCACTACAGTGATGGGTCTTTTCCAGTGCAGCTAAAAGTACACTTTGGAGGGGGACTATTTGTCAGTGGCTTCTAATCCTCTAACTATGATATAAAACACTACTGATTAGTTCATCCCACTCAACATTTAATTCTAAAATGAATTAAATTTGACATTAATTTTTGAGATTTAATATCACCATTGCAAATCAACTGAAACATTAAGAACGAAAGAGTTGTCTTAAGACAGCAGCTGAGCCGAAACTGGTGTGGCTCAGTGGATAGAGCATCATCTTCCGACTGAAAGGTCCCAGGTTCGATTCCAGTCAAGGGCATGTACATTGGTTGCGGGCACATCCCCAGTAGGGGGTGTGCAGGAGGCAGCTGATCGATGTCTCTCTCTCATCGATGTTTCTAGCTTTCTATCCTCTTTGGTGATTATGTAAGTGAAAAACCAATCCAAAAATGTTGTATACGATATGGTCCCATTTATATAACATTTTTTATTTTTAATATTTTTATTGATTTTTTTAGTGAGAGAGGAAGGGACAGAGAGAGACAGAAACATCGATGAGAAACATCATTGATCAGCTGCCTCCTGCATGCCCCCAACTGGGGATGGAGCCCACAACTCCGGCATGTGCCCTGACCAGGAATCAAACCAGTGAGTTCTTGGTTCATGGGTTGAAGCTCAACCACTGAGCCACGGCAGCCAGACTGTATAGCAATTTTTTTTAAATACTGACAACAGAGTAACTTTTATTACATTTACTTATCTTGTTGTTGTTAATCCTTACACGAGGATACTTTTCCATTGGTTTTTGGGGAGAGTGGGAGAGAGAGTGAAAGACAGAAACATCGATGGGAAAGAAACACATCGATTGTTTGCTTCCTGCATGAGCCCTGACCACTGCTGGGCCAAGGAGCCTGCAACCAAAGCACATTCCCTTGACCAAAACTGAACTCAGACCCTTTGGTCCACAGGCAGACATTCTATCCACTGAGCCAAACCGGCCAGGGGTGTATAGTATTCCTTAAGTGATAAAATTTTAGAAATGGATAACAGACTAGTAGCTGCCTGAGGGGAGGACAGGAGGAGGAAAGAGTGTAGTTATAAAAGGGCAAAGAAGAGGTCCAGGTGATATTGGAATCATTCAGCGTTTGTTTGTTTGTTTGTTTGTTTACATTTAAGAGAAAGAAAAAAAAATGAAAAAAAAATATATATATTTCGACTGATTTCAGAGGAAGGGTGAGGGATAGAGAGATAGAAACATCAAGGATGAGAGAGAATCATTGATCAGCTGCCTCCTGCATGCCCACTTGGAATAAAACCCGAAACCTGGGCATGTGCCCTGTGACCTCCTCAACCACTCAGCAACACTGGGCCTAACCAATACAGGTGCCTATGAGACCCTGACCTCTAGTGTGTGCATACCTGGGAGCTGTTCTGCCACCCAATACCCCCACCCACAAGATCAAGGTACTCTCTTCTCCCAGCTGCCTGCTGACAGCTCACAGCTCGGTCTGTCCATCCTCAGGAATTATCTGAGAAAGGAAACTGGCTTGGCCAAGGGTGGCCTCCCCACCCCACCTGTCCCAACACCAAGGGCAGCCCACGTCCAAGGACTGGTCTATGCACAGGTACCAAGACCACGGCTCATCCTGAGACTAGCTGAGGCCCTGAAGGTCTGCCTCTTTGCTCTCCCTCAGCCTAATCCTGCCTCCCTCACAGTTTTCCTGGTGAAGACACACTGCAAACACACCCCAGGAAACCACCTAAATCTCACAAATGTGCTCCCTAGGGAACATGGCCTTTGTGAGCTAGCATCCTCCTCGCCACCCTGTACTTAGGTAACACCTTCCAAAACAAGCTCAGTTTGTAAAATCCCACAATGATCAACATCTAAGCATACCTGATGGCCACATTTAAGACACAGCCAAACTGAAGGGTTTTCTTCTGCTTCTTCTTCAGATTTATCTTTCACTTTATTGTCTGTCTTACAATCTTGGCAAATGTTCCATTCCACATTCACTAAAGCCTTTTTCAGAATACCTTGTTCCAATCCTTTTCTAATGTGTCTGCACATGGGTTCTATTAAAACAAATAACACAAGTGATGAGATAAAATACAACTTTCTTCAGAGAATCTCAAAGCTTACCTTGCATTTGAACTTCAAATATGAATTTATCCTAGGTACAAATTGTTAGATAATCTGAAAAAGTAACATTTTGTTTGGCATCTGAATATTAGTTGATTATGTGAGAAATCTGGAATTTTGCTATTTCTATAGTCCTACATACTTTCACTTTGATGAATTTAACTACTTCCTTTCATTTAGGCCATTTAGCTACTGATTATCCTCTGTATTTTACACATCTGCAGAGAGGTGCTTGCTCAGTCAGCAGGCCTTGTGCTGAGGCAGGTGCCAGGGAACCAGAAGAACCAAGCTCAGCTCTTCTCACTAAGGAGTTCACACTCTGGTAGGAGAGGCGGGAAAACAAGTACATGTACAGGAATCCCAAAGTATGTTACAGTAGCACAAGGAGAGGAGACGGCAGCCACTGAAAGTTTCAAACTGTAGATAGTAGACATGAGCTATGAACTCATGGTCTTCTTATCAATGGACTAATCATGCCATTAAAATGTTGAAAACTGTTAAACGACATATAGGATGTTTCATTTATAATAAAAGGCTAGTATGCAAATACAGCAAATGGCTGAACAACTTGAACAACCAAACAACTGGTCACTATGACGTGCTGACCACCAGGGGCATGCACAGAACATGGCAGGTATTGGCCGTGGTGGGATGGTGGAGGTGAGCAGGGGCACCAGACCAAGGTGGAGTGCTGGTCGCTGTCTTTGGGGCTCTGGTTACTGAAAATTCTTTGCTCCGCATCATGGTCCTGCCCAGAGCTGGCCTCTGCTGCTGACACTGGCCCAGCTCACACCCAGTGCCAGCGCCTAGCGCTGGCCCCAATCGCTCCGTGCCATCAATGGGTGCTAGCAGAGCTGGTGCTGCAGCATGTGGGAGCAGAGGCAGCAGGAGTAGGGCTGCCGGAAAGATGGGACGGGGGAGGGGAGGAAGGGGAGGGTGCCACAGCAGAAGGGACCGGGCGGGGGTGCAGAAGATGGGCCAGGACTTGCTCCTATGTCTACGCAGCCTCACAGCCCACAGTTCCTTTCAAGGTACACGAATTTGTGCACTGGACCCCTAGTGTACTAAATAAAAACATTAAGTTGAAATGCAAATTACAGCCCTCGCTGGTGTGGTTCAGTGAATAGTGTCAACTGTGGACTGAAGGGTCCCAGGTTGGATTCCTAGTCAGGGCACATGCCCGTGTTGTGGGCTCGATCCCCAACCTGAAATCAATTTCTCTGAAAACAATTTAAAAAAAAAAAAAATGCAAATTACAGAACAATAATGTGATCCCTTTTTAATAATTTTTTAAAATATATCTTTTATTGATTTCAGAGAGGAAATGAGAGGGAAAGAGAGAGAAACATCAATGATGAGAATCATTGATTGGCTGCCTCCTGCTCACCCCTACTGGGGATGATCAAGCCCACATCCTGGGCATGTGCCCTTGACCTGAATCCAACCTGGGACCTCAGTCTGCAGGCCAAAGCTCTATCCACTGAGTTAGGGCGATACCATTTTTACACATTAAAAAAATGGCCATTTATATCACTTTAAAGGTTCAATTGGTAAAATATACCTGAAGATTCAGAAGAATCATCAACTGGAACAATTTTCTCCTTTATCCGTTTCTTTCCCATGTTGGCACTTCATGGATTACTTCCTGACACAAAATAACAATCTAGAAAACAAGATAAAGTTAACTTGATAAAAAAAAAAGTCATTTATACTTTTCTGAGACAGTAATAGAACTCAGCCATAGATAACATTTTACATATTTATCACATACTATCTATAATAATAAAAAGGTAATATGCTAATTAGACCAGACATCTTCTGGACATCCTTCCTGACAAAGCTGGGACAGGACAGGGGAAGCCAGCCAGGGTCTGATGCTTGTAGGCAGCTGGAAGGAAGCCAGCCCAGGTTCTGGGCGCCAGAGGGAAGCTGGTGCCAGCAGCCGGGGGAAGGAAGGCCTACTCTTGCATGAATTTTGTGCATCAGGCCTCTAGTCATTTATAAAGACCATTCACATATATCATGTACTTTTCAATAAAAACTCTAAAGTAGAGGGACTAAAAGGTAATACACTGGTTTCCTAGCTTACAAAACAGACTCTTAGTCAGGTTTAAGAGGTCTTCAATAGCTCTGGCTGGTTTGGCTCAGTGGATGGAGCGTTGGCCTGAGAACTGAAGGGTCCCAGGTTCAATTCCAGTCAAGGGCACATGACTGGATTGTGGGCCCAATCCCCATTAGAGGCGTGTAGGAAACAGATTCTCTCTTGTAGCTGATGTTTCTCTCTCTCCCTCTCCTTTCCTCTCTGAAATCAATAAAAAAAATTTTTTTAAAGTTTTATTTTTTTAAAATATATTTTATTGATTTTTTTACAGAGAAGGAGAGGGATAGAGAGAAATATCAATGAGAGAGAAACATCAGTCAGCTGCTTCCTGCACACTCCCACTGGGGATGTGCCCGCAACCAAGGTACATGCCCAAGGTACTGAGCCAACACGTCAGAGCAAAAAACAGGTTTTTAATAAATGTGAAGGTTAGGAGAGAACCCAGGTCTTCTTACACAGACCTGAAGTCTCAGCACGTAACACCATTTGGATTCAACCTCTCACTAAGCACACGTGGAATGCGTGGCACACAGACAATGTCCTTCCCTTCTAAGTTGCCTTTCTTTCTTCTTTTTTAAAAATATATATTTATTGATTTCAGAGACGAAGGGAGAGGGAGAGATAGAAATATCAATGATGAGAGAGAATCATTAAGTGGCTGTCTATTGCATGGCCCACAATGGGAATGGAACCCATAACCGAGGCATGTACCCTGACAGGGAATTAAACTGTGACTTCCTGGTCCATAGGTTGATGCTCAACCACTGAGCCATGCTGGCCAGGCTAAGCTTCCTTTCTTAGCTCTGAGGTCTATGTAAATTAAATCAATAATTTCTCTAAGAAAAATTATAAATAATTCTGAAAACAAACTATTAAAGTGAGTTAGAAAGTTTGCAAAATAATTACCAGGCAAAAAAAGAAAACAAAGATAAATTGTTCTGCATTTTCCACACTAGGATTTCCTATATGAATTCTACCATATATGGATATTATACAATAATCTAACCTAATAACGAAGTAATATGCAAATTAATCATCACTCTGCTACACAAGCCACACCCACCAGCCAATTGGGGAGATCATGCAAATTATCCCAACCAAGATGGTGGTTAATTTGCATATCAAGGCAGCATAGAAAGAAGCCAAGCCTGCAGAAGGGGGTGAAGCTGCAGAGAAGCAAGCGGGGTGGGGAGAAGGGAGGAAAGCGGGTAGGGCAGAGACCCAGCAGGCAGCCCCATTGAAGGAATCTTCCTACAATGGGCCACTAGTTTATTATAATCACATTGTCAAATATTTGTATTATAAAGTTGGTTTGGAATACTATGACAAATCTAGCACCTCCTTACGCAACAATGCAAAATTTGTATATATGAAAAAGTACTGAAAGTATTTACATAACTTTAAATAATAGTAATGATTTTGAAAAGTTGTACTTAACATACATTACAATAGCTTAGTGTCTTAATCACTGAATATCTGACCTGGCATACTTACTAAAATTCTGGTTACATTAGTGTAAAGTTAGACTTGGAACATATGTTTTGAAAACACTTCCCAATTAATTCTGCTACTTAGCTGTCACCAAGTCTTGTCTTACAAGTATACCTCTTTTAGCTCTTAATGGGTTAATGCAGTGGTCGGCCAACTGCAGCTCGGGAGCCACATGCGGCTCATTGGCTCCTTGAGTGTGGCTCTTCCACAAAATATCACGACCTGGGAAAGTCTATTTTAAAGAAGTGGCATTAGAGGAAATTTATGTTTAAAAAAATTGGCTCTCAAAATAAATTTCAATCATTGTACTGTTGATATTTGGCTCTGTGGACTAATGACTTTGCCGACAGCTGGTTTAGTGTAATTAAAGTAATTCAAAAGGCCTGTATGAAAAATTAGTACCACATCAAGTAACGGTTAACCTTTACAAAGATAATCTAAAATGTAACAAGCTTACAAAGTAAATAAATAAACTAACAAAAGAATACAAAGTATACAGGTATATATAATACAAGGTATATTTTATGTTATGTTTTCTTGCCCTAAAGGTAACATTTAACATAACTTATCTAGAATTGTAGATTTTAGGGGGGAAAATACCACTCAAGTTCTTGCCTACAGTCAAACTCCCTCTAACCTGTGCTGTATTCTGGCACCAGAAACATCTTTCCATGATGCCATTTCCATCACATCACTCCTGACTGAAAGCATTAACAGGCTCCAGTCCACATTCCCGAGCCTGCACTCAGGGTCCTTCACAAGTTGTCCCAATGGTCTGCAATCCTGACCCTCATTACTTATCAAAAAGAACCAGTGAAGAGTAATCACATGCCCTTTCATGATCACCATCCCATTGGTGTTTCACCACAACTCTGTACACTGAGTGTTTCACTAGAGGAGGAAACTCAACAAGACGGTGAACCACAGGGCGTCAGAGATGGAAACAAGGGCAGACCGTTCTCTCTCACCCAGTCAATCCTGGGTGCCCTCCAAACACCTGCCTCTGACCCCGAGCGGGGCATCTTCAACCTGGACATGTGCAATTTCTCCACTGGGATCTAAAGGTCCAGAAAAGGAGCGGTTTTAGGCATTGCCTCTGCATTACTAAAACGGTGTTAGTAGGTCCTCAAGAAACACTTCGCGCATGGAAATACCTGATGGACTAAGGACGATCACGGGGTGCGGAGGTACGAAGCAACCACGTGGAGAATGCTGGCGTCTGGCGTGCAGGCGGAGCTCTCAGAACTGCTTTGAGGGAAACCGGAAGGATGAGCTGTGACTGGAGTGGCGGTGACTTCAGTGCTGCGGAAACAGCCGCAGTAAAGTTTTGACAGCTGTACAGGGCATCTAGTGAGTCATGGGAAGGGTGTACCGTGGGCACCGTCAGCTGTAAAACATCAAGAACTCTTATTAGGCCCGGCTGGTGTGGCCCGTGGTTGAGCGCCGACCTTTGAACCAGGAGGTCAGGGTTCAATTCCTGGTGAGGGCACAAGCCCAGGTTGCGGGCTGGATCGCCAGTGTAGGGTGTGCAGGAGGCAGCCGATCCATGACTCCCTCTCATCATGGATGCTTCTCTCTCTCCCACTTCCTTCTTCTCTGAAATCAAGGAAAATATATTTCTTTGAAAAGCATGGAAGCGTCTGGACTGCTGTCAGCAGGTCTGGTCCTCGGCGCCGAGTTTGGGGTCGGACCCTGGAGCACAGGGTCGCCGAGGTGACGGCCCGCTTCCCCCGCGCCCCAGCCCTCTCCCCGCAACGGCCGCCATCCTCGGGAACCGCGGGCTCCCGGGGCGAGGGGCGCCAGCACCCACAGCTCACTGGGCAGCTCCTGGAAGTGACAGGTCCAGGCCGGCGAGGCCAAGGCGCCGGGCGAGGCCGGGACCCGCGCTCCGAGCGAGGCCGCGGCGCAGGGAGCGAGGCCGGCAGGAGACTCGGGTCCCGGGCGCAGGCGGCCGCGCGGCCAATCCACGACTTACCCGCGGCGACGGCGCCCATCCCTGCGCTCCTCGCGGGCTCCGCACGGCCGGCTCCGTCCTCCTCACCACCGCGAACGAGAGGCGACGGAGCGGAAGCCAGAGCAGCCCGGCAGCAGCCACTTCCGGTGCGCTGCTCTGCTGTGCGCGTGCGCGCGCCTCGAGCCGGAAGTTCAATCGCGCGGTCCTGAAGGTCCGGTCCTGAGAGAGTTCCCCCGCGGGGCGTGGCTGCGGGTTGTTCACCTGCTGGTCGGCGGGAGCGGCTGCTGCCAGAGGCGCGGGGCCCTCGCGGCTCCTCGGGCCAACGCGGGGCGTCGGAAGCGCTCCTGAGCTTCGGTGGGCCCTCTGGTTCTGCTCCGTACCCTCTGAGCCCCAGCGCGGCCCGTGTGGACAACCTGCGGCTCCGTCCTTTGGTTCCGGACCCATATGGGCGCCGAGCCCCGTGGGGGGATTAAACAGGTGGGCGCCCCGGGCCTGGTCTGACCCAGAAACGCCGAGGCGAGGAAGTCGCTGGTATCCACAGAAATGCGGGCCGGGGACTAAACGAGCCACGGGCATCCTTCCCAGCCGCAGGCCCTGCCAGCAGGTGCGTTCCCCTCACCCGCGCGGCCAGCAGTGAGGCCTCTGCGTGACCGAGCCTGACCCCGCGTGGGCCTCCGTAGTCAGGATGGAAAGTTCTGGCCCGTGTGAGCCCCGCAAGCACTGCCAGCGTCTCCCCTCCAGCCCTGACTACTGAAGCCCCTCCCTGCTCCCGCCACCGGTCCTCATCCTCCTGCCTCGGGCCCGAGGGTGCTGTGCCCTTGGCCGGGAACTCGGCCCAGACCTCTCCCTGGCTCCTGACCCCTTCCTGCCTTTTCATCCTAACAGCTAGCCGCGTCCTGGCTCCTCCCACCAGAGGGCATCTCCGTGGAGGCAGAGATTTCTTTGTCCTGTTGTTCATTGTTGTCATTTAGTGCCAAGGACCGCACTGGACACAGTAGGTGCTCAAGAAACACTTGAGTGAGGAGCCCATCGCGGTCCTAGCAGGCGCTTGTAGGGCACTTACTCTAGTGCCAAGCATTGTTTTGTGCAGTTTCCACACCCTCACTCGGTCCTCACAGCAGCCCTGTCCTCCCCGCTTTGGAGATTGGGAGGCTGAGGCACAAGAAACCAAGCCACTGGCCTAAGGTCAAGGTCATGGGTTGCAGGTAGCACTTGGGCATACTGGCAAGAGTGCATACTTAAACCACTAGTCAAGGACAGTCGTGACCTCCTTTCCTCTAATAACACCAATAAGCTGTTTCCTGGAGTCCTCAGCTCCAAAGCAGACTAGGAAGGGTATTTTTGGAATTCTAAGTCCTGGAATTTTATTTAGATATATTTTATTGATATTTCACGGAGAGGAGGAAGGGAGAGAGATAGAGAGCTAGAAACGTCGATGAGAGAGAAACATCGACCAGCTGCCTCTTGCACACCCCCTACCGGGGATGTGCCCGCAACCAATGTACATGCCCTTGACCAGAATCAAACCTGGGACCTTTCAGTCTGCAGACCGACACTCTACCACTGAGCCAAACCAGCTTCGGCTAAGTCCTGGAATTTTAAACATTATTTGAAAAGGACTCGATGAAGATGGGTTGTAGCCTTGGTATTTCACTAAGTTGGGGCCGCTAGATGACCAGCCAGGAATAACGCGTGTGTCAAGAAACGCTAATGTCATTAGGTCTGGAGAAAAGTGTTCCAGGGTCAGATAGGTTTGGGGTACAACACATACTAAACCTTCCTCTTAGAAACTCATAGTGCATACTGTGATCTAACAAAAAAGGCTGAAAAGCCACATACAAAAAAAAAAAGTGCCCATATAATGTATTGTCCAAATGCAATCACATTTGTCTAAGATAAACACTAGATCAGTCTAGACCCTGGGCACCCTAAAGAAACTGGTTGAACTCTGTCATTCTGCACCTCAAGAACTTATTTAAGCAGAAACGCTTTTGTGTAAAATTTCCCCAGCGTGGCACTGGCACCTGGACTTGGGTTGGAACCACACTGGCATCAGGAATGATGTAGTGTTGTCATCGGCTCACACGGGTACAGACAGAGAGCTCTTCATGTTTTCCAGATTTGCATCCAGTTCATCCTAATGAACTCAACACCCCTCATAGCTCAGACATCCCCATAATCTGTGGTCTGTTTTTGACAGGATCCATCACAGCTAATGTCCTAAAGCACTTAATAATGGATTATCCAAGGCAGCCTGTGGGGAGTGGGTCCACTCAATATGAGGGCGTTTCCTGCTTCCGAGTCTGAAACCAACAGCCAGATGGTGAACCGGTCAGTTCACTCCATGGGGAGCTGTCCGGGGTCAGCCAATTGCCTTCCCCTGTGGAACTCTAGGATCTCCTTCCTCTCAGTGGCAAAACTGTTGCCCAGTCACCAGTTCCAATAGGTTTTTCTAAGCTGGGATGAAAGGGCTGCTGGTACTCTCTTGCTTGTCTCAATATACATGTATTAGACACTGCATACAGTCAATGTGATGACAGTGTTGAGTGAAAGTTGACTGAGACATTAGATCCAGACTCTGGGTAGGAGGACCAAAGGGTCTGGAAGGAAATAACACACACTCAATTATTCATAGAGGAGTGGCCAAGTTTAAAGGAACTGACTAGGCCTGAAAGGTCTGCTAGAGATGAGGAACAAGGGCTGCCTGCAGAAGGGTGGTCTTTAGCCCGTCCCAGCCATTGTCAGAATCCCACCAAAGCAGAGAACTGTGGCAAAGTACCATGGACTCTCTCCTCCCATCCACTTCCTGCCAGCCCATTGGCTGAACCTGGCCACAAGAAAGGCTCAGGAGTTGGGTGCTGTGGGCTGTGGAAGTCAGCTGTCCAGAGAGGAAAGAAGGCCAAAATAGGTTAGGTCACAAAGTCAGTAGCACCAGGGAAAATAGTCCAAATCATAAGCCTCTGGAGTAGGCCTTGGGCGCTGGGGTTGTGAGGCAGGGGCAGGTTTAGGGCTATGTGATTTTTCTGTGCTCTCCTGCCTCACAGACCTCTCCTCTCCCCATTATGCCTCCCACTCAGCTTGTCCAAGTCTTGCCCTTCTTTCAAGGCTCAGCTCAGCTCCTGTGGCCTTTGCCGAAGTTTCTGGTGGCCCATTTCATTGATGGTGCCCCCATCTTACTCCCATGCCTGTAATAATATTTATACTGATCATTTAACACTAAGTCTTTTCATCTTCATTGTTCTAGATCTTATTAATGTCCTGATCCTCAAACTAAACAGAAGGCTCTCCCTCACTGGTTTCGCTCAGTGGATAGAGCCTTGGCCTATGGACTTAAGGGTCCTGGGTTTGATTCCAGTCAAGAGCACAAGCCCAGGTTTCCGCTCCATCCCCAGTAGGGGGCGTGCAAGAAGCAGCCAATCAATGATTCTCATCATTGATGTTCCTATCTCTACCTCTCCCGTCCTCTCTGAAATCAATAAAAATATATTAAATAAGTAAGTAAATAAATAAATAATGCTCCAGGAAGGAGGAATGGGAGAAGCTCTACATATGGTAGCTGCTCGATAAAACTTCACCAAAGAGGAGAAAGAATTCCCCCAGGATACCGCTAACAGAAATGATGGTGTTTGACTTCACTGAGTAGATTCTCTTTGAGAAGGTAAGCAATATTTGCCTCCTTTTTTCTGTGAAATTTAAAAGTGCTGCAGGCTAATCACGAAACTTCAAATTATATTGAAGCATCCGAATTGGAAAGTAAAAGCCTTTTCCTCCTTCCTTGTACCATGTTTAGTCAACTATTGATAGTTGCTTCATTCCTCTTAGAATGTCTTGATTTTCCTTTCATTCCTGAGGATGTTTTCACTGGATGTAAACTGTGGGATAATTTTTCTTTACTTTCAGCACTTGGAAAATATTATGACTCTTCCTTCTGGCCTTTATAGTTTCTGATGAGAAATACTTTCTTACATGAATTATTTTTCCTCATTTATCTCTTGCTGTTTTCAAGGTTTTCTTCTTTGTCTTTAGTTTGACTATGATGTGTCTTAATATGGATTTCTGTGGGTTCATCTTGCTTGAAATATGTTCAGCTTCTTGAAATCCTTTATGCCTTTTGACATATTTGGAAAATTTTCAGCCATTATGTCTTCAAGTACTTTTTCAGCTCTGCCTTCTTCTCTCCTTCTGGAACTTGGATGACATGAATGTTGTTAGGTTTTTTGTTATAGTCCTATATGTCCCTCAAACTCTGTTTGAATGCCACACACATACACACACACACAACACAAAGTATTAAAAATTATTTTTTAAAAGGAGGGAACTATGTAAAAAATTCAAACAGTTTTCTGGAAGGCAACTTGGTAATTTTTACCCAGTTTTTAAATGTTGAACTTATTGTTCCAACAAGCCATCTCAGCAAACTTACCCTTGAATATGTAGTCACCAAATTATATATACTAGTGTGTGTGTGTGTGTGTGTGTGTATGACTCATCAAACTGTATATATGAAATGAACTTCTTTACAGAATTGTTCATAATAGCAAAAGTGTGGGAGCAACCCAAATGTCCAAGGTAAAGAATGCAATAAATTATGCCTACCTGATTCAGGATGACAACCCCTAGAGAGAATGAGCTAGATTGCCATGTGATGACAGTGACTAGATCTCCAAAGAGGGGTAAAAGGGATAGGAAGTGGGTGCAGGGAGATGTATAATTATGTTTAGATATCTCACTCTACATATATTTACATACTAGAGGCCCGATGCATGAAAATTCATGCACTGGAGGGGGAGTCCCTCAGCCTGGCCTGCCCCCTTTCATAGTCCCTCAGGGGTGGGAGGCGACCTGGCAATCGGGAAGGCAATGCCCCATCACAACTCAGGCTGGCCCTGGCCGCTGCCATATTTAGGGTGGGGCAGTCAATTAGCATTTTCCCTCATTGGCTGTGGATGCCACTATCTTTGATGGTGGGGCAGTCAATTAGCATATTCCCTCGTTTTGTAGCTGTGGGTGCCGCCATCATTGCTACAGTGTGAGGATCAATTAGCATATTCCCTCTTTATTAGATAGGATTATATCAGCATATATCTTCCATTTATGTTTATGTATAATGCTTAAAATTTTTTGGATGTGAAACATCAAAAACTCTTTGTCTTGGATGGGGGACTTAGGTAGGTAGGGGAAGAGACTAGCAGCAGGACTCTATATCTTAATTTTTTTCTCTACTACTTGAATTTTCCAACCTTGTACTTTTTTAATGTTGACAGGGGTTACTTTTCCCAGTCTCCTGCCTTTAAAACTAATATACTTAATATTAAGAAAAAAAACATCATACAATTAGCTCTACTTACTCTGTTCATTCTAGGTTTCCAAGGTGACAAGTCTTAGCCTCTTTCCTGGCTCTGTCATTGATGTGGGTTTTGATTACATTTTTCAGTTACTTTTATGAAGTAGATCAAGATGCCGGATCAACTACCTCAAAACGTGGGAATTGGTGTGTAGTTATTAGAGTTTGTTGTTTGCACTGGATTGTCCCATATTAACATATTACATCTATTACACACATATTACAAAGTAGAATAATGGGAATGATACTCTGATTAAATTTCACATTTTCTGAAGAAATCAAATACTTTTTAAATAAGTAAAGGACACTAATCTAATAAATGCCCTTCATCCTAAGATTGTACGTGTTAATTGTCAGTTATTCTTACCTCCTTAGAAACTTACAGATATCCAAAAATGGTTGAGATTGAGCAGGCTGAGGCCCAGCTTTCTGAGTTAGACCTGCTGGCCAGCATGTTCCCTGGTGAGAATGAGCTCATAGTGAATGACCAGCTTGCTGTAGCAGAACTGAAAGACTGCATTGAAAAGAGGACGATGGAGGGCCGATCTTCAAAAGTTTACTTTACTATCAACATGAACCTGGACATGTCTGCGGACACAGTGGTAATTCAGCTTTGCTTTTGGGAGAATTGAAACAAGTCAAGACATAACGCTGAGGGCATTTTCTTCTCTTTTGATCAGGTGGTGTTTTCTCTGGCCTGTATTCTTCCTTTTGAATACCCTGCAGTTCTGCCTGAAATCACTGTCAGGTGTGTTACAGGAACTGGCTAGCTTTTAAGGTCAAAATTAATTGGAGAATACTAATAGCAATTGTTGAGTTTATTTTCTGTTACAAGAAAATTGATTTAATGTTTTATTCCATATAAACCAGGTCAGTATTATTAAGTAGATCCCAGCAGACTCAGCTGAACACAGATCTGACCACATACCTACAGAGGAATTGCCTAGGAGATGTCTGTATACTGAATGCCACCGACTGGGTTAGAGAACATGCCTCTGGTTATGTCAGCAGAGACCCCATCCCTCCCCCGATTCCAGGAAGTACAGTCCAGCCTGTCCATGTCATTCTCACGAGACTCTGGATCTATAGCCATCACATCTACAACAAGTGCAAACGGAAGGACATTCTGCAGTGGGCGAAGGAGCTCGCCCTGTCAGGGTTTAGCATGCCTGGGAAGCCAGGTGTGGTCTGTGTGGAAGGCCCCCATGGTGCTTGCGAAGAATTCTGGTCAAGGTGGGTGCACTCTCACAAACTGTGTGCTGTGCCAATAATCGCAGTTCTCAGCTAGATCCTAGGGATGTAAAAATAAGCATTCCCCTGGGTGGTGTCAGGGGAATTCAGTCTCAAGTCAGTGGACAAAGTAGAACTTACATGTGATCACATCACTTCCCTCATCAGACAGTGCACATGGGAGGATTCTGTAAAGAGATGTTGAGTCAAGGCCCTCCATTCCCATGGATATGATACTTCCTCATCGTAAGCTGTGTATTCCCTGTGAAGCTTGGGAATTTCTAATCCTCTTACTTCTCTAACGATACCCTAAATGAGTTTCTGAGGAGTCCCTTTCGGGAGTTTGAGAATCAGCACTTTCTGTGTCAGTGATAATGCAACAAATAACTTTGGGGTCAGGATTATGACCAGAATCACATTTGATTAAAATAAATCCCTGAGATAAACTAGGTTTCTTCCTTCCGGGGAAAATAATGTTTTCAGTGTTCTAGAATGCACAGTACAGTTTCAAATTTTCTACTTCGAAAAATTTTTTTCAGACTCAAAAAATTAAACTGGAAGAGAATTTTGATTCGCCATCGAGAAGACATTCCTTTGGATGGTACAAATGATGAAATGGAAAGATGGAGAAAATTTTCAGTTTTTGAAGAAAAAGTGTTCACTGTTAGTGGAGCCAGAGGAAACCATATGGACTTTGGTCAACTGTATCAATTTTTAAATGCCAGTGGATGTGGGGATGTTTTTCAGATGTTCTTTGGCGTGGAAGGACAGTAGCTGAGTAGAGGAGTCATTGAAAGTATATTGTCACTGTTGGCCATTAAGTAATTTTCCTTTAGTACATTCTAGAATGTTAGGGGTTAAAAAAAAAAGAAAAAGTAGCATAGCTAAAGTGCATCTGTTAAAAATATGTCCTGATTGAAAACAGAACCGAGTCTTAGTTTATAATCTTAAAATTATTGACAGAAATACCTTGACATATCTACCCATTTTGAAAGAGAAATGAATTTGACTTGAGTTAGATAATATTGGTCGTTCAACTTGCCACCCATTCTCTAACCCTTGCCCTTTAATCTGCCTCCATCAGCTCTCCAAGCCTCTCTTAAAGCTTAGGTGGCCTGTGGATAGGGCTTTGGCTATGGGTTGCCTGGTAAAACTTTTGCTCTCCTAGTAAACATGATTGACACAGCAAGAGCACTTCCCCCTCTTTTTGCTGCAACACCAAGGCCGATGGTTGGAGCTGCATAGCCCCTCTAGCTCGAGGGCAGGGGCCAGGAGACCACAGAGATGCCAGCGCCTGTGGTGAGCTGCTGACCCAGCACCAGCCTTGCTGTAGACAGCTTATCTATCTATATAAAAGGCTAATATGCATAGTGCCCCCTTGGAGTTCCACCAGGAGTTGGATCACTCACTGTGATGTGGCTGACCACCAGGGGGAGGCATGGAATGAAGGCAGGCCCTGGATGGCCCTGATCACCGGCCAGGCCTAGGGAACCTAGACCCTACACGGGCCTCTCCTTATGAAATAAAAACCAACTTATTTATATTTCTGGGCCACTTATGAGCAGTGGAAAGCTGTTTGCCAAATAAATATTTCCAGAGCTTTAGTTTCTATTCTGTCCCAACCATTTGATATACCAATACATGAAGTATTTCTTAGAGTTTGCAGCTCATATATATATTTTTTCCTTCATATATATATATATATATATATATATATATATATATTACTGATTTTTCACAGAGAGGAAGAGAGAGGGATAGAGAGTTAGAAACATCGATGAGAGAGAATCATCGATCAGCTGCCTCTTGCACACCCCCCACTGGGGATGTGCCTGCAACCAAAGTACATGCCCTTGACCGGAATCGAACCTGGGACCTTTCAGTCTGCAGGCCAACGCTCTATCCACTGAGCCAAACTGGTTTCATCTATATTTTTGTATACTTAATGCTCTGTTCCTGAATTCACTTTACAGAAATGTAAGGCATGAACTGAGCTCAATCTCTTTTTTAAAATGTTTTTATTGATTTGGGAGAGAGAAATAGAAACATTAGTAATGAGAGAGTATATTTTATTGACTGCCTCCTGCATGCCACACACTGGGGATCGAGCCAGAAACCCAGGCATGTGCCCTGACCAGAATTGAACCATGACCTCCTGGATCATAGGTTGATGCTTAACCACTGAGCCGCACCAGCCAGGCTGTACATTATTTTAATTAAAAATACACTGCTATGCAACCTGGATGGAATTGGAGAACATCATGCTGAGTGAAATAAGCCAATCAATGAAATAGAAACACCACATGACCTCACTCATTTGTGGATAATAAAGAGCATTATAAACTGATGAACCAAAAGATAGATATAGAGACAGTATATCAACAAGCAGACTGTCAAATTACAGCGGGGAGGGGAGGAAGATCTGGGGGAGATAATAGATCAACTGAAGGACTTTTATACATGCATATAAGTACAACCAATGGACACAAAACTCTGGGGAGGGAGGGGATTTTTGGGAGGGAGAGGGGGGCAAAAAAAAATCAATAAAATATATTTTAAAAAAAGAAAAAAAAGAATGGGTTATAAATATTTAATAAAAACACATTAACTATTAATTTTTGTATCATACACAGGGCACAAATTCCTTTTCATGGAAGATGACCTGGACAGCCACAAAGAGTCAACGGGTTGTCCAGGACCTCATAATTTGTCTCACAGTTTAACTTTTCCAGGCACAATATTCTTTGAACCATAGCTCTGTGCTTTTTTCCCCCTTGAACATTCCAACAAATCTAGGAAATGAAGATATGGGCCATATTCTTTTACAATTATAAAACTCTATAAGATCTACACTCTATCTTCTCTTTGAAGTTCTTCCTTAGACATTTCATATTAGTTCACTGACTTTGAAGTTTGTAAATAATCTCTAATGCTCTAAACTTTTTTTGGTCTGTTTTGTTTATTTCACCATGCCTTGCATCAGTTTTGGTGTCTGTGTTGGGTAATGACTTGGGTTCAAAATACTAATCATTAATTTTTAAGGCTAATATTGTTTCTTCAACTTTGTGTTAATAAAGACTCCTTCAAAATGAAAAAAAAAGTACACTGCTATGTACAAATATACAGATCTCAAGTGTAACAAAAACCACATAGAATATAATATTGTATTATTAGTTTTCTTCCTTGAGACAAACCTGTCAAATTTAGACATTGGATTATTGACAGAATGACAAAGAGAATATAGATGTTCCAACCTCGTGATTAGTAAATTCCTTTGAAAATGGGTGAGAGTACTAGTCAGCAAAAAAACAGCAAGTTAGATGGTCCTACATACATTAAGGTAAGAGACACAATAAAAGCTGTAAGAAACTAGTTAAATGTTAGAGCAATATACAATAGCTTCCTTAGACTTTAAAAATGAATATATATTTAATATAAAGATCCTTAAATGTAAAACTTCAATATGTATATTCATTCCATAATGACAATTTTTCTATGTATTATCCCGATAATATGTCTTGAACTGGAATCATCATGAAGAAAGTGTTATCCTTTCTTTTAATGCCAAATCAACTTATGATTAAAAGTTAAAAATGTATAGAAAACAGCCGAAACCGGTTTGCCTCAATGGATAGAACATCGGCTAGGGGACTGAAAGGTCCCGGGTTCGATTCCAGTCAAAGGCATGTACCTTGGTTGCGGGCATATCCCCAGTAGGTGGTGTGCAAGAGGCAGCTGATCGATGACTCTCTCTCATCGATGTTTCTAACTCTATCCCTCTCTCTTACTCTCTGTACAAAATCAATAAAATATATATTTTTTAAAATCTATAGAAAACAGTGCGTGCAGAAAACATTGGCTACATGTCCACTTTTATTTATAAAAGTAATTCCTATACAAACAATAGAACTATTTTTTAAGTATGCTTCATTGATTTTTAGAGAGAGAGGAAGGGAAAGTGATAGAGAAACATCATTGATTGGATTGGCTGCCTCTAACACTCCCCAACCAGAGATCCAGGGCAAAACATGGGCATGTGCCCTGACCAGGAATTGAACTGGTTCCGAGGTCAACATTCAACCACTGAGCCACACTGGCTGGGCAACAATATTATTAGTTTTTAATTTTATTTTTTTACTCATATCTTTAAATTGACTTCAGAGAGAAAGAGGGAGGGGGAGAGAGAGTTAGAAACATCAATGAGAGAATCATTGATCAGCTATTTCCTGCAAGCCCCCTACTGGGGATCGAGTCTGAAACTTGACATATGACATCGACTAAAATTCAACCTGGAATCCTTCAGTCCACAGGCCAAGCTCTATCCACTGAGCCAAACCAGCTAGGGCAATAGTATTTTTAAGCAAAACAAAATTCAAAAATTATAACAATCCCACAAATCCAGATCCATTGAACTTGAAAAGTGGAAGCCAATCTTATCATCTGCACATTAATTTGATAAAAACTTACTACTTTCAGTATTTGTATAAAAACGGCTGTTACAGAGCTTTATCTGTTTAAGAAATCATGTTTCAGGTTATCGAAGAATCCAACAGTTTCTGTAAAACTGGAAGGCAGCTTAGAGTTAAGGACAGATGCTGGGAGTTAACACCTCCCCCCCCCCCACACACACACACACATTGATTACACAACCTAGGATAAACTGAGCCCGTAGAAACTCTGTCCAGGGGCACCACGAGCCTCCCACTGAAGCACAACCTAGCAAACCAGATGCCATCTGGTTCAGAAAACAAACCACTACCTATTTAACAGTAAATAAATATGCCTGGGTTGGGCTTGGTCCCTGGTGTGGGGCGTGCAGGGGGGCAATCAGTGATTCTCTCCCTCCCACTCAGAAAGCAATAAGGATATGTTAAAAAATTAATGTGGGAGATTGGTTAAAGGGATTTTAAAAGCCAAAAGAGGTAACAAAGGTCAGCACTGAAGCAGCAGCTACAATCCCTGTGATACCATTGGTATTAGCCAGTTATTGATAACAGGAGAGGAGAAAGGGAAGGCAGACTTACAGGCATGTTGTTTGGGCAGCTTCACCAGGACGCTGCAATCACACTGCCCAGGGAGCACCTGCCCATTCCTGGAAGACACAGGGAAGGGATCCAACGAAGGGAAACGGACACAGTCCGATAAGGTTGTGGTGGCCCAGGGAAGGGACTTATTTGCCACTCACACCTGGAGACAGATGGTTGGCCAGAGAGCATGGCCACTGCAAGCGTGTGGACATTTGGAAATGTATAACCCCCTAAACAGGCACTCTTCAGACTTGCTCCTCGCCATCGGTTTGGCTCTGGCCCATGTTTCCTCTATAGCCATATAAACTCATGGACTGCACCTCGTCTGCTCCAACATGGAAAGGAAACTCTGGACGCTGGCTCTGATTTAGACCTAGTGAAGCCCAACCTGCCCGTTTTCCATGACTGGACTAAGGGAAATGGGACTTTGGAAATCCAGAGGTGTAATTCTGTGAAAATAAAGTTTTCTACTATACCTCATCCTCTCATGGGGGTCTCTGGAAATGCCTATTCTAGAAGTACCCCAAGAACCCCACTTCCACGAGCAACTGGGGGAAATGAACCCCTCTCATACACTGTATCAGAGCAAGAGAAGGGAGGGGAGAAAGGAGGGAGGGAGGGAGGAAGGGGAGGGGAGAGGGAGGAAGGAAAGAAAGGAAAGAAGGAAGGAAAGGAAGAAGGAAAGCTGGCGATCAGAGTAGTTTGGAGGAGGCCCTGACAGGGCTTAGTTTAAAACCCTGAAGATAGGGTGGTGCCTGGCTGCATCTGGCTCCCAAGGGTGCAATAAGGCTGGTCTGATAGTTTACAGGGCAGGAGTCTGACCCAAGAGGCTAACCCAGTGGAGCTGTCCCTGATGTGTTCTGGTCCAGTCTCCCAGTGCCAGCTGAGGAGCCAGTCAAATAAAGGAGAGTTTGCCCAGCTCAGTGTCAAAAGGGGGAATGTGGACATGAGGCCATAACCAGCAACAGGTGCTTTTTCTCATTTTCAGATGCAAAATCACGAACTACAAGATCTGTACATTTCAAATATAACATACTTCTACAGTCACCCCCTTTTCTAAAACTGCACGTTACAGTTATACGAAGAGGTGGGAATTTAGAGGGAATATTGCTGAGAGCAGAGAGCAGTGATCGGCAAACTCATTAGTCAACAGAGCCAAATATCAACAGTGCAACTATTGAAATTTCTTTAGAGACCCGAAAACCAACTTCTGTGCTTGGGTCACTTAGTTTCAATCACACTGTATGTGGGCGCCCGCACGTGGCCCTTTGTGGAAGAGCCACACTCAAGGGGCCAAAGAGCCGTATGTGGCTTGGGAGCCGCAGTTTGCCGACCACTGGCCTATAGCACTACTTCTCAAATTTAACATGGCCTGAGAATCTTGCTTAAAATGCAGAATCTGATTTATTAGCCTGCGTTTCTAACGAACACTCAGATGATGTTGACGACTGCATTTCCAAAGGTCTCACACTGCCCTGGCCAGCCGCCCCATTGCAACCATCCTGCAGCCTCCCCTCCACCGGAACCAATCTCGCCTCCTGCAGCCCGGGAAGGGGAATCAGCGCGGCGGTCCCAGGAGCGGCTTCCTATTGGGCAGCGGTGACGTCACTCAGAGACGTGGCTCTAATTGTGAGGTGACGCGGGAGGCAGCCAGGGCCGCGGCGGGAGGCGGGGGGCGGAGGGCGGGAGCGGAAGAGGGGCGGCAGGAAGACCGGGTGGGTGGCGGAAGGGGAGGGCCCGGAAGTTGTTGTGTGACCGCTTCCGGAGGCAGGGCCGGAAGTTGTGGCCCGGCTGTGTCAACCCGGGGGCTGCGGCTGAGGGTGGCGGAGATCGCGACCATGGGCGGGAAGAACAAGCAGCGGACCAAAGGGAACCTGCGGGTGAGAGCGGGCGGCCGGCCGAGCGGGCGGCGGCGCGGCGGGGGCGGGAGCGTGACCTCCCGCGGGCGGGCGTCCCCACGGCGCGCGGTGAGCCGGGCGGAGGGCGGAGGGGTCCACGCCGGCTGCCTCCCGCGCGCCTTCCTGAATGCGGCGGCGGACGACCGGGAGGCACCTGCGGGCGCGCTGGGGCCACGGACTCCGGGGGTGGGAGGCTGCCGGACGGAGCCTGAGGGCCGGGGTCCAGGACAGGCTCTCGCCCTCCCGCCTCCCCATCCCTTCTGCAGCCGCACGGAGCCCAGATGTCCTCAACGTTTTGTTTTTATTTTGAAGATGTCCTCAATGTTTTGTTTTTTAAATACTCTAAATATAAAGAAAAGAGTACTAGGGAGTAATGTGCAAGATTATTATAACGACAACCAATATATTGGTCATCTAGACAGGTGTCAATAATTGGTCATCTTTGCTTCCTCGGTCTAAATATGTGTGTTTTGTTGAACCATATGAGAAGTATCGATACTTGCAGAAATTCAGCTCCTGAGTACTTAGTGTGAATTATAAGAATAATGCCATTCTACATAACGGCAAACAATTCTAACACAGAAAAATGTAACTTCGGTATAATACTGTTAGCTAATAGAATACAGCATTGTATTCAGATTTCTCTAGTCATCTCAATGTGTTCCCTCTCTCTCTCTCTCTCTCTCTCTCTCTCTCTCTCTCTCTCAAATCAGTAAAAACATATTTTAAAGAATTTAAGAAATAAAAAATTTAAAAAGTCAAGATCCAGCTGGAGACCACTCATTTCCATTTATTATTTAGATCTTGACAGTCTCCTGGCTTTTTCCCCATGGTGGGAGGGGTGTTCTTTTATGGCATGGACAGTTTGGAAGAGTCTAGGCCAATTGTTTTGCTTAACTTAGAGTTGTCTCCTCGTTCCTTATGATTTGATTCAAGTTAAACTATTTTAACAGGAATGCTTCCTAGATGAAGCTCTGACTTTCTCCCTGTGTCATAGCCTGTTTGTCTCATCACTGGTGGTATTTGTTTCTTCACTTGATGAAGTGAGTTTTTTCCATTGATTATCTATCTATCTATCTATCTATCTATCTTATCTATCTATCAAAGCCCAGTGACGGTTAATGGTGGAACCAGAACGACTGATCGCTATGACCGCTCTGACCAACCGGGCAGACCTTCAATGCAGGAGTTGCCCCCTGGTGGTCAGTGTACTCCCACAGTGGGAATGCTGCTCAGTCAGGAGCTGGGCTCATGGCTGCTGAGTGCAGTGGTGGCGGCGGTTGCTTCTCCTGCCTCCGCAGTAATGCTAAGGAGTGGCGAGCCAAGCAGTAAAGAGCGAACAGGCAGGCGGTTAGGAGTGAGGGGTCCCGGATTGCGAGAGGGATATCTGATGGGGCCTAAACCTGCAGTTGGACATCCCCCGAGGGGTTCCAGATTGCAAGATGACACAAGCCAGGCTGAGTGACACCCCCCTCCCCATGCACAGATTTCATGCGTTGGGCCTCTAGTTAAAAACATATTAAGTGGTAGTTTGAGACTGGGAATATCTTGTTCTCTCCCACAGACTTCCATCTAATAGTTTTAGCATTCTTTGTTAGTAATTGCTGGAATCAGTTACTGCTCTGTTGATCTAAAAACTTAGGTTTAATCTTGACAAAAACCCACATAACAAGTTAGCTACAGTTATCTCATTTTAAGAATGATGGCACTGAGGCTTAAGAGATGAATTTACCTAAGGTCATGTAACCAGGAGTTGTGGAATTGGGATTTGAGTGGCAGTCATTGATGCAGCAGAAGACCTTGAATCCTGAATGCCAGGTATTCAAAAGTGATAGACAAATGCCCCCTTTGCTCTAGTTAATCCTCACCTGAGGATATTTTTCCCGTTGATTTTTAGAGAGTGGAAAGGAGAGGGGGGAGATCAAGAGAGAAACATGGATGTGATTGGTTGCCTTCTGCATGCGCCCCAACCAGGGCTGGGGACCGAGCCTGCAACCCAGGTACATGTCATTCATTGGAATTGAATCTGAGATCCTTTAGTCTGTGGGCCAATGCTCTACCCATTGGGGAAACTGTCTAGGGCCCATTTTCTTGGTGATAGACACCAATAAGTATATAAATAATGGTAATATATTAGAGAATTACGATAGAGATATGAGTAGAGAGGAAGTGGGGGAATAGAAAAGAATGGGGATTGACTTGAGGGAGGCAAATGTTGAAAACCTGAGTGTGTTTTGAAGGAGGAGTGGGAGTTTGTCAGACAATTAAAATGTATAGGTTTTCAGGTGGAGAAAAAAGATCATGCAAAGACGCAAGTGTAATTTGTGAAAGGGCATAGTTTATTCAGGGACCCTTACCTTCATTTTGTGACTGGAACATACATTGTGGCGATCAGTTGAGGCAAAGGGAGGAAAGAGGGCAGATCATTTCTGAACTGGTGAGACCAGCCGGGGAAAGGTATGTTCTGAGTTTGGTGTTTAAACTGTAGACGCAAGTTCACCACTTCAAATACTTTGTTCTCTCCCACAAACTTCCATCTCCTAGTTTTAGCATTCTTTGATGATAATTGCTAGAATCAGTTACTGCTATGGTGGTCTAAAAACTGGAAGACAAGCACAAAAGAGTGAAGTAGGTATATGAGAAAGTTAACTGCTGGAAATAAAATCAGGTTCTTGTTTTTTGAGCTGTGGGTATAAACATCTGACATACAATAGAATAATTAAAAAGATACAGTAACTGTATTTCAAACTCAAAGTAGACATTGAGTAAAAAATACAATCAGAGCATTGAACTAATTTGTTACTTTTAAATTGGAAACTAGAAATGGGATACCTTTTCTCCCACGCCCAGTTATCACTGTCCAGCTCCGATAATTGAGGTCAGTTCAGAATTCAGCCTTGACTCCTTTAGCTTTTAGCAATAATTAGTTTTTTATACTAGTACTTCATTCTGTTTTATAATAAAGCTGTTTACAAATGGGGTTATAGATATTGTAAAATTCTGATGTCCCAGAATTGTATTTTAGTTCACTAACTTTCTTTGTAGCTTTTTGTTCATGTGTCAATATTGAGAAAGACAAATTGAATAGCGTTCATTTTAATAAGGTTTTAAAGTAGAGAACCTTTGTTGCAATTAGTCTTAAATGCTGCTATTTTGAAAAAATTTAATTCAGGCCATCATTTCCATTTCTGGTCACTCACTTTAGTTTAGAAAGTAATCCAGATTATTCCTTGACAAATAAGTTCTCCCTGCACACTTTTGTTAAGTACGGGCAAACTGAATCACATTTGATAGCCCTGTTTGAACATTCTTTTAGAGAAATAAGAAGCAGATAAGTTTAGAGGGATTGTAATGTCATCCTGGGCTTTGAACTGAGGCATTTTCCTATTTGATGACACCATATGAATTTCTTTCAACAGTTCAGATATTTTCTTTCTGTCACAACTAATCCCTTAACATTTAGTGCTGAGAGACTACCACTTTGTGTGACAGTCAAGCAGACCACTGATTATGGTTCAAAACAAAATAATGTATCTTATGATAATCGTATTGATTTTTATGTCCATAATAATGTAATTTGTAACCATTTTGAGTTAATTTTACATTACACAGTATACAAGTGTATATACATATTATTTATAAAAACATTGGAAGTAAAACATTCGATAAAACAATACTTGGGCTTACCATTCGTGATGCATTCTCTGATTTTTTTTAAATTTTTTTTATATATATATTTTATTGATTTTTCACAGAGAAGAAGAGAGAGGGACAGAGAGTTAGAAACATCGATGAGAGAATCATCGATCAGCTGCCTCTTGCACACCCCCTACTGGGGATGTGCCCGCAACCAAGGTACATGCCCTTGACCGGAATCGAACCTGGGACCTTTCAGTCCGCAGGCTGATGCTCTATCCATTGAGCCAAACCGGTTTCCGCCGATTTTAAATATTTTAATCTATGTCTTTAAAATAATGTCATGACTCATTAACTTTGATATTATGTACCCAGTTTAAAGAACGTTTTTCTGATGTTTAGGAAACCAGGAAATAGCTCCTAACACATTGTGGACCAGTAGTTTTATCGCTAGAGCTACACAGTGGCCAGATAAGTTTCTATTGAATGAGTACAAAAGACATTTTACATAAATGTTCTTCCAAGCTAATATCTTTTTAAAATATGATACTTTGTAAAGCACTGTATAATATGAAAACATGAGAAATCTCATGATCCGTCCGCAATGCGCTGAGATCATTACTAAGACCCTCTTGGTGATGGAAACATTCACCCTTGGGGACATTGCTAAAATGTAGTAGTTCTCAAATAAAAGCTTGTTTTTCCATGGCAATTACCAAGGATGACTCAAGAACTCAAAGTTACATTTGACCTCTTCCTGGACTCTGACATTTTTTCTCTCTTTTCTTATCAGCCTTCAAACAGTGGCCGAGCTGCAGAACTTCTAGCTAAAGAACAGGGAACTGTGCCTGGATTCATTGGTTTTGGAACATTTCAGAGTGACCTGGGCTACGTTCCTGCCGTTCAAGGAGCTGAGGAAATAGACAACCTTGTGGATTCTGATTTCCGAATGGTGCTGCGGAAACTTTCTAAGAAAGATGTCACCACGAAATTAAAAGTGAGATTTCTTGTTTCCATGAAAATGATGAAGATAATCCTTTTATTTTTTATTATTTTTTTAAAATACATTTTATTGATTTTTTACAGAGAGGAAGGGAGAGAGAGCTGGAAACATCAATGAGAGAGAGACATCCACCAGCTGCCTCTTGCACATCCCACACCAGAGATTTGTCCGCAACCAATGTATATGCCCTTGACCGGAATCGAACCTGGAACCTTTCAGTCCGCAGACCGACGCTCTATCCACTGAGCCAAACCGGTTTTGGCAATAATCCTTTTATTAAGATATCATTGGCATGTTTCATGTAGAGAGAAATGAATCATCGCTAGTAATTTTTTTCTCTGTTGCACTTTTTTCTGACACACAGACTTAAGCGTAGTTTGCACTTGCCTTTTAGTTATAAATCAGTGTGCTGCTCTGCACTTTTTGGAGCCACTTTGGCTTTCTTGCTGTATTCTTTTTATCCCATTAGAGAATGTAATTTAATCCTGTGTATTTATCTTTTTTAAAACAACTTAAAGTTTTTTATCATACTAGCTTGTAAAGGAACTCTTTATATTAGTCCTATGTACCAGCACAAATAGAAACAATGTATTCTCCCATTAAATAAAACAGATGAAGCTTCTAGAACAGAATGAATGTAATAAAAAGCCAATATTATGGCTATTGATCCTTAACAATGCTAATAATTTACTTCAGGCTATGCAAGAATTTGGAACTATGTGTACAGAGAGAGACACAGAAATTGTAAAAGGAGTTCTTCCATACTGGCCAAGAATTTTTTGCAAAATTTCACTTGTAAGTATCCAGACTTTACTGGCTTACTTCTGTTGTATTTTTTTTTTTTAATTGACTTTTAGAGAGAGGAAGGCCTTGAAGGGAAGGAGGGAGGTCCAGAGGGAAGGAGGAAGAAATAGAGATAGATCAGTTTGTTGTTCCATTTATTTATGTGTTTACTAGAGAACTGGTGCACAAATTCATGCACAGGTGGGGTCCCTCAGCCTGGCTGGCAATTGGGGCAATCAGGGTTGGCCAGCTGGGGGGAAAGACTGCAGGAGGTTGGTCGGCCACAAAAGGTTGGGTGTGGGAGTGCACTGACCACCAGGGGCCAGCTCCTGCATTGAGCGCCTGCCCCCTGTTGGTCAGTGTGCATCGTAGGACTGGTCATTTGGTCGACTGGTCATAACAGTTGCTTAGGTTTTATACATGTAGATAGATTGTTTGACTCATACATGTGCCCTGACTGGGGATTGAACCCACAACTTCGGTCTTTCAGGACAACACTCTAACCAACTGAACTATCCTGCCAGAGCAGTTGCATATTTTTTAAATCTAAATTATAGAGTCTGTAATGTTTATAGTACATTTTTGGTAAGGATTATGAAATGTTACACTAATTGGATCTTAATTACACGTTGTATGACGTGTATAGGGAGTCTGTGTTTTCAAAAGTTAGGTTAGAATTACTCAAATGCTTTCCAGTCACAATAAATTTGGGTAGTTTAATTTCTGTGTATATTTGATGCAGAAGAATGAGAATCAGTAAGGCCCACAAAATCATTTGGTCTGGCCCTGCCAAAGCATTAGTGGTGAGTTAATTAAATGTTTGACCAAATATAGCAGGCTAATTTTTAAAAATATATATTTTATTGATTTTACACAGAGAGGAATTGAGAGGGACAGAGAGTTAGAAACATCGATGAGAGAGAAACATCGACCAACTGCCTCTTGCACACCACTGAGGATGTGCCCGCAACCAAGGTACATGCCCTTGACCGGAATTGAACCCAGGACCTTTCAGTCCGCAGACCGACGCTTTATCCACTGAGCCAAACCGGTCCCGGCTACTTTTTTTTTTTTTTTTTTTAATATATTTTATTGATTTTACACAGAGAGGAAGGGAGAGAGATAGAGAATTAGAAACATCGATGAGAGAGAGTCATCGATCAGCTGCCTCCTGCACACCCCCTACTGGGGATATGCTCGCAACCAAGGTACATGCCCTTGACCGGAATCGAACCCGGGACCTTTCAGTCCCCAAGCCGACGCTCTATGCATTGAGCCAAACCGGTTTCGGCCCGGCTAATTTTTAAGTTGATAATTTTGTATGACCCTCCAATGATGTCATAAATATCCAAATGGCCCTTGTCAGGAAAAAAGTTCCCCACACTTGGGTTAAGGCCTAGCCTTGGCTCAGTCTTGAATATAGTTCTTATGTCTTTGGGAGAAGGGAAATAAATTAATTACTTCACATAGTTGCTATTGTTTAGTTCTGTAAATAGTTGAATTCTTATTAAGGGGTCGTCATAGCATGTACAGAATTATGTATATTTATTTTAATGAGTTAGATCTATTTTAAACCATCTTATGTTTTCAATAGGACCATGACCGACGGGTTCGAGAAGCCACACAGCAAGCTTTTGAAAAACTTATCCTCAAAGTTAAGAAACACTTGGCTCCTTATTTAAAAAGTTTAATGGGCTATTGGCTCATAGCACAGTGTGATACTTATGCACCAGCCGCGTCCGCAGCAAAAGATGCCTTCGAAGCAGCCTTCCCTCCCAGCAAACAGCCTGAAGCCATAGCATTCTGTAAGGATGAGATCACAAGTGTAAGTTCTTGCCACTCTGTTTTTTATGTATTAAAGTATTTAAGGTGACAGCTTTTTTTTTTCCCCCCCAGTGACAGCTTTCTTACCTAGCTTTATGAGGGAGTATGTGTGTGGAATCTTTCCAACAGAAAATTATCATTAAAAATATATATGTGTGTGTATGTATTTGTGTGTGTGTGTGTGTGTGTGTGTATACACACATAGGTATATGTTCTTATTGATTTTTTTTTTTTAGACACAGGAAGGAAGAGGGATAGGAGACAGAAACATTGATGAGAGAGAAACATCCATCGCTGCCTCCTGCATGCTCCCTGCTGGGAATCCAGCCTGAAATACCCGTGCTTGTATCCTGCCCAGGATCAAACTGGGAACCTCTTGGTTCACCCACTGGGCCACAGCGGCTGGGCAGAAGATTGTTTAACACAACTATTCATGTTGCATTTTAAATGTGATTAACACTGGTCAAAACCAGTTTGGCTCAGTGGATAGAGCATCAGCCTGTGGACTGAAAGGTCCCGGGTTCGATTCCGGTCAAGGGCATGTACCTGGGTTGTGGGCACATCCCTGGTGGGGGGTGTGCAAGAGGCAGCTGATTGATGATTCTCTCTCATCGATGTTTCTAACTCTCTATCCCTCTCCTTTCCTCTCTGTAAAATATCAATAAAATATATTTTAAAAAAGAAAATAAAATAAATGTGATTAACACTGGAGACCCGGAACATGAAATTTGTGCACAGACAGGGTCCTTAGGCCTGGCTGGCATTCAGGGCCCATTGGGGCCTCCCAGCTGCCAGCCGGGGCCTGCCTTTGCTTCACACGGTCAGTGCACGTCACAGCAAGCGATCGAACTCCAGGTCGCACGGTCAAATTCCCGAGGGGACAATTTGCATATTAGCCTTTTATAAGCAACCATTACAACTGGTCAACCTAATGGCTGGTTGCTATGACGCACACTGACTACCAGGGGTTAGATGTTTAATGCAGGAGCTGCTCCCAGTGGTCAGTACACTCCCACAGCCAACCTTCACGGCCGACCAACCTCCTGCGGTCCCAAACCCTGGCTGACTGGCCCAATCGACCCCTGTTGGGACTGGGCGAGATGGCCCTGATCAGCCCAATCACCGGCCAGGCTGAGGGACCCCACCCATGCACGTATTCGTGACTCTAATATAAAAAAAGAGTGCATCTAAAAATTCAATCTAAACTTCCTTCCCCCGTATTTCCATGTTAACACATGTTTACATATCTACTTCATTCTTTTTTCTGGCTCTCTGCTATTCCTCTGTATGGATATATGGCAGTCCAGGTAACTTTTAAAATATACATGTGTAGTTTTACTGCAATATTTTCAATATAACAAACACTGCTTTAGTGGACATTCATGAGTAGATCTCTTCCCACTTGTGGGGGTGATAACTGTCAGGACTTTGAGTCATCATTTGTTGGGTCAAAAGATATGAACATGTAAAATTTCTTTCTTTCTTTTTTTTTTTTTTAAATATATTTTATTGATTTTTTACAGAGAGGAAGGGAGAGGGAGAGAGAGTTAGAAACATCGACCAGCTGCCTCTTGCACACCCCCTACCGGGGATGTGCCCGCAACCAATGTACATGCCCTTGACCGGAATCGAACCTGGGACCTTTCAGTCCGCAGACCGACGCTCTACCACTGAGCCAAACCGGTTTCGGCTGAACATGTAAAATTTCTATAAGTATTGGCAAATTACCCTTCAAATTGCTATACGCATCTAGACTCCTGAAAGTTTCTTCATCTCCCGGCCCACACTTTGCCAACTGGTATCAGCCATAATTTCTGTGGCTTTCAGTTAGTCTGCATCTAGTACTGTTTTCCTTTGTCCCCCCTTCTATTCCTGAAATACGGATTAGAAAAACAGATGATCAGCCTTCTCAATATTACATGAAATAGAAGTAGATGGACTGTGAGTGAGAGGGAGTTGAGGATCTAAAAAATGTGTACTTCTGTTCATTCCCTTATGCAGTGCTCCTGGGTCTTCAGAGCCCATGTCTGTCCTCCTTCCCTCCCTGCTCCCATCAATCAGCCAGCCTTCCTGTTGTCTCCCCTCCTTGCTACAACATGGACTCCAGGGCTCTTCCTGGCTGGTCCTCTCCCAACTCCTCTCCCACAGGCACACTTCTGCAGCCTCCTTCCCCAGGAGGGTCTCAATCCTGCCAGGCTCCATTTCTCAGTTTGTGCCACGCTTGTCTTTCTAGGGGAGAGGATTTGTACCTTCAATCATCTCAGGGAGTTCTCTAAGCCAACCACAAGGCAAGAGTCGCTTGTTTATGTAAATATCAAGTGGTGCCTGTTATGAAAGTGAAGTGTCATGAGTCTGGACACTATGAGTTTTAGAAAATGCACCCTTGCTGGTTTGCTCAGTGGATAGAGTATCGGTCTGTGGACTGAAGGGTCCCGGGTTTGATTCCGGTCAAGGGGACATGCATCCCCACTGGGCTTGATTCCCAGTGAGAGGCGTGCAGGAGGCAGTCAATCAATGATTCTCATAATTTTTTTTTTTTAAGATTTATTTATTTTTATTTTATTTTATATTTTATTGATTTTTTACAGAGAGGAAGAGAGAGGGATAGAGAGTTAGAAACATCGATGAGAGAGAATCATCGATCAGCTGCCTCCTGCATACCTCCCACCGGTGATGTGCTGCAACCAAGTGTATGCCCTTGACCGGAATCGAACCCGGGACCTTTCAGTCTGCAGGCTGACACTCTATCCATTGAGCCAAACCGGTTTCGACCTCTCTCATAATTTTTAAAATATATATGTTTTTTCAATTTTAGAGAGGAAGAGAGAGGGAGAAAGAGATAGAAACATCAATGATGAGAGAAAATTACTAATTGGCTGCCTCCTGCACACCTCACACTGGGGATTGAGCCCGCAACCCCGGCATATGCCCAGACAGGGAATCGAACCTTGGACCCTTCAGTCCTCAGGCCGATGCTCTATCCACTGAGCCAAAATGGGGAGGACTTTTTCTTATCATTGATGTTTCTATCTCTCTTTTCCTTTCCCTTCTCTCTGAATTCACTAAAAATATATACAATAAAAATAAGTTTAAAAATGTAAAAAAAGTTTAAGAATAAGAGTTTTAGAAAATGGATTTTGAGATAACTGATTGGCTGTTCATGGTGGTGTGTGTGTTTGTGTGTGTGTGTGTGTGTGTGTGTGTGTGTGTGTGTGTGCTGGCTTTTTGTGGAACCTGTGAGTGATTTCCTCCATGTTACTTTCCCCTCAGCTTCTGTCACAGTTCATTGCAGGTACAGGTTTGCACTTTGTTCCAAAGACAAAGCCAACTTATTAGAGGGGAGTTAGACAAATGAAAGTCAAAATGCCAGACTTAGACGGTACATGATGTGCATTCTAGTTCCCCAGTTCAGGTCTCGGAGATTCTGTCTGCAGATCGTGTGTTGTGCTGCCTGTAAAAGGGAGGGCCTGGGGACACCATTTGTTCAGGGCCCCTCTCCCATCAGTAAGGTGTGTGACCCCAGGCGACTTGCTATCCCTCCGTTTCCCAGTCTGTCACCATGGGGATTGTCCTCCATTAAGAAGTTGTGAGGACGGAGGGAGGTGAGGCAGGAAGTGTGCTCCGAGCATTGCCTGGCATGTGGGAATGCTCAGCTAGTGTCGCGTCTGTTGGTGCTGGTGAAACTGACACGGAAGCCTGTTCCTCGCTTGTGCTGGGCCCAGAAGGAGGCAGACGCACCCAGCATTTCCGACAGGAGCTAGACTTGCCTGTGACGGGGCAGAGCACAGCCGTGTTCTTCTCTGAGCAGGGAAGCGCTCAGAGGGGAAGGGGAGCAGGGCCTGATTCTCCTAAGTACTGACAGGGAGTCCACGCCCTGCACCACTCGGCACGCCGGACCGAGAAGCCAGGGCAGGAGTGTCTCGGGGACACTTTCTCCTGATGGAATCGGCAGGTGTTTGGAAAAGTAACCCCAGCAGCAGCCAGTCTTGGGGATGATGGGGAAAGAAAATAAGTAAATTTAAACCTTTAGCTTTGCTGCTTAATGTAGCTTCTTTGTGGGGCGGGGAGACCTGTTGAGGTAGGGTGAGGTTAGGCTCTCCCTGTTACTTTCAATTCAGTGGCATCTCAAGGCTCCGCTTGTCCCCCTGCAGGTGCTGCAGGACCACCTGCTAAAGGAAACTCCCGACTCCCTCAGTGACCCACAGTAAGTTGTACGTGTAACTCACGTTAAGGACTGTCTCACTCCTGGGTTATAAGGTGACATGTGTAAAGGGGTGCTGCATGCAGAGATGAAAATGGACTGGAGCCGAAACCGGTTTGGCTCAGTGGTAGAGCGTTGGTCTGCGGACTGAAAGGTTCCAGGTTCGATTCCGGTCAAGGGCATGTACATTGGTTGCGGGCACATCTCCAGTAGGGGGTGTGCAAGAGGCAGCTGGTCGATGTTTCTCTCTCATTGACGTTTCTAGCTCTCTATCTCCCTTCCTCTCTGTAAAAAATCAATAAAATATATCTTAAAAAAAAGAAAATGGATTGGAGTGCTGTGGCAGGTACTGTCCTCGGTGCTGCTCCCTGTGGTCCATCCTGCTGGGTGAGGTGCATGATCTGGGAGCCACATATTTGGTTTGTTTACAAAGAGATGCTTTTAGGTTTTTCCCACATTCACTTCTTTTTAAAAATAGATTTTTTTTTTAAGTATATCTTTTATTTCAGAGAGAAAGGGAGAGAGAGAGAGAGAGAGGGAGAGAGGGAGGGAGGGAGGGAGGGAGGGGGAGAGAAACATCAATGGTGAGAGAGAATCATTGATCGGCTGTCTCCTGCACATCCCCACTTAATAATCTTGCCTGCAGTGTGGGCATGTACCCCTGACCGGAATTGAACCTGGGACTCTTCAGTCTGCAAGCCGATGCTCTATACACTGAGCCAAACTGACTAGGGTGAAAAAATATATATTATTGATTTTAGAGAGAGGAAGGGAGAGGGATGAGAGAGAGTCATCAATTGATCAATCGGCTGCCTCCTGCACACTCCCTCCTGGGGATCTAGTCCAAAACCCAGGCATGCGCCCTGGCTGGGAATCGAACCAAGACCCCCTGGTTCATGGCCTAATGCTCAGCCACTGAGCCACACTGGCCAGGCCACATTCACCTTCTGACAGTCCTAGCAGGAACCATTCTGTGGTCTGGCTGAAAATCGTTAGAGACTGTGAATAGTTTTACTGAAATAGTAGTAAAATGTTCCCTTTACTTTTCTTACGTTTTAATCACACTGTTTGAGTCTGTCAGGAAGGGAATCTTAGACGCAGTGACACCCGCCCCCGAGGCTCATCCCATTGCCTGCTGCCGAGAGCAGTGGACTTGTGCACGTCCCCAGCTGTGGCTCTCATCACTGCCACCTGTTCTGTGAAAGCTGATTGGAATTCGTGGATGTTTGTATTTTGAGGAGGGGTTGGCATAGGAAGAATAGAATATAGAAATAAAGCAACTGTGGTAGGCATTTAAAATAGAAGATATTTAAAGTATGTAGTTTGGCTTATATTTAATCATTAATCATATTTATTTTCTTTTTACAATAAGAACTGTTCCAGAGGAAGAGAGAGAAGCTAAATTCTATCGGGTTATAACCTGTTCCTTATTGGCATTAAAGAAATTGCTTTGCCTCTTACCTGATAATGAACTTGACTCCCTGGAGGAGAAATTTAAGTCTCTTCTATCACAAAATAAATTTTGGAAGTATGGAAAACACAATATACCTCAGGTATCTTAATCTTTTTTATCTTAAGACATTTCTCTGATTTATTTTTTCCCTCTGAACTTGCTAGTTTATGTTTATGCTTTATGTGTATTGTTTATGTTTAAAACTCTACAAATGCGTCTCTGTGGTGGCACTGAGTCACCTCTCTTACCAGATGTCACTATATTTTCTTTTTGTTATTTCCTATTTGGGCGTCAGCGTCAAAGTGAACTGTCGTCCTCCTCACTCCTGGCACCTTACCATTGTGGGGCACAAAGCTCTTCTGGTGGCACATGTTCATTCTTCCCTTTCCTTTGTCTCCGCCTCCGCCCGCTGACCTTCTAAATGTGCTCACATGGCGTCGTGTTACATTCCTTTCCATTTACTGCTTTTTACTTAGTACTTTAAAAAGTATTAAAATGCTTTACACTCATCATGTTCCTAGATGTGTATGTGGCCATGGCTTCTGAAGGCTGAGTAGTTTTCAGAAGGGGCCTCCACTCCATTTATCTTCCCACCCCTCACAGCTCTTCATGCCTGTATCCTCAGATCTGTGAGCATTTATTTTTCCGAAAACCTCATTTGCTGAGTCGAGAGAAAATGCATATGGACTCGGGCTGGAGTGCTCACTTGAACGGCTGTTATGCTGGACTGGACCATCAGTGCATGCAGAGTCCTGCTCATCTCTGGTCTAGACTCGCAGCTTCCTCGTTGTCACCTGAGCAATAGCAGTTCAGTGACTCTAACTTGAGTTACTCCGCTATGTGACGCTCTGTTGATGGTGCTGTGTGTGTGGTTCTAATCTGCTTGTTGACATCTTTTCTTGCTTAGGATGTGCTGTTTTCATCCTCTTTGTGTGTCTTACACTCTTGTTGGTGTTTTTCTTTTTGTCTTTTCAAGCTACTTGGATAATTTTTTTTTGAACTGAGCTTTAAATAATTATGTATTTATTTTTAGATTAGGAATTGTATTTGCTTATTTTTCAGATCTGTGCCTTTTCTAATAGTCCTTCCTCTCAAATTTCTTAAACTTTTGTTAACTGTAATAAGGATTGTTGGTATGGAGTTTGTAACTGATAATTTTAAGATTTAAAGTCTCAGATCTCTGTGTTAACTTTGGTTTCTAGTGATAGTGGCTCTAGGTATCTTGTTTTTGTCTGATTCTGTGTAACATTGTGCTGCTAGCAAGTCTGTAGGAATAATCCATGGCCCCAGTGAAGGGTTCTGCACTTAGCTCTGATTTGCTTCAGCCACAGAAACAGGAAGTTGAATTCTTTCTACCTACATTTTTGGCTTGCTTATTCCTAGTGGCTTCTCATTCATTCCATACTCTTAAAAATATTATTTGACATATTTTTCTAGTTTTCATTTTATTAATGGGAAGGTTATGAGTAACCTATCTGTCCTTAACAATGAATAAAAGCCTATCCTAGTTTTATTTTGCTTGAATTTAATTCAACTTCTGTGTTTTCTTTTAGATCCGCTCAGCTTACTTTGAGTTAGTTTCTGCTTTGTGCCAGCGTATTCCACAGTTGATGCAAAAGGAAGCATCAAAAGTGAGCTCGTCTGTTCTACTTAGCATTGATGACAGTGACCCCATTGTCTGCCGTGCTCTCTGGGAAGCTGTACTTTATACACTTACAACTATCGAGGTACGTAGGAGAAGCACATTTAGTACACCCAGGAACACTTGTCTTGGAGAGAGCTTCTAGGTTATAATATCTGAAAGTTATTGGAAAAAAGCTTCTTGGAAATAAAATATTTAATCCAAATCTTGTGTAAATCATAAACTGATTATAAAATGGCAAAGAGTTTTATTTACTTTCGTTTAGCCATCACTCATTCTTATGTGGCTCATTGAAGCAAGCATATCTGAATCTTATATTTAAGACTAACTATTGCTGTTATTTTGAGAATGCAGCTTTTATAGAAATATTTTAATTGTAAGTAGTTATTTCTGGTGAATATTTTTTGGAAGCATGTAGGATACATGATACTATATGTAATAAATTTCTTATAATTTCAGAGTTTTAGTTTATAAAGACAGTGGGAGATGCTAGCTTTTTTAGGTAGAATACTTGATTTTTATTTTTAAGACCTATGTGTCTTCTCTGTTAGTTGGGAAAATTATGTTTATAATCTTTATTATTATAATCTTTCTTTGGTTAGGACTGTTGGCTTCATGTAAATGCAAAAAAAAGTGTTTTCCCCAAACTGTCAGCTGTGGTTCGTGAAGGTGGTCGGGGTCTTGCCACTGTTATATATCCTTATCTTCTGCCGTTCATCAGCAAACTCCCTCAGTCCATCACAGACCCAAGGCTGGACTTCTTCAGAAACTTCCTCACCTCTCTAGTTGCAGGGTAAGGAATTTAAAGTCTTGATCTTTAAAAATATTTGTTATTGTTATCAGAGAGGAAGAGAGAGGATGAAAGAGAGAGAAACATGAATGATAAGAGAGACTCATCGATCGGCTGCCTCCTGCATGCCCCCTTCTCAGGATCAAGCCTGCAACCCATGCATGTGTCTTAATTCGGAATCAGACTGACCTCCTGGTTCATAGATTGAAGCTCAGCCATTGAGTCACACCGGCCAGGCTAGTCTTGCTCTATAACGTGAAGGAGTTTTCTGTTATTTTCTCAGATGGGTAGAACACATATACATTAGTGTCTTATTTAAATTTTCCCAAAATTGCTTTACTGTTCATTTAACACTTTTCAAATTTTTAGAGAATTAAATTGAAAATGTTCTTGGGTACTTGAGACTTTTTTCACAGTTCTTCAAGTTTACATTTTATCAGACTGTATTCTCAGTTTTCAGTTTAAGAATTTTATTTGTAAAAATTCATCTTCTTTTGGTGGATGCCTTTTCCATGGCTTTGTTTTGGTGTTTCTGCATTGCTTATATTCTTTTCTATGAAAGAGTAAGCCACAGTTTTTGTTATTTCAGGCTGTCAACAGAGAGAATCAAAGCCAGCTTCTCAGAGTGCTCAGCAGTGATGTCTGCTTTTTTTGAATGCCTGCGTTTTATAATGCAGCAAAGCTTAGGTGAGGAGGAGATGGAGGAGATGCTCGTCAACGACCAGGTATGCATAGTGTGAAACCACCCGGACCTCACCCTGACCATGAAGAGAACAGCTCTTTGAGTCTTGTTGCCATTTCTGTTGATTAGCCTTCCTCCTAAGGGTGTCACAGCTGGTAGTAGAATAGTCTCATGCTATTATGTCTGGGGACTAGTCTCTGGATGTACAAGCCCTGCCTGTTTTAAGAGTTGAAATGCAAAATGGAATTTAGAAATTGCTATTTGTGACCTTTTGTATTAAGTTTAAATGATGCAAACAGTTATTTAAAAACTAGAGGCCTGGTGCATGAAATTTGTGCATGGGGGTGGTGTTCCTCAGCCCAGCCTGCACCCTCTCCAATCTGGAACCTCTCGAGGGATGTCCAACTGCCATTTAGGCCCGATCCCAGTACTGCTGGTTCCCAATCGCTCGCCTGCCTGCCTGCCTGCCTGATTGCCCCTAATCGCTTCTGCCTGCCAGTCTGATCACCCCCTAACCACTCCCCTGCCAGCCTGATTGATGCCTAATTGCTCCCTTGCCTGCAATTACCTTTTTATTATATAGGATATTTACATACCTGTATGCTTTTTAATATGTACATATTTTTACTGATTCCAGAGAGGAAGGGAGAGGGGAGAGAGAGAGAAACATCAGTGATGAGACAATCATTTATTGTCTGCCTCCTGCATGCCCCTCTTGGGTATTGAGCCTGAAACCTGGGCATGTGCCCTGACCGGGAATTGAACTGTGACCTCTTGGTTCCTGGATTGACACTCAGCCTCTGAACCACGCCCAGCGGGGCCTTGTATCCTTTTGTGAACAGCTGTGCTTGGCTTTTAGAACCAGGGATACAAGCAGGTTTTGGAATAATGGCTCTTACGGTGGAATATTGATATAATAAAAGCCCAGATCCTCCTTGCTTTCACAGATAGTCAACTTCTCTTATTTTTGTAATTTAATAAAAAGGGTTCTGATTTCTGTAGGTCTTCTGTGTCTTTCATAATGGCTTAGAAAATAAGAAAACTTGAATAACTTCAGAAGATGAAGAGAAAACTATATTATCTGTTAATGACATTAATCTTGGTTAATCATATAAAAACAAAGTAATGCAGGGGGAATAGTGTGAAATCATTATGCTCTTTCTATGATATGAAAATTATTTTCAGGTTAACTCTTTTCAGAGTTCGGGGGTGGGAATCCATGTTTTTTGTTCATTAATTATGAACATTTATAATATCGGGTCTAGTAATAATTAATGTCATTTTTAAACATTCGTTTAAAATCTTGCTTGGTGTTGACTTGTATTGACATAACCTTCAAACGTGGTATCTACAGAACGTGTGAAGTGCAATTAACAAGTTTTGCTTGAAAAAGTTTGTGTTTGGTTTGGTTTTTGTTGCAAAACTAGGGCTAAGAAGATGGCGGATGAAGAGCATATTTGGCACTGCATGCTTTACGAGTTCCAATTAGGAAGAAAAGCAAGTGAGGCTGCAAAAAACATCTGTAGTGCTCTTGGTCAAGATGCAGTTAGCGTCAGAAAATGCCAGCGTTGGTATGAGAAATTACGCGAGGGAAATTTTTCGTTAGATGACAAGAGTGGTCGAGGCTGTGTGTCCAGTTTTGATCAAGAAGCTCTTCAAGCTCTTTTGGTGCAAAATCCTCAAATTACCCAACAAGAGCTTGCGACAACTTTAAATTTCCAATCAATTGCGTGCACTTGGCAAAGTCCAAAAGTTTGGAAAATGGGTTCCTCATGAGTTGACCGACATCAACCGTAATCAAAGAGTCACAATTTGCAGTTCGCTCCTCTCTCGTCAAAACCATTTGCCGTTTTTAGAGCAAATTGTTACCGGAGATGAAAAATGGGTGCTATATGTTAATTTGAAAAGGCGGCCTCAATGGTTGGACAAAAATGAGGCTCTGCAGCCCACGCCAAAACCTGACTTGCATGCGAAAAAAGTGATGTGTGTTTGGTGGAATTTTAAAGGAATTGTTCATTATGAACTTTTACCATCTAACCAAACCATTACAAGTGCAGTGTATAGTGCCCAATTGGAAAGGTTAGCCCAAGCTTTAAGAGAAAAAGAACCCGCGCTGATTAATCGGAAGGGCGTAATTCTTCACCACGATAACGCACGACCGCATACTGCAAGAATCACTGCTGAAAAACTGCGCCAGTTGGAATGGGAAGTTCTCCCTCAACCTACATATTCTCCTGATATTGCCCCTTTCGATTACCATTTGTTTCGTTCTTTGCAAAACTTTCTTGGAAAAAAATTTAATAATGAAGAATGCCTCAAAAATGCATTGACCGAATTTTTTGCATCAAAATCACAAGAATTTTACAACAGAGGGATTAAAATGCTTCCTGAGCGTTGGGCACAAGTAGTAGAAAACAACGGCAACTATATTGTTGATTAAATTTTGTTGTATTGTTTAAATAAATTCGATTTTAAAAAGTATTAGAAAACGACATTAATTATTACTAGACCTAATATTTTGCAAATACCTTGTTTAAATGTTACATATTTCTCCTGAAAACTGAACTTTTCTGTTTCACCTTACTTTTCAGCTGATTCCTGTTATTGACACAGTTCTTAAAGACCCAAGATTGCATGATGGGCAACTCTTTGACTATTTAGCAGAAACTTTAAGTTCTTGGGAAGCCAAAGCAGACATGGAGAAAAATGATAAAGCGGCTCAGAACTTGGAGAAAGTGCTGCTGAATTTCTGGGAAAGACTCTCCGAGGTCTGTTACAAAAAGATCAACGTGCCAGAAGCTGATGTGAAGTGTGTTTCAGGTGTATCGAGCCTTCTGCAGGTCCTTCAGAAGCCGAAGAGCTCACTGAAGTCAAGTGCCAAAAGAGCGGGTAAGGTTAGGTTTGCTGATGAGGTCCCTGAAGGTGACGACCAGAATGAGAAGCGTGTCTCCTCCGAAGGGGAGCACAGTGAGATCTGTGCATTAGTGGCTAAGCCTCTCCCCCCGCCTCCCGACTCAGACTTGATGTCTCCGCGGCGGAAGAAACCGCTGGAAGACTTAGTCTGCAGACTAGCAGAGATGAGTATTAATTATGTCAATGAACAGAAGTCAGAGCAACACCTGAGGTTTCTTTCCACTCTGCTCAGTTCCTTCTCTTCAACCCAAGTATTCAAGATGCTACTAGGTGATGAAAAGCCGAGTATCGCCAAATCCAAACCTCTGGAAATAGCCAAACTTATACAGAGAAACCCGGCAGTGCAGTTCTTATACCAGAAAGTGGTGGGTTGGCTAAACGAAGACACGAGGACGGAGGCCGACTTCGTGGTGGACATTCTGTACAGTGCCCTTTGTTGCTGCAAGGATGAGAAGGAGAGGAAAGACATCCTGGATGATCTCACTGAGGTATTACCGCTGGGTATTTTTTCAGAGGAATGGTGTACCCACCTGTGATCACAGACAAGTAAAGTGGGTCCTGCCGGGTGGTGAGGGGGTGGTTTCTGAGGACAAGCAGTGTGGTGACTGTGACTTGGGAAGCGGTGAGACAAGAGCTTGGAAGTAAAAGGGTTAGTGCTTTCACTCCATGCGTTACAGTTGGACGAGCTAGAAAGGTTTTATTTTTCAGTGATCACAAGGTTACTTAATGTACTTCTATATGTGTACTGTTTGTTCAGAGATTGTTCCTGACTCTTTCTTCTTTTAGGTGGATCTGAAATGGAATTCGGTTCTTCAGATCATTGAAAAGGTATCACAGGGATGATTTCCTTTTTCTTTTTGTGTTTATGAGTGTGGAAACATTAACGCCGCAGTCACAATCACTCCCTGGAATGTGGTCAGGTGTCTGTTGGAGGACTTCCTCGTCCTTGTAACTTCCTGTAGCTGGGAAGATGTGGTGCTTGCCTTTCTGTAGTGTTTTTCTGGTTAGGCGTACCAGGGGCGGATAAACAGGCTCTGGAATATCCAGGGTTTCTTCTTAGCAGGAAACAAACGCAGGGTTAAAAGCTATTTTTTAAACAAAGGCTGAAATTTCTACTCTTACCCTCGTTACTTTTCCTTCTACATAAAGGGACTGAGTGGCTCTAGCTTTGACTAGAACACATAGGGCAATTGTTGGCTCAGCTTCCAACATTTGATGGCCTCTGGACTAAATAAGAAATTGGTGATGAGAATAATGAAAATAAATCAAGGAACATAAACAATTTTGAAAGTTAAAATAGTTTCAGTATTTCCTAATGAAGGTACAGATGTAACTTAACACATTTCTACCCCTAGAAATTTTAGGACTAGGTACCTATATTTTTAAAGCATTTTTAGGTTATTTTTAAGTTTTACACAGATAACTCTTTAATTTACAAGTGTTTTTCTATCTGTTTAAAGAAGATTTTGTTTTTTGTTTTTAAGAGAGGAAGAGAGAGAGAAAGAGAAGCATTAGTGATGAGAGAGAATCATTGATTGGCTGCCTCGGGAAGGCCCCACACTGAGGATTGAGCCCGAAACTCAGGCATGTGCCCTTGACCAGAATTGAACCTGGGACCCTTCAGTTCTCAGGCTGAGGCACTATCGACTGAGCCAAACCGATTAGGGCTTTTCTCTCTTTTAAAATTATGTTACAGCTCTGACCACATAGCTCAGTTAGAGCGTTTTCCTAATAGACCAAGGTTGTGGTTTTGTTACCTGTTCAGGACATATACAAGAATCAACCTATGAATGCATAAATAAGTGGAGCAACAAATCAATGTTTCTCCCCCCCCCCCCCCCCGTCTCTCTCCCTCTCTTTCCGCTTCCCTCTCTCCCTCCTTCCCTCCCTCTCCCTCTCCCATCAGTAAAAAATAACTAAAAATAAAGTGAAGTGATGGTGTAACATAAGTAAAATTTATCACCTCACCGTTTCTCAGTGTGCAGTGCAGTAGTGCTATGTGCTCTCAAGTTACTGTGCAGCTGGTTTCCAGAGCTTTTTCATCTTGCAAAACTGAAGCTCTGCCAGTTTAACAGTCACTTCCCATTTCCCCCAATAGTTTGTTTTTACAAAAGAAAAACAGAACGTTACCGTTTTTTAACGAGAAATGTGACTTACCAGGCACATCTTTGCATTCGCTTATCCAGTGCCTTCTCTCCCCATAGCCGGGCGGCGTGGAGCAACAATAACAGCGCTGCCTGCGGGTCTAGAGTCAGAGCCAGGGAGCTGGGACTGATGAGAGCAGTGTGCGCACTGCCAGCTTGGAAAGGACCTGCACGCAGTCCAGACACGTGCTGGGAGGTCATCCTCCTGGGCAGGGTTTGCCTCCCTCACGTGCATGTAGGAGGCACTCCCTCTCCTTAGAGCTGGTCTCATTCTTTCTGTAGCTTGGTTAAAACAGAAGTTGAACTTCACATCTTGCTAACCTGAGACACATTTTATTCAGAAGGCTATTTTCTGGATTCTGTAAAATAGATTGGTTTATTTGGTAAACTGTAGTAAGAAAGCCTATTTTGTAGCTGTCTAAACTCTAGTTTCCCTTGTTTTTTAATGCAACCTCATACTCTGAGAAGAGTCCTATAGTCACCCTTTTTAAAAACAACCTGAATTTTGTATCTAGAAGGGGACCTTAGAGATTTTCTAGTTTAATCTTCATTTTTCACATTAGGAAATAGGTGCAGGTTGATTTAAGAGATTTGCCAGCCCTGGCTTCAGGGATAGAGCATTGGCCTGTGGACTGAAGGGTCCTGTGCTTGATTTTGGTCAAGGGCATCTGGCTGGGTTGCAGGCTCAATCCTCAGTGTGGGGCTTGCAGAAGGCAGCCAATCCATGATTCTCATTGTTTCTCTTTCTCTCCCTTCCTCTCTGAAACCAATAAAAATATTAAAAAAAGAGAAGGAGATTTATCCAATGCCCTAGTCCAGTAGGTTGTTCAGTTGGTTGGAATGTCATTCCATATCAAAAGGTTTCAGGTTTGATTTCCCATCAGCGCACATAAGGTGCTAGTTGGATCCCTGGTCCAGGCCTATATGGGAGGCTCCCTCCCTGCCTTTTTCCCTCCCTCCCTCCTTCCCTCCCTCCTCCCCTCCCTCCTTCCCTCTCTCCTTCCCTCCCTTACCCCCTTCTTTCCCACTATCCCTTTCCTCCCTCTCTCTGAAAATTAATGAAAACATTTATTCAGGTGAGGATTTTTTTAAAAGATTTGTCCAAAGTCATAAAGCCAGGATAGTGGTAAAGCTTGGGCTAAAATAAAAGCACTGGTTATCTACATTTTTTTTTTCATTTTTATTGAGAATATCACAGATGTCCCCCTTTACCTACAATTTTTTAAGTAAAAGGATAAACAGTTTTTCAGGCACTACCCAATCCACACTTGGAATTTTTTTTTTCTCCATAGATTGCTTTGAAATGAACCAAGTTGCAAATTCCTTTCTTCTCAGCCCTTAAAGCAAAAGAAGCTCGGGGAACATGGATCAGCATGCTCTTGGGGTGGATTTACACCTTTTTCCCTTGCTTCCCCACCCCATGAAAATAAACCAGTTGCTGTCAGATATCAGGCCCTGGTAATTATTTCAAAGAATTTGTGGAAACAATAAGTCCCATTACTCCTATTGAACTAATTTTCCATTATTACATATTAATTGTTCTTTAAAAAATTAATGAACAAAATTGCATACCTATAGAGCATTTTAAAAAAGTGTCCTCAAAGTCGAGCCCTCTGTTGTTGAGCATGTCTGCAGTGTTGATAGGTGTCAAAGAAGTTTAAGACAGTCTCTGCTTTCAAGGAACTGACAGTCTCATTGGAAACAAGACACACGCAGATGAAACAGTGTAAATAATAATACAGTCCAGTAAGTGCCTTAGACAGTCTGAGACAGTTAGCGATGAGCATGGGCTGGAGAAGATGGGGTTCATAAAGCAGGCGGGATTGTGATGAGTGGGTAAGAGGGGGTACTCATGGTGGGGAAGATGGATGAGAAGAGCATAGAGTGCAGTGAGCAAGGCCTAGTGGCCCAACCTTAGACGTGAGGAGGAGGGGGCGTGTGCCGGGCCCCGTGACAAAGGGAGGCATGCGGTCTGGGACGAGGACTCCCTCAGGCAGGTAAAGTGCTGACTGTATTCCTAACCATGGCTCTAATTGTGGTTTTAGGCATGTTCTCGTTCAGATAAACATGCTTTAGTAATTTCTTGGCTGAAAGGAGATATCCTTGGAGAGAAGTTGGTAACCTTGGCAAGTCATCTTTGCAACAAGGACTTGGAATCCACAGTGACGTCTGAACCTTACTTCTCAGAAAGATGGGCGCTCTTAAGCTTGGTGTTATCCCAGCATGTTAACAACGGTAGGCAACATTGCGGCTTCCTCTTTCCGTGGGTTTCATGCTCCTAAGTTTGCATATTATTGGTTGAGAATAACAAGACTTACTTCATTGAAATATCTTAATTGTATAAGTACCCTAAATGTTTGCTAATCTTTGTAGCATGACTTGGATGACATTTAATATCTTTAGTGTATTATTTCTAAAGGGTTTTGAATTTAGCAAAGTTCTTCGCTCTAATTTTGTAGAGCATTGTTTTTAAATCTAATGTAAAAATGCTTTTTTTTTAAAGTGTTATTTTTATTGATTTCAGAGAGGAAGGGAGAGGGAGAGAGTTAGAGACATCCATTGTGAGTGAGAATTATTGATTGGCTGCCTCCTGCACGCCCCACACTGGAGATCGAGTCCACAACTAGGACATGTGCCCTGACCAGGAATCGAATCGTGACCTCCTGGCTCATAGGTTGATGCTCAACCACTGAGCCACGCCGGCTGGGCTAGAACTGCTTTTCCATGTGAGGGCTTTTCTGTGTGAGAACAGTTTGGCTAATGGGATTTTCTTTTGTCAAATACACTAGCACCTTTTTTTTGTTTGTTTGTTTTTTCCTTCTTTAACACATAGACTCAAGTGGAAGTTATTCAAAATTATACTGCTAATATTTTCTATTGTTTGTGATTATTTTTCTCTAGATTACTTGATTGGAGAGGTATATGTTGAAAGAATTATTGTTAAACTTCATGAAACCCTATCCAACATAAAGAAACGGTCAGAAGCTGACAGTATTGACTCTTCAGTGTCTTTCACCTGCGATGTGGCCTATGCCTATTTCAGCTCAGCGACGGGGCACCTACTGGTGCCGTCCTCAGAAGACTTGCTGCTCACTCTCTTTCAGTTGTGTGCTCAGAGCAGAGCCAACGCCCGCCTGCCAGGTAACAGCCCCTGCTCACCGGTTCTGCTGGACTCTGGCCCGGACCTTCGCATGTCAGTGCGAGGCTTGGTTAACGGAGTCATGCTTTTGAGTAAAGGGCTACAAATCATAAACACTTTCAGCTTTGAAACCAGGTTAAGGATGTATATGGATGTGATGTTTCAAGTTCTTCTGTGATAGCATTTTGCAAGGGGCCATGGTTAGAATGTTAGCCCCTTTACTCAGGAGCTCTGGTAGTTTGCTTAATTTCTTCATGCCTTATTTTCCACATTTATTAATATCTCTTTCCTTCTCTTAACATATGCAGACCAGTAGTTTTATTGCTAGCTTTACCAGTGGCCAGATAAGTTTCTATTGAATGAGAACCAAAAATGTTTTATGTAAATGTTAAAGGCACGCTTTAAAATTAAATACCCATTACATTTTGAAGTTATTTATTACATGTTCTTACAAACAAATAACTTTTGAAAGTATGATACTTTGTAAAACACTATGTAATATGAAGCAAGAATTCTCGTGATCCGTCCGCAATGTTAATAAACTTTCAGTCTTGATGTATGTCAAAATGAAATTTAGATTGCCTTTTTTAAGGATTATATTCTGCCTTGTGTTAATTTAGACTTATTTATAAAAGGAACATTTAAAAAATACTACTGATAGGAAGCCCTCCTGTCCAACCCTTCTTCAGTGCTAACTTCTATATTTGGAAAAGGAATACTGTTTTTCACACCTAAAGGATTTCAGGGCAGAAAAAAAATCTAACTTTAAAAATCTTACCATTTTTTACCTGACGTGGCATGAGCTAGCTTTATTATTGCATATTTATAACACATTTTGTTTGACATTGAATAGCAATTTGGTTTTCTTTATTATTATTTTAAAATATTTTTATTTTTATTGATTTCAGAGTAGAAGGGAGAGGGAGAGAAAGATAGAAACATCAAGGATAAGAGAGAATCATTGATCAGCTGCCTCCTACATGCCCCCCCACTGGGGATCAAGGCTGAAACCCGGGCACGTGCCCTTGACCAGAATCGAACCTGGGACCCTTTAGTCCGCAGGCCAGCGCTCTATCCAAGCCAGCCAGGGCTGTTTTCTTTTTTAAATGGCACCTTAGAAATCTGAGATCTGGCCGGGACCGGTTTGGCTCAGTGGATGGAGCGTCGGCCAGCGGACTGAAGGGTCCCGGGTTCAGTTCCGGGCAAGGGCATGTGCCTTGGTTGCGGGCACGTCCCCGGTGGGGGGTGTGCGGGAGGCAGCTGATCAATGATTCTCTCTCATCGATGTTTCTAACTCTCTATCCCTCTCTCTTCCTCTCTGTGAAAGATAAATAAAATATAAAAAAAAAAAAAAAGAGAAATCTGAGATCTGCAGTGAGTTCTTTCAGATGTTTTATAATGATTATATTTACTTCAGCGGGTTTACAAATTACTGTTGACATTTTGATTTTAGACTTTCTTGTCTGTAAACTGAAGAATACATGGCTCTCTGGCGTGAATTTGTTGGTCCACCATCCTGGCCATCCAGTTCAGCCGAGTGCCTTCCTGCGGGCGTCGGCGCTGTGGCTGAAGAACCAGGCTCAGTCTCCGTCTCTGGACATTATGAGGTGACCATTTCTGTGCTCATTTGCACACCATCTCTTATTACTTGATCATTGTCCTTAGTCAGGCTTCATACTAGTGTGGGGTGCCTGTGGAAAATGACTTGTTAGGTAAGAAAGTGCTAGGACTCCCGAGAGGATTTCTCCACGTGGGTCATAAGCTCCTGGAAGAAGAATCCCGGCGTGACAGGCCTGCCCACTCCTGGCTGCCGTGGCGGGCGCTGGTGTCCTCCGTCTCCCCTGGGCGGTGTGACCACAGCCTCCTGGAGGGTCATGTGGCCGTTCTCGCCCAGTTCCCTGGCGTCTGACAGCCACTGTCTTAAGGCATTTGAATTGCAGTGTACGTCACAGCTCTTACTAAGTCCACGTATTACATTGAAAACTAGTCAGATGCACCCAGAGGCCTTTGGGGTTGAGACAAACACTTTCTGGTCACCGTGCTCTTTTATGGAAGAAGGGAGCTGTGTTTCAGAAAGATCGGGTCTGAAATAGGTCAGGTCCCCTTCGTGCTGAGGTGGAAGTATCACTCAATTTAAAATCACAATCATGGGAGCCGAAACTGGTTTGGCTCAGTGGTAGAGCATTGGTCTGCGGACTGAAAGGTCCCAGGTTCGATTCCGGTCAAGGGCATGTACCTTGGTTGCGGGCACATCCCCAGTAGGGGGTGTGCAAGAGGCAGCTGATCGATGATTCTCTCTCATCGATGTTTCTAACTCTCTATCCCTCTCTTCCTATCTGTAAAAAATCAATAAAATATATTTAAAAAATAAATAAATAAAAAAAATAAAATCACAATCATGGGACTGCGTCCCCAGTGGGCCTGTGTGTGGGAGGAGTGGCATGGAAAGGCTGCTGCCTGTGCTGCTCTGGCGTTTTGTTCAGGTCAGCTGTCGCCTGCCGTGGCATTGACCATGTGCCAGGGCGTGAGGTCATTCAGCCTAACAGCAGCGACTGAGTCCTCTGCATTATTTTCAGTCTCCAGGGACTCTTGTCTGCTGCTGATGATTTGCTGAAGAAGCTCTTAGAGAGTGAAGACACGTCCCTTCTGGGCATCTACATTGCGAGTGTGATGCCAGACCACCGGGAGTGGGAGAAGATGAGACGGTTGCTGCCGAAGCAGGTATGTTTGAGGCCGGAGAGCATTTCTCACTCTGAGGTTTGGATTTTGTGTGAGTGTAGATGTATTCATTTCTGGTGAAGAAAAGCAAGTGAGTGAGAATAGAGCTCTCTTTGCTCTGATGCCTCAATGCTCTGTATCGTGTGTGATGTCCGTGGGTCTGCAGGAACATGCATGTGGGAGGCTCCAGCAGCAGAAACCAAAGCCTAGGCTTCTAACAAACTAAGGTGCTAACAGACTAATAGTGAGCAGATGCAGCTTCATTTCTGAAGTCATTTTAGTGACGATGTGAATGTTCTGATAACTATTTTTCCTGTCATATTTGTACACTAGATGGTAAATAGAATATGTAATGATTGTGCATATAATTTATATTTTTGCAGTGGTTGCATAGACCTCTTTTAGAAGGACGACTGAGTTTGAATTATGAGTGTTTCAAAGCAGATTGTAAAGAACAAGATACAAAGAAACTCCCTAGCCATTTGTGTACTTCGGCATTATTGAGCAAAATGATATTAGTTGCACTGAAAAAGGAAATAGTCCTAGAAAATAATGAGCTCGAGAAAATAAGTAAGTATATATGAGCATAAATACAAATTTTGAAATATTTTTGATTATACTGCGATTTAAGTCTTTAAAGAATCCAGAATCTTCAGTTCCTAATTAACTCTTTTAGGAATGGGAAATTTGAGCTCAGTTAAGTGATGAATGTTCAGTTGCAAGTCGGGTGGAAACAGCGAAATCTTGGCTCTCGTCAGGTGTTGAGCAGAATTTGGTGTCAGAACACTTTTCAGACCAGCAGGACATCAGCATCAGCGACCCTGTGTCCTGAGCCAGGAGAGCATCTAGCGAGTCTGGTGGCTCCTCGAGGGCCCGACCTAATGTGACGTGTGGACCACTGTATCTTGGTCTCCGTCGGCTGAACCTTCTTCCTCGCGAGTGGGCTCAGATGGTGCACACTCCCGGTCCATGTAACCGTACAGGGTGGCCCTAGGGGTGGAGGGCCTTTCCAGTTCCTGTGTCGGCTCAGGGGCACGCCCTTAGCCGGGACCTCGCTGGGCGGAGGCTGTGCCGAGGAGGCAGGGAGCACGGCCTGGCCAGCTCCACGTGCTGTGAAGGGTAGGAGCTGCGCACACAGGATGGTGCTCAGAGGGAATCTGTCCCAAAGCTGAACAGGGAAGGAGAGCATCGTGTTTTTTGTTCACTGGATCCCTGATTCCAAACGGACAGCATCATGTATTCAATCTTGTCAACCCTACCAGTTAGATGCTACTGCTCTTCTGATCTTTCCTTTCCTCATTTTTAAAAATACTTTTATGGATTTGAGAAGAGAAGAGAGAGAGAAACATCAATGATGGGAGAGAATCATTGATTAGCTGCCTCCTGCATGTTCCCCCACTGGGGGTGGAGCCCACAACCCGGGCCTGTGCCCTGACCTGAAATAGAACTGTGACCTCCTGGTTCATAGGTTGATACCCAACCACTGAGCCACACTGGCCGGGCTGTTTTTCTTATCTTGACTTGCTTAGAATTACTTAGCTTGAAAAGGAGAGGATTAGATATTAGCCAGGTCTCTAGCCTTCTGACTTCAAAATCCAAATCACACATGGATTTATAAAGGAGAGTTGTGACTAAATTTATAATAAAAATCTCTGACATGGCAGGTTTTGTGAAAGATACTTGGTCATTTAATTCTCTCAACAGTCCCGTGAGGGAGGTTGTAGTTTCTAATTGATAACTTTGTGGACAGCCCATTGGAAGGCAGCTGTGCCAGTCACCGAGGCCCCGCCCCATGCTGTATCCTGCTGTCCCATTCTTAACACATTGGTCGGAACGTCTCACTCAGGCCTGGACCTGAGTGTTTATCTGGTAACTAAGGCTCCTGTCACATTTCTAACTACTACAGGAGGGACGAAATAAGATTTGGGAGAGGAGTGGTATGTTGTATCAAACACATGTTCTCAGTGCTCATTATCTCGAAAATCCCAAAGCAGATTTGAGTCATTTCGCAGATCTGAGACCAGTGGACAGAAACCAGTGTTGGGAAAGGGGCGGAGTGACAGGATGGAGGTTGTGGGCGAGCGCAGATGCTGACGGGTGCCCTTCTCAGCCGCAGAGCTGCTCTACGCACTGCAGTGGTGTGCGGAGCTGGACAGCCCCCCTGCGTCCCTCGCCGGGTTCCGTGAAGTGCTGGAGAAGATGGACATTACCTACGATAACTTGTGTGGGCTCGGCAATACATCTGGCCTTTTGCACCTGCTGTTCAACAGGTAAAACTCACTTTCTATTTCCATTTTTTAAACGACCATTTTACTACTTTATGGCTTTAAGCCCTCTTCATACCAGTTTTTCAGTCAGAGGATGATCTAAATTAATCCACATTTTTTATAAAAACTTATGGGTACTAGGTACTCTTTGTTTTTCTGGGGAGATGTTTGAACTTGGCTGGTTATTAAATGTAAAAATGTGTTCAAGGGGCAGGCGATGAAGGAGCAGCCTGTGGGCATGGCTTCAGCTTGCCTCCTGTGCCCCTTCTGCTGCTGGGGGCTCGCGGTTGCATCTGATCTTAGAACCTGGGTCCTCCCCGGGATGAGGAGCTGGGTGGGAATACGTCGTCGCAGAGGTCGCAGCAGGCAGGTGTCTTGTGGCTGAAATTGCTGGCTGACCGCTGGACAGGGCTTTTCCGCAGTCCCCCTGCACACTGCCCGCCAGGACGCCAGCCTCCGTGTCCCCGGATGTGTCCTTTCCCAGTTCAGCCTGGCGTCGCGCAGGCCTGCTGTAAGGGCGCCCACATGAGGACACCGGGGGCTGGGCTGCCCTGTGTTGGGAAGTTCTGTCACGAGAGCGCTGCTCCCACCCTTCCCGTCATGGCAGTTGTTTGGTGCAGGAGTCCTGGGGAGTTTCTGTAACAGAAATCCAGAATTGATTGAATTCTGTAACAGTTTAAAAATCTGTATAAGTACCCTTTCTAAATAGGTTTTCCCTTCCTTTTTTAGATCCATGGAACATGGCACACTGTGGTCTCTCATAATTGCTAAGTTGATCCTTTCAAGAAGTGTTTCACCTGAGGACGTAAAACAGCTTTACAGGAGGAAAGAAGGGTATGCCTGTTTACTCAGTAATCTTTGTAATGTGACCACCGTGGCTCCCTCCAACTACTAGTCGCTAAGGAATCAGGAAAACAAGGTGTAGGAGATGCAGAAATTAAGTTAAAGGAAACGAGAAAGACAAAGCAATTTCGATCGTTTCGCAGGGGTCCTCAAACTTTTTAAAGTGGGGGCCAGATCACGGTCCCTCAGAGAGCTGGAGGGCCGGACTATATGAACTACTAATTCCTACTGTAACACCTCAGCTGCGCTCACTGTCCAAAAAACCTGGCGGGCCGGATCAGACTCCTCTGCGGGCCGCATGTGGCCGTAGTTTGAAGATGCCTGGTTTAAGGCTTGGAACACACTTTTATAATAAGCAGTTTTAACTTTATAACACTTTTTAAAAAATATTTTTTTGATTTTTTACAGAGAGGAAGGGAGAAGGATAGAGAGCTAGAAACATCGATGAGAGAGAAACATCAACCAGCTGCCTCCTGCACCCCCCCCCCACCGGGGATGTGCCCGCAGCCAAGGTACATGCCCTTGACTGGAATCGAACCGGGGACCTTTCAGTCCACAGACTGATGCTCTATCCACTAAGCCAAACCGTTTCGGCTTTATAACACTTTGTTGTAGAATTTCATACTTGTTTTACACAAGTAGCATTTCATAAACTTGTTCTCTTTCCCCCAAAATCTCTGTTGATGTCTTTCCTTTTTCTGTCTCCTGCATCCTTTTCCATGACATCATTTGCTCTATGGAAAGTTCCTTACTCTTCTCTGTAGGGTCATCCTGTGGAGGCATATTCTAGAAATTCAGTAAGTACGTCCTCAAGACAAAGAACTACACTGTGGTCGGACGTGCGAGGGATGTAGCCCGATCTGCTAGAGAGGGGCCGGGCACCCGAGGCAGCCCTGGCTGAGGCTCCCCAAGGGCTTGGAATCGACTGGCCTCCGAAAAGTATTCGAGGTTGACGTGTATGTGTCCTGGCAAAACAGGATTGTGAACTGAATGTCAGTGTTGTAATTCTTATTTAAAAATTGTTAAACCTTAGTACTTTGAGATAATTATAGATTTATTATTTGAGATAATTCAGGATTCACATGCAAATAATAAACATATTACAAAGAGATTCCATAGTTCAGCTTCCCCCTCAGTGCAATTTCACAATAAAGAAAATGGCATTGATGCGATCTGTTGACCAGGCTACATATGGTTGTTTGCTTCATGTGTGTTCTGTGTAGATCACATGTGTGACCACCAACCACCAAAGTCTCAGGATGAGATATAGGACAGTTTTGATCATAAGGATCCTGTGTTACCTTTGCTAGCCACAGCCACCTCCCCTGGTCCCATTTCCTCATCCCTCACCAGTCCATTGTCCTCCCTCTAATTACATCACTCAGGACTGTGATGTAAGGGAATGCACTTTATGGTCTTTTGATACTGGCTGTTTTATTCAGCATAATTTAATATTTTTTCTGCTTATAAAAGTGTAGGGAATTAACTAGTAAACTATTAGAACTAATTAGTACTGACATGCATTCTTAAGTGTATAGTTTGATTGCATTGCATATACCCTGTATTCACACTCCAGAATTAAATTTTTTTAAAAAAACAAAACTTCTGCCATAATCGGTTTGGCTTAGTGGATAGAGAATTGGCCTGCGGACTCATGGGTCCCAGGTTCTATTCCGGTCTAGAGCATGTACCTTGGTTGCAGGCACATCCCTAGTAGGATGTGTAGGAGGCAGCTGATGGATGTTTCTGTCTCATCGATGTTTCTGGTTCTCTCTCCCTCTCCCTTCCTCTCTGTAAAAAAATCAATAAAATATATTAAAAGAAACAACTTCTGTATGACAAAAATACAGCAAAATTAAAGGCCAAGTGACAAAATGGGAGAAAACATTTGCAATCAGTAAAGAATTAATGTCCATAATATATAATAGTTTCAATTAATTAGTCAAACAATCCAAGTTGAAAAATATGTAAAGGACTTGAGAAGGTAATTCACAGGTGAAATGTAAAGTATAAAGGATTTGCCTTATTAGCAATGATGGAAGTCAGATTTAGAGAAGCCTATGTTATCTACCATGTTACCAGGAATGTAAAAGGTTCATTGAGAGCCTAGCAAGATGCTCATGTGTACATTCTGGTGAAAGCACAATGTGTGTGTGTGTGTGTGTGTGTGTGTGCACGTGTGTGCGCACGCATGCGCGCGCTGCAAAGCAATTTGAAATGACTAGAGTGCAATACATTTCGGTCCTTTGATCTCATTCTAATTCCAGGAATCTTGCCAGAACAGGTGTTTGCACGTGTGCTCAGAACATCTACTATTTAAATAAGAGCAAAAGTGCGGGGAGAATACCTCAGTGTCCACTAACAGAGACACAGTTAGGTTATGACGTGCATAGCATGGGATGTTTTTGTTTCTAATTGTTAAAGTCATGTTGTTTTAAAATAAAACAGTTTGTACCTCTGTGTACTGACAGAAAAATCTACAAAGTATGTAAGTGACAGGTAACAACTTATATACTTTGTATTCAAGAATGGAAGTGGCAGCTAATCATATGTTTAGGGTGACCTTGTTATATAGGTGAGCCCCGCTATGCACACATGCGCAAATCTCAGCTCCCTTGTGAATGGCCTCGGGGGCTCCCACAGAGAGCTTACCCACGCACTGTGTGTGCAGTTCAGAGCAGCCACATTGGGGGAGGGGGGGGACACGTGCTCGTTCTAAAAATTAGAAGCACGTTAAAGGAGAAAGCAGCAGCACGTTGCGTTTGTGTGTGTTGTCATCATCCAGAAGAGTCTGAGTAAGCATTTCTGAAATAACTCATACTTGGGGCAAATATAATTCACACCTTTTCTGAACACAGGTTTTTCCCCCTAACGGAAGGCAAGATGCACACCATCCAAAGCCTCTGTCCGTTTCTGCCCGAGGACGACAAGAAAGAATTCATTGCTCTGTGTGTGTCTGCCCTTCGGGCCTGGGCCAGGGAAGACCTTTGCAAAACGAATGGTTAGTTTCCTGATAGTAAATATTCTGTTATTTTAATTATTGCTTGAGTTGAAACAAGTGTCTCTTAATATCTGAACCCAAGTCTAGCTGATTGACTCCTAGTTTATGTTTCTGCTACAGGACAAGGCGATGGGCAGTGGGAGTAGTGTCTGTGGAGAGTGTCTGTCACCGTGTGTGGGACAGAAGTGCTAGGACTTCAGGGAAGACCGACAACCACAAGACCCTCTGGTTGCTTCTAGCTCTGTGAGCAGTGCCTTGTATCACTGTCAGCCAGGGAGTGAGCACAGAAAGGCAAAAGAGGGAACAGCTTTTGTTGTATTTTTTTAAAGTTCTTTTTTTTTAATACACATTTATTGATTTTCAGAGAGGAAGGGAGACAGGGAGAGAGAAAGATCAATGATGAGAGAATCATTGATTGGCTGCCTCCAGCACCATGGTTGGAGCCGGCAACCTGGGCATGTGACCTAACTGGGAATTGAACCACAATCTCCTGGTTCATAGGTGAAGGCTCAACCACTGAGCCACACTGGCTGGGTTGTTCTTGAAAGTCCCAATGAATTTATAAAAGGAGACTTTTTATTTTATTTTGCTATATTTTTAAAATATATTTCTTTATTGATTTCAGAGAGAAAGGGAGAAGGAGAGAGAGAGAAGCATCAATGATGAGAGAGAATTATGGATCGGCTGCCTCCTGCATGCCCCCCACTGGCCATTGAGCCTGCAACCCAGGCATGTGCCTTTGGCCAGAATCAAACCTGGGACCCTTCAGTTTGCAGGCCCACACTCCATCCACTGAGCCAAACCGGTTAGAGTGATGTGTTGGTATTTGACAACCGGTTTTGTTCTTTCAGCCAAATTGATGAGACAAAGACATTTAGTTCTTAGAAAATCAGTTATTTCTGGTTATACAGAAGTAGGTTTTCAGTTGTGTGTACGCTAAACAGAGTTTATTCTTGTGTTATTTTAATTCATTGTTGTTTTTTATATGAACAACTGTAAACCTACTTTTGTTAACCCAGTACCTGAGTCTCTTCTATTTTGCCAGGAAAATTTTAAAAAAACAAAACAAAAACTCTGCCTTTGAAGGAAGAGGAGATGCATTCACAGTTGACCCTGGAAATGCATGGGTGAAGTGGGTGGTCCACTCATACACACATTTCTCAATAAGTGTGCAGCTCCCCTGCGTGGCCCGGGTATTTGCTACCTGTGGTGCAGAGGCCAGCAGTGCGTGTTCCCGGCAGATTTATACAGGGGATCTGAGCACCCAAGGATTTAGGGTCTGTGAGGCGGGGGCTGGTCCTGGAACCAATTCTTTACAGGTATGGGGCGGAGGAAGTGTGGGGGGAGTCGAAAGTTATGTGCAGATTTTCAACTGCATAGAGGTTGGTGCCTCTAACACCCGCTCTGTCCAAGAAAGGTTTTTTTCTTGAAGCTTTCTCTTAAAAAAAAAAAAAAAAAATTATTGATCCTTCACAGAGAGGAAGAGAGAGGGACAGAGAGCCAGAAACATCGATGAGAGAAAAACATCCACCAGCTGCCTCCCTTGTACACCCCATGGGGGATGTGCCCGCAACCAATGCACATGCCCTTGTCTGGAATCAAACCTGGCACCGTCCAGTCCGCAGACCGACGCTCCATCCACTGAGCCAAACCAGTTTCAGCTCCAAGAAAGTTTTGATCTAGCTCAAAGTAGTCTTTATTATAGTAGCAGTATAACTTACATTTTGTTAATATTCATTTTGAATTTTTTTTAGGAGGTTTTGGACATCTTGCCATTGTAAATTCTTGTCTGCAAACCAGAAGCATAGACGATGGAGAGCTATTGCATGGCATACTGGACATCCTAATGTGCTGGAAGAAAGACCATGAAGATATTTTTCTTTTCAGTTGGTGGGTGATTCTTTATACCATTTCCCTCCGTGTATACAGTCTGGACCAGGGCGTGTATTTTATAGTCAACTCTGCAGAGTAACAGGATGAGTCTGCAGAGTGTAGAACGGTGGTCATTTCAGTCGCTTGTTCATAAGATGTAAGGTTAAAGGGATGTGGTCTGTAGAATGCTTTAATGCTTTCTGTTCTGCTCTCTGCTTTGTCCTCGTCACAGTGACCTGTCAGGAGCGAGCCCAGCGGTCCTGGGACTGAACGTAGAGATCGTGCGGTTCCTTTCCCTGTTTCTGAGGTGCTGCTCCCCTCCGCTGGCCGAGAGGGGGTGGGACTTCATCATGTGCGCCATGCTGGCCTGGCTGGAGGTGAGCGCCGGGGGTCTGCAGACCGAACCCCGCCCGTCGTGTCGTTCACGTAATGATGGCGACCAGTGCCTTTGGGGACGGACTCCTGCCGCCTCCCGTTTCAGGGGCCGACGGTTCAAGGACAGGTTCATTGTCATTCCATGACCACCTCCCAAGGCTGTTGAGCTGCCTCCTCGTTCCCTCATTTTTTTATTTTATTTTATTTTATTTTATTTATTTTATTTTATTATTTTATTTTATTTTTATTTTTTTATTTTTTTATTTTATTTTATTTATTTTATTATTTTATTTATTTTATTTATTTATTTATTTTATTTATTTATTTTATTTTATTTTATTTATTTATTTATTTATTTATTTTATTTTTTATTTTTTATTTATTTTATTTTATTTATTTTATTATTTTATTTTATTTTATTTTATTTATTTTATTTTATTTTATTTTTCTCATTCCTCATTTTGATGTAGTATCTGCTGCCCAGCCTTCCTGGTTCTCTCTGTCCACGACAAGATGGTTGGACTTTGGGTTCTAGTTGCGTTATTCTTCAAACGCACTCAGTATTGCCAGAGTAACTGAGGCCTCAGGTCTCCGACCCAGGGGATCGGCGTCTTCCTGAGATCCTCGTGGGTGCCAGCGTGCAGGGGGCAGGGGCCCTGGTTGGAGTGTCTACCTCACCCGCTGTTGGCTGTGTGCTGTGGCCGGGGCTTTAAACGTGACCTCATTGAGCATCGGTGTCCTTATTTTAATTTAATAATGCCCAGTCAGCAGGGCTCCCGGGAAGATTATAAATGTGTCTTTAATGCATCCCACTTGCTAAGTGGTCATTGATGCTATTTTGTTTTGTAGTTTTAAAAATAAAATAGACCATTTCGGAATAAATGGGTTGATTGCAGTTTCTAGTATTTTAATTTAAACATTGTTTGGATGTAAACTCTCCAAGGGTCCCTGGGAACGGGAAGGGACTTTGCTGTGTGGCCCTGTGGCTGTTCTGGGAGAGGCCCGCTGACCAGCTCGTTCTGTTTCCCAGACGACGCGTGAGAACTACGCCCTGCGCTCGGTGCCCCTGGTGCAGCTGCTGGCCTGCGTCAGCTGTGCTCTGGCCTGTGAGCTCAGTGCTTTCTTCGCCTCCACCACACCGGACCCTGCCGGCCAGCTTCCTGCAAACCTCGTCAGTGAATGGAGAGAGTTTTTTTCCCTAGGCATCCACAGTTTGCTTTTACCTCTCTTGGTGACGGTTACAGGCAAGTAAAAAGGGTGTAATCGTGAGATTCAGTAAGAACGACTTGTCAGAAAATTCCAAGCAGCATCTGTGGGTTTGTAAGTCACACAGTCCAGTAGAAGAGAAGACCAGAGCCAGAGAATCAGCCTATGCTCAGTCACGATGGGAAGGTGAAAATGGCATCGAAAGCCATTGCAGATTAAAGTGGGAGTAACCAGCCGGGACCGGTTTGGCTCAGTGGATAGAGCGTCAGCCTGCGGACTGAAAGGTCCCGGGTTCGATTCTGGTCAAGGGCATGTACCTTGGTTGCGGGCACATCCCCAGTGGGGGGTGTGCAAGAGGCAGTTGGTCGATGTTTCTCTCTCATCGACATTTCTAACTCTCTGTCCCTCTCAATTCCTCTCTGTGTAAAATCAATAAAATATATATTAAAAAATAATAATAATAAAAAATAAAGTGGGAGTAACCAGATGGCACAGATAGATTTACAACTCAAGCCTGCCTTTTTTAAGAGGAAAATAGAAGTCATGGAACAGTTGAGATTATTTAATGTTAATGTATTCAGTTCATGATTCTAGAGTTATAGTTGGTTTAATGTTAAGTTTTTAAAAAAATATATTGTATTGATTTTTTACAGTGAAGAAAGGAGAGGGATAGAGAGTTAGAAACATAGATGAGAGAGAGACATCGACCAGCTGCCTCCTGCACATCTCCAACTGGGGATGTGCCCACAACCACGGTACATGCCCTTGACTGGAATCGAACCTGGGACCTTTCAGTCCGCTGGCCGATGCTCTGTCCACTGAGCCAAACCAGTCTCGGCTAATGTTAAGTTTTAATATAGTTTTCTTAATTGATTTTAAAGAGAGAGAGGGAAACATTGATGAGAGAGAAATCCTGATCGGCTGTCTCCTGCACAAATCTCGTGGGGATCGAACCCACAACTGGGCATGTGCCTTGCCTGGGAATCTAACCAGTGACCTCTTGGTGCCCGGGAGAATGCCCAGCCCACTGAGCCACACTGGCCAGGGCTCTTTTGTTTTCCAGGTGCATTTTCTGTAATGAAGTTGATCACCTGTGAATCAGTCAGGCTGTGCTTCCCGTTTTGTGTTGGGCTATGCATGTGTGTGTTTCTTTTTGTCATCAGGAGAAAGCAGAGATACCTCTGAAACGTCCTTTCAGAATGCTGTGCTAAAGCCCATGTGTGAAACACTAACATACATCCCAAAGGATCAGCTTTTGGGTCACAAGCTCCCTGCAAGATTGATTGCCGGCCAGAAAACAAACTTGCCGGAACATCTCCAGACTTTACTGAACACACTGGCCCCGTTACTCCTCTTCAGAGCTCGGCCCGTGCAAATTGCTGTTTATCACATGCTGTACAAGTAAGAGTCTGAATAGATGTCATGGCGCTCTAAAATAATAGAATATATGTTCAGTTTTAACACTTTTAAAGTCATTTAAAGTAAAAAACAAAACAAAACAGAAAAATGAAGTAAACTTGACTATGCATTTTTTAAGGAAAGCCAGGTTTTTGATCTTTCGCTGTGTTCTCCATGGAGTTTACATTTAGATAATCGTGGCCGTAGGTAGTTATTTCAGGGAACATTTAAAAAATACATTCATTACATTGGTCTTTCTGCTCTTAAACATGATTTTTAAAACAATTCAAAATAAAGTAATTTAAAGTAATGTTCTGATTTGCAGGTTGATGCCAGAATTGCCACAGTATGATCAGGATAATCTGAAGTTCTACGGAGACGAAGAGGAAGAACCAGCCTTGTAAGGTTTTTAATGATGTGCTTATTGCTTGTTGTAGTGTCATAACTGCCCTGAGTGACTTGCCCGGTGGAGCGTGTGATCATTCAGCAGGAGTTCTTAGCTGTCTATAAGGTGTGCATGAAATCTGGAATTCACCCAAAAGGATTGTTTCTCATCTTAATTGCTCCTTAATTATATATATATATATATTTTTAATTTGTTATTATTTTACTTTATTTTTTTATTTTTAATTTAAAAAATATATTTTATTGATTTTTTTACAGAGAGGAAGGGAGAGAGATAGAGAGCTAGAAACATCGACCAGCTGCCTCTTGCACACCCCTGGGGCTGTGCCCGAACCAATGTACATGCCCTTAACCGGAATCGAACCTGGGACCTTTCAGCCCGCAGACCGACGCTCTACCACTGAGCCAAACCGGTTTCGGCTTCTTAATTATATTTTAGTTTGCTAATGTTTAGTAAAATTTCCTAGGCCACATGGTAGTTTTTGTGGCCAAATATCACTTGAACACTCATTTAGTGCAAAGTGTTGATTAAATGCTGAGGGGATGCTGCAACCGGTTTGGCTCAGTGGTAGAGCATCGGTCTGCGGACTGAAAGGTCCCGGGTTCGATTCTGGTCAAGGGCATGTACCTTGGTTGCAGGCACATTCCCAGTAGGGGGTGTGCAAGAGGCAGCTGGTCAATGTTTCTCTCTCATTGATGTTTCTAGCTCTCTCTCTCTCTCCCTTCCTCTCTGTAAAAAATCAATAAAATATATATTAAAAAAAATTATCATCAATGATTCTAACTCACTATCCCTCTCTTCCTCTCTGTGAAAAATCAATAAAATATATATTAAAAAAATTATCATCAATGATACTAACTCACTATCCCTCTCTTCCTCTCTGTGAAAAATCAATAAAATATATATTTTTAAAATGCTGAGGAGAGGATACAGTGTTGAATAAATGTTCTTTTTTTAAATATATTTTTATTGATCTCAGAGAGGAGGGGGGAGGGAGAAAGAGATAGAAACATCAGTGATAAGAGAGAGTCATGGAGTGGCTGCCTCCTGCACACCCCCTTCTGAGGATTGAGCCCGCAACCCAGGCATGTGTCCTTGACTGGAATCAAACCCGGGACCCTTCAGTCTGCAGGCCAACACTCTCCACTGAGCCTGAAGTAGAGAAAGGCCAGTGTGGGAGGTGGTGGTGGTGGAGGAAAACATGCAGAAGCTGGAAGACCCGTGGGGGTGGGCAGGGGCGGGAGCCACAGAGGACACAGGTGAAGGGCAGGGTCCAGGGTCTCTCAGGTTCTCCTGCAGAGAGCCTCCCAGGTGACCTGGAGGTTCAGAGAGGAGCACATGGGCCTGCGTTGCCGTGACTGTGACTGTTAAGCTTCCTGAGCCTGTCTCGGCGCCCATTGCTGGGGGGGGACACACACAGGACGGACACGACCTGGCAGGACCTGGTAGCCTGTTCTTCAGTCGCTGAGGGGACTTGAGGCATTTCAGCTTTGTGAAGGGTGTGATTTTTCCATCTATAAAGCAGAAGGATGAAACAGATGTTTAAATACTAAGTGGTAACTTCTAGAGTCCATATTTTTATAGCCAGTAACTTTTAGATATATACTTTAAAAGTTTACATATTTAAAAATATTTTACATGTGATATATGTTATATTTACATTTTTATGAATATGAAATATATAATGTACAATACATATGTTTTCATCTATAAATGATATATATTTTGGGTCTTTCATTTTCTATAATTGCCATTATGTGAAATTCGGAGTTCAAAGTGAATCTATGAAAGGAGATTGTTCAGTGGTTTTTCTGAAACGTCTGAAGAGTAAGCATGCTGACAGCCGTTGAGGGTGCATTGTGCAGAAAGTGGGGTGTCTCCGCTTCCCAGGTCCCCGCCGGCAGCACTGATGTCCCTTCTCCACACGCAAGAGGACCAGCTGGAGAGCATCCTTGGCAGTGTGCCCGTGGGGCAGATTGTGGCGATCCGGCCGCTGAGCGAGGAGTTCTGCTCGGTGCTGGGATACCTCCTCACCTGGAAGCTGATCCTCACCTTCTTCAAAGCCTCTCCCTCTCAGGTCAGCACCCTGGGAAGCTTGGACAACTGTCCTCGGCCAATCTGCCAATTTAAAGCCGCGTTCAGAGGAAGGCGTGTGCATACGACCCACGTTACCCTGCCGTTCTCGCTAAGTGGGGAAATGTCCTAGAGTAGTAATTGTGCCCAAGTTATTCTGCAGCCTCAGGTCCACTTGGAAAATGCACTCCAGTTTATCTATTTGTTTTAACATCTTTAAGGCAGATACCAACTTGGAGAATTCCTGTAGACTGAGTCAGTCTGGTGGAGGATGGCTTCCTGGGCACGTCCTCTTCAGAGAGAGCGTGTGGGCACTCCTTGCCGATGCACGTTTTCAGTTATGGGTTTTCTGTTGGCAGGACCCACCTCTTGGTGCAGTGGGTCATGAGTGGCCTCTTTACCTTTGTATCTTGGGAATCAGGTTACAGGGCACCATTGACTTTGGTGTCAGAATCACTTGGTTTCTCTTCAGGCCTCGCTCTCCGTGGCCTGAGCCTCCCCGTGGCCCGAGCCTCCCCGTGGCCCGTGCCTCCCCGTGGCCCGAGCCTCTCTGTGACCTGAGCCCGTGGCCCGTGCCTCCCCGTGGCCTGAGCCTCCCCGTGGCCCATGCCTCCCCGTGGCCCGAGCCTCCCCGTGGCCTGAGCCTCCCTGTGACCTGAGCCTCCCCGTGGCCTGCGCTCCCCGTGGCCGAGCCTCCTTGTGACCTGAGCCTCCCCGTGGCCCGTGCCTCCCCGTGGCCTGAGCCTCCCCGTGGCCCGAGCCTCCCTGTGGCCCGAGCCTCCCCGTGGCCCGAGCCTCCCCGTGGCCCGTGCCTCCCCGTGGCCTGAGCCTCCCCGTGGCCCGAGCCTCCTTGTGACCTGAGCCTCCCCGTGGCCTGAGCCTCCCCGTGGCCCGAGCCTCCCCGTGGCCCGAGCCTCCCCGTGGCCGAGCCTCCTTGTGACCTGAGCCTCCCCGTGGCCCGAGCCTCCCCGTGGCCTGAGCCTCCCCGTGGCCCGAGCCTCCTTGTGACCTGAGCCTCCTCGTGGCCCGAGCCTCCCCATGGCCCGAGCCTCCCCGTGGCCCGTGCCTCCCCGTGGCCGAGCCTCCTTGTGACCTGAGCCCCACCTTTCCTCTCTCTCTGGGAGCTCACCAGGTCAGTTACTTTGTAGACTTTTCGGCTCTGACTTCGCTGGTGGTGAGATGCTGGTTGGTTTTCAGTAGGAGGGCTTCTGCCCAGGGTAATGTGCCTCACCATGTCCCGAGAGGCTCGGCATGGCCGGGCCTCCTGTTGGTAACATTGAGCATGGTACTTGGTCAGAGTAGTGCCCCCAGAATACTTCATGGTAAAGGTACTTGGATCAACGTATTTTAAGAATCGGTTTGAAACCCTATGGCTTGATCCCCGCATTTGAGCCCTCAGCATCTATACTGGGAGGAGCTCTGCGGATGCACGGAGGAAATCACGTTAAAGCCATGTGAGCACGTGACAGGTACTGGACCTTGAGGGACAAGGAGTTCTCCAGATGGGTTCACAGGTGCCCGCAGTGCCCGTGGGCAGGCTCTCCTGGGCCGTCCCTCCTGGGCCGTCCCTGGTTTTCCCTGAAGCTCCCGATCCTAAAGCGACAGGCGGGCTGCTGGCGGTGCTGTCCTGCAGGGACGCTGCAGGGTCTTGGTGGGGCGGGTCCGCCAGGAAACGGAATTGGTTCTAGCAAGGTTTCCAGAGACGAGGGCCTGTGGGGTGGAAGGCGTGGGAGAGCGAGTGAATCGTCTGGGGAGGGCAAGTGGATTCCCACGCTCGGGGCTCCAAGCGCAGGTGTGCCTCCTGGAGCCTGCTGGGGTGAGGCCTCAGAGCACGTGTCACGTGGTGAAGGAGCGACAGCTCCTTCTGCAGGTCGACACGGAAAGGAGGCAGGGCCATCGATCGCATGGCCCATCGGGGAAGGAGGGATGTGGCATCTATTCTGCAGGACTCCTCTGAGAACTCAGTTTAATGGTTTTTAAAAAATGTATTGTTGAAAGTATTACATATGTCCCCTAAACATTTTCTTACTGTTCTCATGCAGTTTGTTTTACTTCGATTTGTTCTTACCGACTGATCTTGGCTAAACGGGGTTTACTAACACATTTTTGCTTTCCACCAGCTTCGGGCTCTGTATTCAATGTACCTCCGGAAAACCAAGAGTTTAAACAAACTGCTCTATCACCTGTTCAGGCTCATGCCCGAAAACCCCACCTGCCCCGAGGCAGCCGCCGAGCTCTCGAGCAAGGAGCCCAAGACCTTCTTCACGGAGGAGGTCCAGCTGAGCATCAGAGGTCAGTGGTGGTGTGTGTGTGGTATGTGCAGTATGTGTGTGTGGAGATGGGTGGGGGTGTGTGCATGCATGGTGGTGTGTACTTGGCATGTGTATGTGAGTGGTGTGCGTGCACGTGTGTGTGTGTGTTCGTGGTATGTGTGCGCACACACAAATGAACTCTCCTGGAGACAGGTTCAGACCTGAGGGTACAGCTGAGCCCCAGATGGGGCCTGAGTGCAAAGCCTTCCATGTTTCTCTGAGTAGGACATTCATTCAAAATGTGTTAAATTCTGGGCCGGCTTTCCTGTGAACCCATCTGGACAACTCCTTGTCCCTCAAGGTCCAGTACTTGTCACGTGCTCACATGGATAACATTAAAAATTTAACACATTTTGAAGCCTAGATTGTTGAGACTTACATTTTATTCTGTAAACAGGTGTGTGTCATGTGAGGATGGTTTGTAGCCTGTAATCAGGCGTCTGCTGTTGGGGAAACAAAGATGAGTACAAGTTCTTCCTTCACTGTGAGCTCAGGTTTTAGCCGGGGCTCAGGCTGTTCTACCTTAATGGATTCCTTGGAATCATGTGGAAATGCCTTAGACTCAGCAGACCTCCGTGGACCACTGGTGTCCGTGAGGTCCGAGAGGGTGGCGGCCGCTGCCTTAGAGCACGGCGGGACTGAGGTTGAGGTGGGTGTTCCAGGACTCGCGTGAAGACTGGGAGCACAGGAGGCGGGGCTCCTTCGTCGTCTCTTTCCCCTTTAAAGCTGTGCTTCCTGTCATTGTGACTCCTCGTGTGAAATACAGAACACTGTTTCCAGGCAGATTTTCCAGGGTCAGTTGGAATCTTCTTTTTATTCTGTTTGCGGTGGTAACGGGTCATTTTAAATATGTAGAAAAAGCTAATGTGGTACAGTCCCAGCTTCTTTACTGTTTGTTGTAGGAACGCTAGTCCTCCCGTGAGGAACTGGGGTTTTCTGAGAAAGTACTCGAATTAGCCTGTTATTCTGTGTGTGAGATCCGTGTTGCTAAGCAGGCTTTGCTTCTCCCCCAGAAATGACCACCCTGCCGTACCACATCCCGCACTTGGCTTGCTCCGTCTACCACATGACGCTGAAGGACCTGCCCGCCATGGTCCGGCTGTGGTGGAACAGCAGCGAGAAGCGCGTCTTTAATATCGTCGACAGGTTCACCAGCAAGTATGTCAGCAGCGTGCTGTCTTCCCAAGAGATCACCGCCGTGCAGACGAGCACACAGCTGTTCAATGGCATGACGGTTAGTGTGGTCTTGCGTGTTTTAAATGTGATTTAAAGGTGATTTAAATGATTGTGGCTGACATTTGTAGTGAGTTAAGTATCACAATTGGGATCGTTGATTTAGAATTCACAGAAATTGCCTACTGTGTTTTCTGACTCTTGTGCATCGACTCTCATACTAAAGCATAGATTGAAACGGGTAAAATCTCATTAGCCCCACCAAGGAGTTTCTGAACATTCATAATTTCTGGTAAAGTATATATTGGACGCATCCGGGTCCAGGCTTGGGTGCGAGCAAGGTGGTCAGTACTAGGGCCTGGCCTGTGGGACATGCCCTTTGGTCAGGGGAGGGGAGACACTGACCACGGTTTGTGTGGGAGACTAGAAAGTGGCACACGGAGGAGAAGGTGTGGTCACTGGAGGACCACTGGCTGAGGGAGGGGAGACGATGGAGGAAGGTGCTGTGAGGGCAGGAGTTTGGGGAGACGTGTGGAAAGGCATTCGCTGCCGGGAACAGTGGCAGAAGCCCAAGGCTGGGGGTGAGGATTTCTGTAGTTGCCGAGGAGGACGAGGAACTGAGTTCGTGGGGAGGAGGCTCCTGCAGGCGGCTGTCAGTGCAGGCAGCTCCACGAAGGGTCAGTTACGCTGGCAAAGGCCTCCCGATCATCTGCAGTGTGTGGTCCTGTGCAGCCGCTGACCATTCCTGTGGAAGCGGTGGCAGTGGACTTACCTCTATGCAGCCGCTCTGACCGTGATAGAAACCTGGGCTGTTGGAGACCCCGGGGTTGAGGCGTGTGGGGAGTGCTGTGAGCAGGGGCAGGCCTGGTTGGGCAGTGCTCATGGGAATGTAACAGGTGTTGGGGAATTTTGTGGAAATTTATTAAAGCTTGAAGAGCTGGGAGGAGCTGGAGGAGACATTCGAGCCGGTGCAAGGTGTTAGCTGGAAATTCGGGCGTCAGAAGAGCAGAGTTGTGAAGGGTGGTCATTGGTGTCTCATGCATTTGCAATGCTGAACGAAAACCAGAACCAGGGTACGTGTTGTACTGTGAAACTCAGAATCTGCTGCAGAGGGAGACTTGGCAGACGCGTGGCATCGGATGCCCTGGAAGGCAAGCGGTGACGATTAACCTGTCTGTTTAGGCAGAAAGTAGTGTTATATGGTAAAGCTAATAAAATAAAATAAAAAAACCATTCTATGGTAGTGGATTCCCAGTAAAATACACTTGGAATGTCCTAAACCACCACAAAAGACACTCAGCTCTCCTCACCAGTGGGTTCTCCGTCCACGGCTCAGCAGCCTCGGGTCAGAGTCAGAGTTGGTTTCCAGGGCTGTGGACCCACGGGCAGGGAGTCCTGCTACGTCCCCTGTGGGTGCCGAGGGACGACTGTCAGGTGCTTAGGAAATAGAGATGTCTAATAAGTGAAAGTGTTTACCTGCGTTTTGTTTGAATGAAAACTTTGGCTGCTAATAGTCAACCTTTTGAAATGCTTTTTGAGTGAAAAAAGGAGAAATTTGACAAAACCAATGTCACCGTCCATGTGGTGCAGGTGAAGGCTCGCGCCACTACTCGCGAAGTGATGGCTACTTACAGCATCGAGGACATCGTCATTGAGCTGATAATACAGCTGCCTTCCAATTACCCGCTGGGCTCCATCTCCGTGGAGAGCGGGCGGCGCGTGGGCGTGGCCGTGCAGCAGTGGCGGAACTGGATGCTGCAGCTGAGCACCTACCTCACCCATCAGGTCTGTCCCTGCACACACTTGGCCTCCACACTGAGGGCCCCTCGGCGGCTCCTGCCCGTGGAGGAGATCGACACACGTCTCCTGCTTGAGGTGGAAATGGGTTGCCTGGGCCCTTGGGTGGCACAGATAATGTGCTGAGTGACTTGGTAATCCCTGGTGTGTGAGAGGAATCCATCTGACTTCATTGACGTTATAAATGACACAGAACAAACATTGTGATTAAGGAAAGGGCTGGAGTGGAATTGTTTTTGTAAGATTCCAGACAGATGAATGTCCTCCAAGCTACTCTTAGTCTAACATTTCAACTCTACTTCTAGATTATAGAAATCCCAGTATTTTAAAGACCTTTAACTTTTAAACACCTATAAATCTTTCCAACGTTGTTTACACATTCTGAACATTGCACAGTAAAGAAAACTTTTAAAAAAGTAAATATATTCATCAATGTTTAGAGCTGGAACCAATCGGCAGCTGGGAAGATAAAATGATTGTTTTAGTTTAAAATTTGGAAAAAATCTAAATGATTGACTTAGCAAGAGTTTCATAAAGCAACAAGCTGAGACTGAACCTTGAAGTATTGATGCAAAACCCTTTTTTAAATCCTGTCTTCACTGGGGAAAGATTTATCTGTCCCAAAATTTCGGTGGTCATTTTGAAAACCAATATTCATAAAACTTAAAAGAAGTGAATACAGCAACACAGACTTTCTTTTCTCCAAGTTAAAAAGTCAACTTTAAAATTTTTGAAGTTGAATAACTGATTGATTGTTTTCATTGTATATTCCTGTTTTCTTCTTGTTAACAGAATGGAAGTATTATGGAAGGCTTAGCATTATGGAAAAATAATGTAGACAAACGCTTTGAGGGTGTTGAAGATTGCATGATCTGCTTTTCAGTCATCCATGGGTTCAACTATTCTCTTCCCAAAAAAGCCTGTAGAACATGCAAGAAGAAGTTCCACTCAGCCTGTTTGGTGAGTCTAAAAAGAAATTAACTGCCGAAACCGGTTTGGCTCAGTGGTAGAGCGTCGGTCTGCGCACTGAAAGGTCCCAGGTTTGATTCCGGTGAAGGGCATGTACCTTGGTTGCGGGCACGTCCCCGGTAGGGGGTGTGCAAGAGGCAACTGGTCGATGTTTCTCTCTCATCGACGTTTCTAGCTCTCTATCTCTTTCCCTTCCTCTCTGTAAAAAATCAATAAAATATATTAAAAAAGAAGAAGAAAGAAAAGAAATTAACTTATTTATTACTTTCTGTATAAAATATGATATCTAACTTTGGAAAAGAAAACAATGAAAAATAAACTCTTAATTGTAGTTAATGGGAGCCATACTAAGTTGGTTTTTAAAAATCTGTACAAAGTAAATAGTAAGTTAGTGAAAATGGTAGCAAGAAAATGGTATGCAAGCATTTTGATCATTGGGTGTTTCTAATACAGGTCTCAGTGCTCAAACGGGTGGTCTTATAAGATCTAGACCATGAAGTGGACGGAAAAATGTGGAACTGAGGGCCATCTGGCATCAGAGCACTTGGCTCTTTTTATTTTATTTTTTAAATTATTTTTATTGATTTCAGAGGGGAAGGGAGAAGGAGAGAGAGACAGGACATCCATGATGAGAGAGAATCATTGGCTGCCTCCTGCATACCCCACCCAGGGATTGAGCCCAGAACCGGAGTATGTGCAGGGCCAGGACCGGGAGTTGAACCCTGACCTTCTGGTTCGTAGGTTGATGCTCAGCCACTGAGCCATGCCAGCCAGGGCACTCTTGGCTCTTCCTAAAGGGCACATGGACATTAGCTGCTTGGAGGTGCTCCTGGCCGGTCTCAGCCGTGTGTGCATGAGCCTTGGGAAGAGCCACACTGTAGCTTTGTAAGTGACACTGAGTGGTGGTTTGGAGACGAATGGGAGGAGCTGTCAGTGGCCCGCCTTTCTCAGTGAATCGTTTCAAGGTACCTTTAGATGTAGAGGTAACGTAACAACTCTGAGAAGTTCTTTGAACATTTAAAACCTTTTCTTTTTCAGTACAAATGGTTTACGTCGAGCAACAAATCCACTTGTCCACTCTGTCGTGAGACCTTCTTCTGAGACCTTTCCCCCTGGAAGCGACCCTGAAGGAAAGCACAGGCAGTGGGCGGGCCGCCCGGAAGCGCTGTGCGGAGGCCGTGAGCGAACTTCAACAGCCTGCTCAGGGCCCTTGTTAATGGAATGGCCCTGCACTGTGGTCTACTTACCTTTACGTTGGTTTGTAACAGTTTCTCTTACTTACGGATATTATATATGAATATTACGTCTTTGAGAGAAAATATTTATAAAATAGTTAATCTCTTTGTATATTTAAGAGTAAATATGGAAAACCCCTAAATTACAGATTTGGAATTTGCATTGATCTATGTTCTAGAACAGTCCAGTGAGACAAATGAATTGAGAGGGATGATTTATACCTAGCGATATTTTAAGACTTATTTATTAGTTATGTCAAAATTAGCATTTTGCTATTTGTAGATGAATGATAAAAATGACTAAGCTATCAATATAGTTTATCTTGAGCTGCTTGAAGCATGCTCTGCAGTCCTCCCTCAGCAAGGCAGCAGGCCTTCCTGGCCTTCATTGTTAGGGCCTCTGAAATCCAGAGGATGAACTCCTGCCACGGAGCTTTGCTGTGGAAGAGGTTCCACAGTGACATTTGAACTGTAGACTTGTCTAGTGCGCCAGTGACATTTGAACTGTAGACTTGTCCGTGAATTATTACTCAGTTACGTGAGAATTTGAGAGAACAGGAATCAGATTACTTTATTCATGAAGCAGAGTGGCATTTAGCCTTCTGTGAGAGGGAGGAAGAAAATTAATGAGTCGTTCTGAAACTTGAGATTGGTGATGGAGGAAATTAAAAAAAAATTAAATGCTGTAGAAGACTTTCAATTTTGTAAGGGAATTTTGCTTTTCATACTGCCAAAGTTAAATTAGATTTGAGGAAGCTAACTTTTCCAGTCAAGTTAAGGATTTCAGTACAAAGTACCATGGAATAGGACAGGCTGACATGGAGCAGAGTGAAACCTGCCTTTGTCACAGCAGTGTCACCATAACAATGTGCCCAAAACAGAACATGTGAGGTTTGGAACTTGGAATAATTTCATTGCAGTCTTTCATCCCTGGGGAATCTTAGCATATCTAGCAGCCAGGTCACTTGAAAGATCAACTAATCATCTCTTGCAAATGTTTAATTGGCAAAAGCAGTTCATGTTAATAAAACAGCCGCTCTCCACCAAATAGTTATTGTTGAAATAGTATGAATGTGATCAGAGTATTGTAGCCGAGGATGACATTACGTGAGTTTCAATCTCTGGAGTTGTGTTTGTAGGTGCAGAGTTCTACCCAGTTCTGTCTGTCTCCTGAATTTCTTCTTAGTATTGTTATCCTACCACGTCGAGGCTCAGAGATTCAGTAAGTGCAGATAGCAAAACCCTACTACCTCTTCACCCTCTTCAAACGGCCAATCTTCCCAGGTCTCTCTACTTCTCTTTCAAAGGAACACTTTTTCTTTAAAGGTTGTTTTATAAAACTTTTCCAGTATTGGTACTTCTCGGCCTCCGACCCAAACCCCAGGCAGGAAGTGGAGGGAGGGAGGGAGGGAGGAAGGGAGCAGTGTTTCTGGCTCGGCCCTGTGCTGTGCAGCCTGTAGCCAGTGGGCACCACTCCTCACACAGACGCGCCGTCTCCGCGAGCTGCACATGCACCTGTACATAGTGCTTGTTCCTGGTCCCTGCTGAGGAGAGCGCTTTCCAAAGAAGACTGGCGTTCAGAGTACCACACTAATAAAGTTTTATTTCTGTAGCTTTGGCAACTCTAGAGAACACCCCTTATATTATAGCGTAGGGACATTTTAACGTGCATGAGATTCAAAGTCCATTAGCAAAATTATTAACTTAAAACCCTAATGTAAATTGCAAATTTTAGGATTTATTTTTAACTCTCTGTAGAACATGCTCTAATGTATGTACATAAGTTTCCATAGTTTAAATAATTAAGTTATTAGTAAATTAGTTTGTGCTGTGAATAATAATTTATTATTTTGTTATGCCATATGTGCCCATTAAAATTCTTTTTAATTACAAAATATGTCAAATATACAGAGTAATAATATAAAGCCCTTGTGCTCTTCACAGACTATTTTGCCACATTTGCTTCTAATTTTTAAAGAAATAAAATGTTACTCTCTTGTACTCCTCTCTGAGGCCTCGCCTCTCCTTCCCTGGAGCTAAACTGAAATTGGTGGGACTCCTTCCTATTTGAGAGTTTACACTTTATCACGTGTTGTGTTCATAAACAATATACAGTTATTTTTTTTAAAAGTTCATATTTGTGATATCCTTTTTTATATTATATTTCATAACTTGCTTTTTAACTCAATATAACTACTTTTTAGGGTCAGATTACATCCGTGCACTCACCAGTTCCCCCACTACCGGTCATCCCGATTGGTATTGGTGGCCATTTTTAACAGAGCTGCCTGTGTGCATTCTTGATGTGTTTTCTTGTGCAAATGTGCTGGATGTTCTGGGTAAATGCCCCAAAGGGGCTGCAGCTGGGGGCTGCCTGCTCTGTGGCTTCCGGTGGGCTCAGGCTGCTCTCCCCGGGGTGTGCACCAGGGACCTCTGCTTTCCCTCCTCTCTCCAGCACTCAGTCTCACAAGACGCTTCCTCCCCTGGGCAGCTGTGAGATGGTAGGTCTTCATCTTCATTTCTATTTACCTGTCCACCAAGAGACTTCATTTCATCTCTTTATTGGTCATTATTTTGTAAGTTTATTATCTTATTGATTATAATGTTCATCTATTACAAGGTTTCTTCAAGTACAGGGCTTGACTTTTAAAATATTTTTATTGAAGGGAGAGTGGGAGAGAGAGAGAGACATCCATCAGCTGCCTCCTGCACACCCCCTACCAGAGATTGAGCCCACAACCAGGGTGTGTGTTCTGACTAGGAATTGAACAGGTGGTGCATGGGACAAGCCTCAACCAACTGAGCCACACTGGTCGGGGCTCGGCTACAATGTGGTCTGTGGCTTTCTTTAATTGTATATAATTTCCCAGTTAGATTTAGTTTTGTTCTTTCCCCAGGGCTTAAAAAAACTCTATGCCTAATTCACCTGGAATTAAATGTTGGAGTGCTGGACCATGGAACTCCTGAGCCATATGGATAGCTAGTTCTCACAGCATCACAAGGTGCAGGAAGCGGGATCTCGTCCCAGGTTCCTGCACCTTCTCGTGCTGCCAAATTCCCGGGTGTGTTCTGTTCCACTGACCTATTTATCTGTGTTAATTCTACACTTTTTTTTTTTTTAAATTAATCTTGAAGAGTAGAGTCCTCAACCCTTGTTCTTCTGACTTTTCTTGGATAGGCATCTCCTCCACTGCACTTGAGTGGTCAGTTTATCTATACTAATAAAAGAGTAAGATGTAAATTGACCATACCTTCGCAAAGCCCACCAGCCAATCAGGAGGAGTATGCAAATTAACCCAACAGGGTTAATTAACCCAGCAGGCATTCCGCATCACCCCAATCACTCCATACCTTGGCAGCGGGGGAAGATGGAAAGGTGTCTCCGGCTGGAGCGAAGGTGGTGCCAGCAGCCAGGGGAAGGAAGGCCCAGTGTATGAATCTTCGTGCATCAGGCCTCTGTTTGCATATAATTCTTGGTCTAAGAAAAAATGTATAGCAATTTGCAATATCTATGCAAGAAGAAAACAAATATATGGTAAAGGATAAAAGATAGGGAAAAAAATATTACCAAGGAGGAGGAGAATAAAGCTGTAATATGCAAATTAACCCTCATGCTATCACAAGATGGCTTGCACCGACAGCGGAGGTGGGGTTCCCATAACAAATGATCAGCAGGGACCTCAGGCTGCACCACCTATCCCTGCTTGGCTTGACAAAGGACTTGAAGGCTGCTTCCCCTACGCCAGTGCTGAGCCAGGGGACCTGAGGGTGTGCTGGGGCACCTGAGGCCATGCCCCCTGCCCAACATGCACCAGGGGATCTGAGGCTACACACACACACACACACACACACACACACACACACACACACGCTCCCGCCCCAACCCGCTGCACCTCCCACCTGGTGGGGCTTGACAGGCCCTGAGGCTGTGCCCCCTGCCTGGTGCCAGGTCAAGGGACCTGAGGCTGCATTCCCCCCATCCCCCACTCCCCCTTTCCCCCTGGTGGGGCTTGATGGGGTGGGGCTGGCCAGGTCTGGATCTTGACCAATAGGGATGGGTCCAGCTGGGTCTGGGTCTCGGTCTCGAGATTTTGAAGCGCGCACTGGTGGTTGGGGACTTGACTCTGGGTCCCGGGGCAGGCCCCAGACTCTGACAAGAGGATGATTTTCATATACATTTTACTAATTTTCTTTCATTTCAACACTTCTATTATAAAGGGCAAATAGCAATATATTTCCTCTAATTCTCTTTTAATGTGTATGAATTTCATGCACTGGGCCACTATAAATTATAATTTATAAATAGAATGAATACAAGTGAAAGTATATTTAAAAATTTTTTTAATTAATTTTTTTAAAATTATATAATACATTATCCTTGTACAAATGCTGCTACAAAAAAGCAAAAGTTCCTCCATTCCCACCTGATGTCTTTGAGACTTCTATATGCACCAATCTACCCTCTGTGGGTCTTTTAAAAATAAACATGCGGGACAATACTGTCCTGTAACATTTCTTTCACTGAATAGTATGTCATGAACCCCTCTGGTTCAGGCCATACACATCCGAGTCGTTTGATGGCCAGATGTCACTCATTCAGGATCCTGGGCATATTGTAACTTACTTTACCAACCCCTTTGGTGATGGCACGTTGGCTGACTTCCTTGTTTTGCTGTTTTAGGCAATGCTGAAATGATGGCCTTTCACATATAACTCTCTTTTATATGTAAACACCAAGTATACCCAGTGTACATATTTCCTTGCACTTCCTGTAAGTATGTCTGCAGGCTTGATTCATAGGTGAAAGATGATGCCCAGCCCTCTTACCTTTCTCTATTTGACGAATTTCTGAGTTTTACTTGTTAACCAAAAATTACTTCAGTTTCAAAATATGGTGAATACATTCAGCCAATCTATACACACACACACACACAGTATATACTAGTATATCCATATGTATATTCAATGTAATACATATTTTTATTCACACACACACACACACACACACACACACCCCCGTATTTTCCGGCATATAAGACGGCTCTTGAAACGAAAAAAAGTCAATCGAAAAAGACAACCGGGCGTATAAGACGACCCCCTAATTTTACAGATAAAACATAGGTTTAGGCCTATATTCGCCTATTTTCGGGATAAATCGGCGTATAAGACGAGCCCCGACTTTCGGTTGACTTTCGTTTCAAAAGTCGTCTCATACGCTGGAAAAAAAGAGAGAGAGAGAGAGAATATGCAAACTAGGCCAAGGACACCACAATGGGTCACAACCAGAGAGGAGGATGTTGTGCACGCAGGTGAGGCCCATAACGGAGATGGAGACAAGGGGCTGTGCTGAGCCCTGGCTCATGGCCCCCTGGAGCCGGAATGAACATGGACAGGGACAGGAACGGGGGGCCAGCCCACAGCCGAACACAAGCCCAGAGAGGAGACGGCGGGCCTGTCTCCCACAGAAGCAGCACGGCTCCTTCCCAGCTCCTGCGGAAGTGGGGGGCAGCCTGCTGTGCGTGGTACCGGGCGATGGGCTGTTAGTTCACTATAATGGGGAGCAGACAGCGTGCGAGGACTTGGTGAACCTCAGGACCGAAAGGATTTCTTGGCCTGCTCGCCTGGAAAGTGCAGTGGTCCCCTGAAGACCTTTCACCTTCATTGTTTCCAAAATGTCTTCTAAAATGGAAATTAAAACAAAGGTAAAATTCAACCAAATCATTTGGTGAAGTGTATATGATAGCTAAACAGTTTAATAAATAATATACAGACTATTTATAAATTATATTCATCTGAGAAAACAATGCACCCCAAGTAGGACTCTACTACGGTGAATTTGGACTTGACAAAGGTGGGAGCACTCGTACCCTCCAGGTGATACTGAGAATTCTAGCCAGACTGAATGGCCTGTGTTGCAGTGGAGCCCCTTGTTATTACAGCAATAAGATTTTTAGTTGTTTAGCTCCATTCTCTGCTCAAATCCTTCCCTTTGGATAAAAAATAACAATGAAGATTTGGACCAAGTGTACAGTAACATGGGACAATGATAGTAAATAAAATAGCTCATTTCGCCGAAACTGGTTTGGCTCAGTGGAAAGAGCGTCGGCTTGCGGACTGAGAGGTCCCAGGTTCGATTCCGGTCAAGGGCATGTACATTGCTTGTGGGCACATCCCCAGAAAGGGGTGTGCAGGAGGCAGCTGGTCGATGTTCTCTCATCGATGTTTCTATCAATAGCTCTCTATCCCTCTCCCTCCCTCTCTGTAAAAAAATAAAAATAAAAAAAATAGCTCATTTCATTTAGGTGCATTGAAAAAAAGCAAAAAACCTTCCCTTTTACAAACAACACTGAAGACTGAACTAAGAAAATGGAGTTACAAAAAACAAAAACCTAGTAATCATAATGTGATTTGAAGGGCTGAGGATATAGGTAAAACATAAAAAAATCAAACCCTGAGGTGTACATGGTCAATGTAGTTACAAATCAATCTGAAAGCTAAGGCATAAACATCCATAACATGAGATCACTTTCATGATAAAACTTCAGATGAGCTAAATGTGCACAGCAGAATTTTTAAGGGCATGAAGACCAGAGGAGAGATAATTCACAACATGGAGGGTGAAGTGTTGAAGAAAAAAGGTTTTGTGTTTGAATTAGTTTAGGAATTAGGAGGAAACTGCCATTCCCACCGCAGGACGGTCCTTTTTAAAAACCCAAACCAGCCTCTTACAATCCCTCTTCCAGCATGAGTTCCGCACTATCGGTCGTCAGTGATTATACTACCATCCCAGGTGACTTTATAGAGTACAGTCTGATAGTGGTCTGCATACCTGGATTGTTCTCCTTAATGGTGACTAAATAGAACATCCCTCTTGGAGAAAGGAGATCTGGAACCAGCGGGAAGAACCTGTCCATGACCTCTCGACCATTTCTGCCACCAGCCCACGCTGCTTCTATTCCATGACTTCCTACCTGTGACCAGTGGAAAGATTGTTTTGACTCAACTTACGTTCAGAATCACAAACTTAATCATTTTTTTTCTTATATATTTTATTGATTTTTTACAGAAAGGAAGAGAGAGGGATAGAGAGTTAGAAACATCAATGAGAGAGAATCATCTATCAGCTGCCTCTTGCACACCCCCTACTGGGGATGTGCCTGCAACCAAGGTACATGCCCTTGACCGGAATCGAACCCAGGATCTTTCAGTCCGCAGTCCGACACTCTATCCATTGAGCCAAACTGATTTCGGCACAAACTTAATCTTTTTTTAATATATATATATTTCATTTCAGAGAAGAGGGGGGAGGGAGAGAAACATTAACCTGTTAACCAGGGAGTTCCCTTTTTAATTACGCAACGTATAACGGGCGCAGATTCTTTCACTAGGACGTGTCAGTACATCACGCCTGGTGGATGTAATTTCATATTATTATTATTTTTTAATTAAAATAAATGAAATATATATTTTTTAGTTTATTTATATATAAAGCACAAAGGAAAATATAAAATTAAAAACGAATAGAAAAGAATACCAACAAAAAATGGAAACATCGAATTAAAAAATTATAAATTTTACAAACAATTATAAAGATTACAAAAAATATATACTGTCTGTTTCAGGGTGCAACATATATTTCAAGGACGTATTCATATGTCCTCCTTGTTCCAGATATTGTTTACGTTTGACGTATTTATAAGTCCCGCTCGGTTAACAGCTTAATGATGAGAGAGAATCATGGATTGGTTGCCACCTACATGCTTCCTTCTGGGGATCAAGACTGAAACCCATGCATGTGCCCTGACATGGAATCGAACCATGACTCCTTGGTTCATAGGTTGACGCTCAACCACTGATGCACACCAGCCATGCTCAAACTTAATCTTTTTGACAAGTAACAGTCATCAAACAAGTACGTATTTTGTATTTTACTGCCATACAAAAGGCATTTGTGACCTTGTATAAATTTGTAGTCTTTGTGAATTCATTTCCTCCCTTATCTGTAAAATTAGGAAAATAGTAGTTTCCAATTATAAAGTTAGAAAATGATAAAAAATTAATTTTCCCACTGTTGGGGGGAAAAAATGAGGCAATAGTCCAATCATCAATTTTATGTATATTTATGTATATTTTTCTTTTCTTATGCAATACCTTATGAAATCTCTTCATGTAATCTAGTTGAGTTCTAACTTGCTTTTAATGACTGGATAACATTTTATGATGGAAAATAATCATATATAGTTATTGATGAACATTCAATGTGTCCACTTGCTTAATTTCATTTGTATTTAAGTTATTCTCATATCTTCCTCAATGTACAACTTTCCACAAAGTGAATCCTGAGAAAATCCACACCTTCCTGTTTCTGTCCCAACTTTCCTCCTAGAGACTTCCCTTTTGGCATTCCTAGGACTCCTTCCTTTTCCAGGTTCATGCCTTCCTCCCCGTCGGGGGACTCCTTTCCGGATGTTGCACCTAGTGCGGCGTCTGCGGACAGGTGCCTGGGAAGGCAGCTTTGGCCAGGCCCTTCTCCATTCTGTTCCCGGGTGGACAGAGGCCCTCTGGGCTGGCCCTGCTGATCTACCCCCCAGGAATGCTCAGCCAGTGTTGGTGCTCGCACTGGACGGGCCCTTGGGAAGATCAGCTGGCACCAACCACATTCTTACACCCAGAGGAGGGAGGTGTCCCTCAGGAGGGAAGAGTCAAGCCAGGCCTGCAGCCTGGGTTCACCTCTGAGCGGGACCAGACCTTGACCTACCTGTTCAGATCAGTGACACACCCAACAGCTCCCGTGTGTGTCTAGATACACTAGTAAGTACAGCCACAACTTTCTGTATGCACCTCTACCACCAGTATATTATCTCTCTCTCTCTCTCTCTCTCTCTCTCTGTGATCTAACCTCTAAGTTTATCTTTTACCTTCATAACTTCCTCCTTTTCCCACACACACTCCCTTGAGAGGAGGGAACCTGAAACTTTCAAAAAGAATTCCTATGAGAATTTAAGGGGAATTAAAGGGCATGCACACACACAGTTACACACACATGAATTTAAATGCCATGGCCCGGTTCGAATGCAATTTAAAGGGCGGCAATGGGTCAGTTTAATCAGAGCAGTTTGTGTTAATCCACAGATGACATCGAATGATGAAATTCGCTTGCCTTTAGAAAGGAAGCAGTAGACAGCATTAACGATTAAATTCTGTTATGTCTTACCTCCTCAGGCGGAGTCACTACATATGGGGGATTAAACACCAGAAGATCAACCTTCTCCTTCAGTCTTGGTAGCAAGCCTTTGACCTAAATGTTCAACAACTGTCAGACTTTAAACCAGAGTATAAATTAAATCAACCATATTAAAAAATGTCTATTTTTAGAAAGAAAAATGTGTCAAGCTACACTAATTAACAGAAGTGGAGAGGAATATTTTTACATTTTTACTCAGATAAAGATTATATGAATTTCCCTAAAAATAAGGAAATAAGAGTATTTATCAGAATGAAGATGGTGTTCAGGAGACACAGCCCTTCAGGCCACGTTGTGACATGTGGTTGCACATTTAGAAGTGAGGAGGAAGGTCTAATTGGTACATTTGTCCTGTACAGACAGCACAGCTTTAAAGCTATAGGCTCTGAGCTAAGTATTTACTGTCTACAACCAGGAGAACTGTTTTATGAGGATTTAGACTGAGAGAAAGACGCATGACCCCAACCGATCCACGCTGGAGTCCTTCTGGGGCTTTTGCTGGAGGACGGGGTTTCTTTCTATGGGGGCTGCAGGAGAATAAGACGCAGACAGGAAAGTATCCTGCTACCATCAGGGAGGACTTCCTAGGAACAGGGCCACCAGAGAGAAGTTCAGACCCAAGAAAAGGACGCCTGTAACGGCAGTTGAGTTCCTAGAGTCAGCTGTGCCTGAAACCACTCACTTGAGTGAAGCCAGTTTGAAGCGGATTCTGTCATTGTGACAGACAGAGCCTGCTGTACACAAGTCAACAGAAATCCCCCGTGAACTGTGGACAAAGTATTTATTATATCAGTCAAGAACTTATAAATTGTGAGATATACTGCTTAGTGGATTAAAAATTAATCACTCAAGTATCTTTGACTTAAATCCTGCTGACCCTAACTTGTCTGAAAAGGAAATTAATTATTATTGGGCAAGGAGTAACATCTCACCAGATCAGTGATTACGGGCTGCACATGGACTTGATTACAGCGTGCGGTCTCCAGGGTACAAGCTGCTGCGTTGGGGTTGATGTCAGTGCACCTACAACAGAAAAGGAAGAACTATATCCTATGCCCAGGGGACAGATTGGTGTCTGAAAAATTCAAGGAATTCCATTCCTTTTTCGTGAAACAGATTTTTTTAAAAAATGAATACTTTCATAATGGTAGGAAAAGAATAAAGATTTATTACATTGATTAAAAAAGAAGGCGATTATATTGATACTAGAGGCCTAGTGCACAAAATTCATGCACAGGGGGGAGGGCGGTCTCTCAGGCCAGCCTGTGCCCTCTTGCAGTGTAGTCTGGGAGCCCTTGGGAAGCGTCCAAGTGATAGCTTAGGCCCGCTCCCCACTGGCTTTAGCACTGCTGTGGAGGCAAGAGAGGCTCCCGCCACAGCCACTGTGCTGGTCAGCTGTGACCCCAGCTGCCAGCGCACTGACCACCAGGGGGCAGCTGCTGCATTGAGCGTCTGCCCCCAGGGGGGTCAGTGCACATCATTGTTGGGTTGGTTTGCATATTAGCCTTTTATTATCTAGGATAATGTGCAAAAGTAGAATACACATAACCACACGCACATCTGAAGGAAGTTATTAAATTATGAATCCAATGAAGGAATACTATACAGCCATGAAAAATAAAATTTAAACCATTAAGCGCCATGCCTGTTTCGATGCAAATTATAGTGTCAGTTACCAGTGACTGACTAGGTGTTAAAGAATTTTTGGAAGGAAAATGCTTATGATACCATATTAACTGAAAAATAGGAAACCGGAAAAAAAACTGAAGCAAACATGTGATAACATTTATAGGTAATTTTTAACTTTATAATTTCTATATTCTGAACTTTCAAAAGAAATTCTGGTAACTTCCAATTAATTTGTGATAAACTATTTACCTCAAAAAATTCAAATTTAGAGATGACCTAAAATTGTTATGCAGCTTCTATAATTATCCATTCTGATGGAATAAAACACGCAGTTACAATTTTTAGGGAAGTTCATGTGCATTCTGAGTTCTTACTAAAACAGATGCCATCAGGTACATATTATCTAATTACAGAAATGATTTCATTCATGCAATACCTAATAGTATGTACAATGAATCTCTGAGTGCCTTTGACCTCCATACACTTACAGGTACAGAGCCTGAGGGCCTATCATGGAGGCCAAGAATGTGGATACCACTCCAGACCCCGATCCCACTTCCAGGCATAGCTCCACTCTAAACAAAACAAAGTCCATTACTGCAGCTGCAGCAAACACACATCACAGAAAAGAACTCTCACACTCCTTTTAACCCATTTCTCCCCTATTACCACCCACCTGAGGTACAGGATGTCACAAAAATATACAAATATAAAGTAAGTTTATAAATGAGTTAATTTTCTGACAACTGCTTTATCCTCATTTAATAGTGCACAGCTCAAAATTGTTAAAATTTTGGGTATGTAGTTTAAGTCTATGTAGTATGTAGTAATATAGTAGTCTATTACTATGTAGTAATAGTTGGCTTTCAATTCATTTCTACAGCATATTACATAAAAGCTATGAAATATTGTTAATTTAGGGTTAGACATTTTAATATGAAAGACAATTCTTTCCAGGAGAAGTTCCTAGTTTAGTATTTCCAAAAATGATAGTTAGATTATTATATTTATTTATGAAAGACATTTCTTTATAACTTAAACATATTTAACATTCATAAACCCATCAGCATATTCTAGGGAAGGAAAGTTACCCCATTCTACAGATAACAGATTTAGAGCAGCAAAGAAATTCCATATTTGTACTATATACTAAATTGGGAAAACATTGAAGTATTTGATCTTAAAGTATTAGTAATAATCTTAAGGCTGCCAGTGAGTATCTCCATTCTACTGTATTTTGTCCTTCAATTAAATTTAATTCCTTACCTATAACTACATACATATCTGGTGTGAAAAGCACCAAGTATCCCTACTACAGAAATAGGTTTGGTGGGATTTAGGGGGTCTCACTAATACCCAATTCCCCAATTACCCACTAACAGAATTTGGGGTTCCTAACTTTAGGAACCAGTCCCATAGCTGACAAACCTTTATTATGCTATAGGAAGGTCTACTGACTCTTACCAGGCAGTTTATATTTTAAATAAGCTGTTATGACCGCATAAATAAAATTCCAATACCAGAAAAATCCAAAACTCTAAAACAAAATTAGGTTCTTGTACAGCATACTGTGGAGCCCAATTTGTGCTTGTAAATCATTGACATGCCATGATTTAGAAAACGTTTTAGTCTAGATTTCAGTAAATCCAAAAGTTCCATAGTTTACAATGAAAACTAGTTTGTAATAATAGTCGGGCCATTTTATACATGGAAAAATCCAACCAAGTTTAAGAGGAATGTTCCAAAACGGGTTTGGCTCAGTAGATGGAGTGTTGGCCTGCGAACTGGGGGGTCCTGGATTCGATTCCAGTCAAGGGCATGTACTCTGGTGGCGGGCACATCCCCGGTGGGGGGTGCACAAGAGGCAGCAGATCGATGATTCTCTCTCATCGATGTTTCAGACTCTCTCTCTTCCTCTCTGTAAAAAATCAATAAAATATATATATTTTTTTTAAAAAAAGAGGGATGAACACCTAGCTGGTTCATCTTGAGAAAGGCCACTTCAAGGCTTAATTTTTAAATACATCTAACTACCCAAATTCCTTTCATTTAAAAAATTGACAATGCAGCCTGCGGACTGAAAGGTCCCAGGTTCGATTCCCGTCGAGGGCATGTGCCTTGGTTGCGGGCACAACCCCAGTAGGAGGTGTGCAGGAGGCAGCTGATGGATGTGTCTCTCTCATCGATGTTTCTAACTCTCTCTCCCTGTCCCTTCCTCTCTGTAAAAAAAATAAAAAATAAATAAAAATAAAAATAAAATAAAAAAAATTGACAATGTAGGCATTGTTCTTTTCACTCATTAAATTTAAAGTTTACAGTGAGCATTTAAACAGGTCAGTGTTATTATTTGTAAGGTGCTACCATGGAGGCTGCGGGTAACTAAGTTTTTACAATCTCTCTTTCTCTCTCTCGCTCTGTCCTCCCTCCCTCCCTCCCTCCCTCTCTCTCTCTTTCTAAAAATCAACCAGAAAAATATCTTCCAGGGAGAATTAACACAATCACTTCCATCCTGGGATCTCAACCTCACTTCCGGTTTGTGCCCCGGCGCCGGCGGCTTCCGGGTAAACTCAGCGACGCGGGGGCCCGTCTTCCTCGTTCGCGTTAATGAGCCGCGGGGGCCGGTGTGGCTGGGAAGGCGCGGAAGGCCGCCCGGAGCGCTCGTAGCCCGGATACCCACCCCGACCCCGACCCGAGGGAACCCCGGCGCCCTCGCTACTGTTTCTGGGGGGGAACCTGGTGACGGCTTCCGGTGTTAACCTGCCCGGTGGACCTCGCCTCCGGTCACTTCCTGGGCCCTGTGCCGCCGCCTCCAGGACGCCCGACCGCGGTCCCACGGGGACTCTCGCCTACTCGCACCGCGTGAGCTCGGCCGCCGCCGCCTCCAGAGCGTCCAGGAGCAGGAAGGTGTCCTCCGCGGGCGCGTACACGTCGCGGAAGGCGCCCCGGCCCACGTGCCCGTGCTCGGGAGTGGGGAGGCTGGGCGCCGCCATCTTGCTCCAGAGCGTCCCCCGCGCAGGCGCAAAGCGCCGGGCGTAGGGCGGGCCGGTGACGCCGGCCTGATAACTGATGGAGTAAATTCTCTTGGAACTTCCAAGTGAACAGTTGCTTCCTCTGCAGTTTCTGACATTTGCTTTATTTTTTGAACATGTAAATTTATTTCATTTTGTAGCTGAGCACCTGACAGTCATCCTCAATCGTTCTGACTAAGCGGAATGTTTATTGTACATTTACAAATTTCCTATTCCTAGTTAGCAAAGAATTTAAAATTACGTGGTTACACCTCGCTAATCCAGATCCATTTAAGAAATGACAGAGGGTTGGAAAAAGCATCTGACTCTTTGAAAAACAAATCAATCATTTCAAGATTGTTGTCAAATAAAATCCTTGATCGGTAAGGTCATATACTACATACCATTTGTTTGTGGACAGAGACCTGTAACAAAACTTGATGATACTTTTTTCTGGAAGTTAAACGTAAGTCATCTGCTTAGAAACCTTAACTTTATAGATGATAAAAACATTAGTGTCTCTCTTTTCTGAACTGCAAATTCCAAGCAGAATTCAAATAAATTAATTTGGAAAGTCCCTTGAATTCTTGGAATGGAATTAGACCTATAAGTCATTTTTCTGTAGGTCACTATATTTTATCGTGACACTTTCATAAACAACTTGAACAAGGAGCAAATCATATAATTAAAAATAGCTAAGCAAGTAATAAACAAGCAGATCTCTCTGACGATAACATTTAAAAAAGGAAACAATACATTTGAGAAGACTAAATTTATCCATCACTGTTAAGCAATGAGTTTGTCTATGAAAGGCATTTTTCCAATAGCAGCTGATTTCCCCCTTTAAATGATAACACTTCAAAAATTATCTTGATGAAGATTATTTTAACATATACTATACACTTCCTCACTAGTTTACCTGAGCTGATCTATTATGAATTTACTAAGCCTTTTTTCTTCAGTGACTCAAGATCCCCAAAGATTAATATTTAGTGTGATAATTGCAGTAGAATTTGTCCACAGACTTGAATGGTATTCCTAAGGTTTTAGCTATAGACCCAACTGCTATAGACCCATTCTTATTTCTCCTTCTCCACTTTGCCTTTTTCTTATAATTGTCTATATGCATTCCTCCAGCAGTCTTCCCCCCACCTCCCTGCAACGAGAGCCCTGACCCACTCTAAGCATACTACTTTTATCCCTGTCTTAGAGATGCCTGGCAGATTATGATTGGCTAAAAGTTTTAACAAAGAAACGTCAGTTATAAGTTATAGAAAAATTCCACTAGTACAGTAACATTTAAAGTTTATACAACACCTGGGGTGGGGGTTTATTTTCCGCTTAAGCAGTCTCTGTTTGACCTGGTTTGGTCTGTTTGTCCTGCCTTGCGGCTACTGAAAACAGGACGTGCATGCCTGGGGGTTGAGCCTTGCATCAGAACTATTTTATGACTAAAAGTTATGCTACATTCTTTGTTGTGGGTCTGGTTGCTCGTTCCTTCCCTGACCTGGAGTCCTGCCTCCATAGGGTTGTTATGCCCAGACTGGGCTAGGGATAACTCCGCCCTACGGGGCGGAGTTGGGAGCTCATCCTCGCCCCGCCCTGCCCTTTCAGGGTCTTGCTGGCCATCTGGAGCCCTGCCTCGGCTAGGCCTTGCCGGCCACAACAGAATGAAGACACAGCAATGCTGGCGAGTTTCCAAATGTGTATGCATCGTGTCAACTATGTCTGGCTAATTATGGAAACAATAAACTAGAACAATCTGCCTTTGTTCTTTTGCTATTAATTCATGACAATTAAAAGAGTGCAAGTTTGTAAAATAGCGTGACTTTGTCTGGGCTGAGGGGAGCGGTCATTATGAACATGGCTATGTCAATCACACTTGAGGGGGAGGGGCTATTTCAGACACGGCCAATGGCTTTATGCGGGCCTTTAGGGACTTAGTTCTCAGAAACTGACTGACGAGAGCGCTTACGAAACCTGAGAGCATTTGAACACTCGCTGACTGTTGAGTTATATTAAGAAGCAAGTGCTAGTTTTTTTCCAAGTGTGGAAATAGCACTGTGATTACATTTTTCTCTGGGTTATATATTCCGAAGTGTTTTCCAAGGAAATGATAAGGCATCTTTAGTGTTCTTGGAAATAATCCAGGAGGAGGCTTGTCTAGGGATGAGTTGGGTTGGTGAGGTGGCTCCAGGGAGAGCATAGGTGGGCTTAACAGGTGACAGCGTGACGTCTACTAGGAGGCACGCAGCCAGTCGTTCTCATTACAGGCTAGATCATTAGTCCCCTAGGTGTTTGCAAAATAGTGACATTCTCATTCTATCCTTACTTCATTCATCAGTTGTGCTACTTTTGCAGAGAGAAGCTTTTCGTCCTAAATCTGTTGGTTACCATGACACAGTTTAGACAGGAAAGTCAGGAGAAAGGTTCTATTACTCCCTTTCCTTAGGGACAGTGAGTGGAAGCAACCCCCTAACACTGCCCAGGGCATGTGCTCTCTGCTGCCACCTGCTGGGTGTGACACTCACAGACATCCACGTGGGTCAACCCCTTAGTCTGCACGCTTCTCATCATACATTGTTTTCCTCCCAGGATGTTGATGTGTTTCCAGTGTTTACCAAACAACTTTAATATTGATTTATTTTCTAAATTAAAGAACAAAAGTCATACATGATTGTAGAGCAGGACTTCTGATCAGAAAAACAACAATGTTTTAAGATCATTTGCTATAACTAAGCCACAAAAAAAACACTCGATGCTCACTGAGGCTGTGGTTGATTAGATAGATGTTAGTTAGGCTTTACAGTGCTGAGACTCAGCTTACCTGCATTGCTGCAATTCCTGTCACAGAGAGAAGGGCCGTCGGGGGCCCGGAGGCCGAGGCCCTGGTGTCTGCTGTGCTGCTGCCCCACTCTGCCAGCCCCACTCTGCGTCTCAGCAAACCCTCCTTTCACACCCAGCTCAGGGGCTGCCCCTAGGCTTTCCGGCTGTCAGCTCTCATAAAGGGGAGGCTCTGAGGTTCGGCCGTTGGCGCGTCCAGGGACCAGGCCCCAGTGGGTTTGGGTATTTCACAGGATTCAATGAGGTGCCATCCGTCCTTTCAGACAGCATGGGTTAGTGTTGGGGCAGAATCCAATTTTGAATTCCTGTCTCTTACAATTCCTCCGGCAGCGAGCAGTTCCATAGCCACAGACCTTGTCTGTGTCAAGGTCACCTCTCACTGAAACAACAGTCAGTCAGTGTGATCAATTGCCCCCGAGGATAAGAGGCAAGACACTCGCAGCAGGTTTTTGTGGGGAAAGACTGAAATGACATAGAGAATGTCTGAGGTCCCATGATACCCCCAGGAGCCTGGCCCGCCAGGAAGTGCTGAACTCATAAGGCTGGGGAGCCTATTAGCCAGGAACTGGGCTCCCTAAAGTCAACTCTGTTCCTTAAGCTGGATTCTAGACACCTAATTCTAGGAACAAAGATGGCATTCCAGTCACAGTTGAGATGATAGAAGCAGTGTTTCCAATTGTGTCTTGTTACAAGGATAACATTTTAATTGATATTACTGAAATAATTATGTTTATGTAGAAATAAGAATAAAAAATAGTTTCCTAGTTCTGGAAGCATCAGGCAGGGAGAAGAAAAAAAAGGGTTTTGTTCTAGCTATTTGCCCATCAACAAATGTGAATCCAGATGTAGAAAGCAGGACAAATGCCTAGGCAGCAATGCCTGCAATTAAAGGCCTGGATCAAAAATTAACCTCCATGGGTGAGTGACACATGCGAGCTTTTGGTAAGTAGGTAATCCATCTATCTACCGTGTTTCCCCGAAAATAAAACATCCTCCGAAAATAAGACCTACTTACAGGTTTCCTTCTGAGTGAAATATAAGGCATCCCCCAGAAAATAAGGCCCCCCTAGGCTTAGAATGAAAATTAATTTACCGTAAACTGGTCACTAGGGCCACCCTGACTGGTGTCTAGCAACCAGTGATGTTACGTGGAGTCCTGATGTCACTGCTGTGTGGAGGGGGAGCGGAGGTCAGAGTGAGCGGTGAGCGCAGGGCGGGAGAGAGGAGGAGACTTTCGCAGATGCATGTAGAAGAACAGGAGGATTAGAGCGGATGGGATGCAGTGAAGGTGGTGAGTGCTGGTCTGTCTCTGGTGACACTACCTGATGCTCGCGGCCGCCCTCATGATGACTGAAGGTTCTTAGTCAGTGGCAGACCCTGCTCCAGCCCAGATCCAGGCCCCAGCAAGCCCAGTGACGGTCCTCAGGCAGGCACCAGGGGCTAAATGTCTGATAAAGGGGTAGGGGGGATGTCTGGTGAAGGTGTTCAATGGCACAGGGGTGGGAGGAGGGGGATCACTTAAAATGACACAAGAGGATCAGAGGGGGCAATCAAAATGACACAGGAGGATCAAAAGGGGTTACTAAAATGGTAATCCCCCCTCTGATTCTCCTGTGCCATTTTGATTCCCCCCTCTGATCTCCCCTGTGTCATTTTAAGTGATCCCCCTCCCCCCACCTTGATACCCCAATTTCTTTTTTTTACCCCTAGAAATGAGCACAAAAAGAAAAAGCTACTCCATGAAGTACAAGAAAGGAATCGTGGAAGACTCTTGGGGCCAAAATCTTACTGCTTTCTGCAAAGAGAAGATGTTGAGTATCCGATTGGTCCGAAAATGGCGAGCAGAGTATGGTAACCTCATTGAACAAGTGGACAAGGGAAATGCTAAAAAGTGCAAGTATGAGTCAGGTCGGCAATCATTATTTTCCAAGCTGGAAGACCTGATCTGTGAATGGGTTGTTGACAGGAGAGCAGAGGCTTTGGTTGTGAATAGGGCTCAGATTCAAGAATTTGCCCTTGCAATGGCACCACAGTTTGACATAACCCCCGAAGACTTCAAAGCATCACAACACTGGCTGGATAATTTCCTTCAGCGAAATGAACTGTCTTTAAGAAGATCTACAACATTGTTTAGGTTGGAAGATACTCAAGTTATTAAGCAAGCACTTGCATTCAAGTCCTTTATTGATGATGCTGACTTCTCTAAATACAATCTTTCCAACATGATTGCTATGGATGAAACTGTAGTGTTTATGGGCCAATCATCTCAAACAACAATTGAACAGTGGGGTGCCTCCTTAGTGTACATTTCCTCCACTGCTTACGAAAGTGCACGTGTTTCCTGTATTTTGGCAATTCATCTGGATGGCACTAAAATCCCACCTTTAATCATTTCTAAGGGCAAGAAGGAAAAGATTGAACGTGTTTTGGGCGTTTTTATTCTTGAAACCGAAAAAGCTTGGACCACACAGCAGTTATAAGGAAGTGGGTCGATTTAATGCTGCCACTTGTTATGCGAGTAAGCCAAAGAGGTCTGCTAGTCTGGGATGCAGCCAGCACTCACCACGCTAAAGACATGAAGACATTTCTTCACGAAAGAAAAATAGATCAGATAATGATTCCCGCAGGAATGACGGCCTATCTCCAGACTCTTGATATTGCAATAAACAAGCCATTCAAAGACAATTTGTGCATGGAAATTACTGACTACATTGAAAATAGAATGGTGAGAAATCAACATGGAAACTTTGTGAAACCTAAACTGCAAGAAGTTGTGACTTGGATGGATAATTCATGGGAGAAAATCACTGACAGTTGCATTGCAAATGCACTGCAAGCAGGCTACCTTGACAAGAAGTACTCATTTAAAGACAGTGCTATTGCTAAACATTTGAGATTTGGTCCACTGATTCTGAAAGAAATGGAGTCACAAGAAATTCACCAGGAAATTCAGGAATTGGATTGTTATGATGATGTTCCAGAAGATGATGACATGATTGTCATTGAATAAATGAGTAAATTCTTGATACTGGTTTGTCTGGTTTGTGTTGACAACTACCGTACTACCGTACCATATACAGGTAATAAATTTCCTTTATTTTCATTTAACAATAAATGTGTACTGTATTCTTCTTCATGGAAAAAAATAAGACATCCCCTGAAAATAAGACCTAGAGCATCTTTGGGAGCAAAAATTAATATAAGATACTGTCTTATTTTTGGGGAAACAGGGTATATCTATCTATCATCTATCTTTCTATCTATATTTATTTTTGGTAATCTTAGCCAAGGTCTTTCTGCTTTTTTAAAAATACATATTTTATTGATTTTTTACAGAGAGGAAGGGAGAAGGATAGAGTTAGAAACATCGATGAGAGAGAAACATCGATCAGCTGACTCCTGCACACTCCCCACTGGGGATGTGCCTGCAACCAAGGTACATGCTCTTGACCAGAATTGAACCTGAGACCCTTCAGTCCGCAGACTGACGCTCTATCCACTTGGCCAAACCAGTTCGGGCAAGGTCATTATTTATTATTAATATGATTGTCCATGCTGGTGTATATTTATTTCTTTATCCATCTGTCTATATCTGTATTTATGTCTATGTCTTTGTCTTTAACTACCTCTATGACTATGTCTACATCTACATCTCTATCTCTATTTTTCTCTGTCTCTATAACCATCTTTGTCTCTCTATCATCATAGTCTATCTATCTCAGCAGGTTGCTTGGGGCTGACTTCATGAGAGGAATCTAGAGGTCTGTTGATTTATAGACTCCAGGAATCCCCCTTTAAAAGAAATATCAGATGTCTTTGGGACAGTTCCCTGACCAAAACAAAACAATAGCAACAGCAACAAAAACCCAGAAAAAGGATCCCGGGACAGTCAAGGTTGGCAACTTATAGTCCCCATCCAGGCGAAGCACGTGACACGTTGCTGGAAGCCAGCCACTCATGTTTATTGCAGTATCTCAAGGGCGCTTGGACATGACAGGTGGGAGAGGAGACCCACCTGGCGGTGGGAGAGAAGACCTGACAGGTGAGAGATTTGAGAAAGGTGGGATAAGTGGTCTGGTCAGGTTCACCCCGGTGATTTTGGAAGGCTTCTTCTGGAATAACTCCTTGTCGTTGTCGGAACAGGGCTGGAGGACGAGGCAGCATTTCAGAGCCCGCTGGCAGAGAGCAACGAGCTCTTCATTTTTCCGACAAGATTTCACACAACTCCCTTTCAGGTTGAAGCATTTCTGATCAAAAAACGCATTCCTGGCTACACAAGGGAAGGGCCATCAGGGTTAGTTCTCAGCCACATCTGATTACCAGGCACAGCCAGGGAGGGCACTGGTGGGGAATATTCTGTCCTAGGTGGCCTGGTGCCTCTCCCGCCCTGAGAGGGAAGGGGAAATGGTTTCTATAGGGTCTCAGAACAGGAAGGACAGACGTGGCTCCCAGTGTTCTGGGGGCTTTGGGAAACAGACAATATTGTTCTCTTATCAAATCTGTGGGTTTGGTTTTTATTTTTTTAACTTTTTAAAGAATATATTTTTATTGATTTCAGAGAGGGAGGGAGAGGGAGAGAGCGAAACAGAAATATCAGTGATGAGAGAGAATCATAGATCAGCTGCCTCCTGCACGCCCCATGCTGGAAATTGGCTGGTGAGCATGGGGTCACCTCTCTTGGCTTATCTATGTTTCTGTAATCCTGCCACTGGACCCAGAGCAATAGACAATGCAGAGCGTTGTAGAAGAGGCACGAGGGGAGTGTCACTCCTGGAGCCAGTGGTCCCCTGAGGGCCATGGGGCCCAGGGCACCCTTGGATTCTGGAGCAGGCCTTGGCCACGTCCTCCCTGAGGCCGGCCCGGTCTCCGGTCCACCACCTCCGATGACATCCTGCAAAGGGGCTCATGTTACCTGAGTCCAAAAGGAAAACACCGAGGAGAAAGAGGATCGTCTTCATGACTTGCAGGGTTTGGAGAGACTGGCTTGATGTCCATGAAAAATGAAGCAAGTAAGCCCATTTATGTGATTTCCCAGACCCAATCCCATCTTGATCGCTGAGGCATGTAGAACTGTCTCTGTACTCGCTGCACTGAGCCCACGTACCTCAGTGGGTGTCAGCCTGCATCTTGTCCGGGTGGTGTTTTTACTCTGGACAGTTCCCAAGAAAGAACGTGGGAGGGCAGGGCAGAGCAGGTGTGCACTGAGGACCCAGCACAGACATACGTGTCAGCAGGGGCAAAGGAGCTGCGGATTTTTTTAAAAAATAAATATTGTTCATATTATTACAAATGTTCCTCTTTCTCCCCCTGCCCCCTCCATTCCTCTCCTCCACCAGGTTCCCACCCCACCCTCTGCCCTTTCCCCACCCCCCATTCTCCTCATCCATAGGTGCACAGTTTATGTTCAGTTTCTTCCCACATCCCCCTCTCCCCTTTTCCCCAAGAATAAACAGTTCACTCCCCTTCCATACCTCTGATTCGATTGCATTCACCAGTTAATATTGTTCATCAATGTTTCGTTTTGTTTTTTTAATTTCCTTGGTTTTTATTTATTTTATTTTATTTTAAAAAATATATTTTATTGATTTTTGTACAGAGAGGAAGGGAGAGAGAGCGCTAGAAACATCGATGAGAGAGAGTCATCGATCAGCTGCCTCTTGCACACCCCCTACTGGGGATATGCCCGCAACCAAGGTACATGCCCTTGACCAGAATCGAAGCCGGGTCCCTTCAGTCCCCAAGCTGACGCTCTATCCATTGAGCCAAACCGGTCTCGGCTTCCTTGGTTTTTAGATTCACTTGTTGATAGTTATGTATTTGTTGTTCATAATTTTTATCTTTATTTACTTTCTCTTCTGAAAGAACCCCCTTCAGCAATTCATATAATTCTGGTTTGGCAGTGATGAACTCCTTTAGCTTTTTTTTTTATTAGTGAAGCTCTTTATCTGGCCTTCCATTCTGAGTGATAGCTTTGCTGGATAGATTATTTTTGGCTGTAGGTTCTTACTATTCATCACCTTGAATATTTCTTGCCATTCCCATCTGGCCTGCATGGTTTCTGTTGAGAAATCAGCTGACAATCGTATAGGTGCTCCTTTATAGGTAACTACCTGCTTTGCCCTTGCTGCTTTTAATATTCTCTCTTTGTCTTTTGCTCTTGGAATTTTAATTAGTATTTGTCTTGGTGTGGTCTTCTTTGGATTCCTTTTGTTTGGAGTTCTGTGCGCTTCCTAGACTTGTAAGTCCAATTCTTTCACCAGGTGGGGGAAGTTTTCTGTCACTATTTCTTTCAGTATGTTTTTGATATCTTGATATCTTGCTCTCTCTCATCTTCTGGGACCCCCATAATTCTGATGTTGGTTCGCTTGAAGTTGTCCCAGAGATTTCTTACATTATCTTCAATTTTCTGGATTCTCTTGCCTTCTTGCTTCTGCGGAGGAGTGTCTTCTGGCTCTCTGTGTTCCAAATCTTTGACTTGATTCTTGCAATCTTCTATTCTTTTTATAGGACTCTGTATAATATTTTTTTATTTCAGACAATGTATTCTTTATTTCTTGTTGATCCCTTATCATTTCTTGTTGATCCCTTATCATTTCTTGCTGATTTCTTATTAACCCTAGTTGATCCCTTTTCATATCCTCATAGGTCTTATCCATCTTTTCTAGGAAATTCTTGAAAAACCTTATAAGCGTAGATTTGAACTCTATATCCAGTCGCTTTTTGTCCTCCATTTCTTTCGTTTGTGATCTATTTTCTTGTCTTGGCATTTTCGCAGCTTCCCTGAGTTAGTAGCCTTAAAAGTCTCTGTGTTCTGCTTGGATGGGGCAGGGTTTCAGGGTGGAGCCTACAGCCTTGGCTTCCGTCAGCCCCGCCCTATGCGGCTCCTGAGTCTCAGTATTCCCCAGGGTCCTTCAGTACTCCCTGCAAGCACCTCTGAGAGAAAGGTGCCCTCGAGTTTTGCCTGCTACAAACAGTCTAGGCTTTCCCCCAATGAGCCCGGAACTGGGATTCGGTTCAGTTGGAAGTGGAGTTGGAGGTGGCATTCAGAGCAGTCTGGAGCTTTTGTCTCCTTCCCGCCAGGGCAATCCCGCAGCACAGCCAACTGTCCCTTCTCTGCGTGTAATGTGCGCGCCTCCGGGACCTCCTTTCGCCGCTCCCCCAGGGTTCTGCCTTACAGCCCAGCTCCCTCTGTATGAGCCTGGGTCCCTGGGGTCTGGCCTAGAACTGGGGTTCAGAGCAGTTGAAACTGAGACCCAGCACAGTCCGGAGCCTTTGTCTTCTTCCCGCTAGGGCAATCCAGCAGCAGAGTCAACAGTCCGTCCTCTGCACTCAATGTGCACACCTCCGGGGGCTCTGCCTTTCGCTGCTCCCCTGAAATTCCACCTCACAGCCCCAGCTCCCTCTATTTAAGCCTGGGTCCCCAGGGTCTGGCCTAGAACTGGGGTTCAGCGCTGTCGGGTCTGGGGCCCAGCACAGTTGGAGCTTTTATCTCCTTCCTGGTAGGGAATGCCAGCCAGGCCTCAGCCGCCCTCCTTTCCGGCTTCGTCTTCTCCGCGCGCGCCGTGTGTCTCTGTACCTTAGGCTTTTACAGCTCCTCAGCTCTTCCTTCTAGTTTTCTCCTTGCTTCTCATTGTAGAATTTCCAGTCAGTCGACTTTCCTGTAGTTCTGGGTAATGTCTATTTTATATTTTAGTTGTATTTTATTGAAATTGTTGTGTGCGGCTGCGGCTAGGTATTTACCTGTGCAGCCATCTTGGATTCTCCGCTTCTTACCTTTCTGAACGGATCTGTACTTTTGTTTCTAAATAATCCCATTAGGATTGTTTTCTTATGGGTATGTGTCAGCGATTGAGACGCAGCTGGGATTTCTAACCCTACCAACGCGCCATGACAGCCGTAGTCTGCTCCCCGCACACTGGCAGGACCTGGGTGATGTCCCAATGTGTCGGGCAGAGCTGGTGCCAAGCCCAGGGGCGACTGGGTTCCCGCGCCAGTATCTATGAGCCGCACACACTCGGCACATTGCTTCATGGGGCATACCCATCACCATTTATCTTTTTAAATACATTTTTATTGATTTCAGAGAGGAAAGGAGAGGGAGAGAGAGAGAGAAACATCAATGATGCGAATCATTGATTGGCTGCCTCCTTCACTCCCCACACTGGGGATTGAGTCCGAAACCCAGGCATTGAATTGTGACTTCATGATTCATAGGTTGGTGCTCAACCCCTAGGCTCACCATTTATTTTAAAACTAGAGGCCCAGAGCATGAAATTCGTGTATGGTGTGTGTGTTCCTCAACCCAGCCTGCACCCTCTTCAATCTGAGACCCCTCGAGGACTTTCCATCCGACTGCCCGTTTAGATCTAGACCTAAATGAGCAGTCAGACATCTCTCTCACAGTCTAGGACTGCTCGCTCCCAACCACTCAACTGCCTGCCTGCTGATTGCCCCTAACTGCTTCTGCCTTCCAACCTGATCACCTCTAACCACTTCCATGCCAGCCTGATTGATGCCTAACTAATCCCCTGCCAGCCTGATTGCCCCTAACTGCTCTTCCCTGCCAGTCTGGTCACCTGTAACTGCCCTCCCCTGCCAGTCTGATCCCCCCAACTGCCCTCCCCTTCTGGCCTGATTGCCCACAACTGCTCTCCCTTGCTGGCCATCTTGTGTCCACCTGTGGGTGGCCATCTTTGACTACATGTGGGCAGCCACCTGTGTGTTGGAGTGATGGTCAATTTGCATATTACTCTTTTATTAGATAGGATGTGACTCTCTCTTCCTGCCTGGTCAGGTGGCTCAGTGGTTGAACATCAACCTATGAACTAGGAGGTCACGGTTTGATTTCTTGTCAGGACACATGCTCGGGTTGTGGGCCCAATCCTCAGTTTGGAGCATGCAGGAGGAAGCTAATAATGATTCTGTCTCTATCTCCCTCTTCCTTCCTCTCTGAAATCAATTTTTTTAAAAAAAGCAACTCTTCCTGTATGCCACACACTTTAAGTGCCACATGCATCAGAGTAAATTCTCAAACAGCTCCCTGGATAGTTGTGAGCTTATGGGGTACTTGATTGACATTTCATGTGTGTGTGCGTGTGTGTGTGTGTGTGTGTGTGTGTAGTAGTAGTAGTAGTAGTAGTAATAGTTTAGGTGTTAAATATGTATTTAAATAGCCTTCAAAATTTTATGTAAGAACAGATGCCATGGTTATTAGCATTAGTAATTAATAATGTGGATATTATAATAGGGGTGGGTGGGAAGGGTACTGTACTATCTTTAAAATTTTTCATTAACTGAATATTCTTACTTAAAAAGACTATTAGGGGATGTCCTATCCATCCTCAGCCTTGGTCACTATGACATTTTTAGGTATTTTTTGTGTGCATGTTCATTATAAATTATTAATAATCCAGTTAAGAATGATAGATTAAAAATGCAAAATTTCCCTATTCTCTTCCAAACATCACCTTAAAAAACTAAGCCCTATCCCCACACACACAAGATTGTGTTCCTGAAGGTGACCTTCCAAGGCCTGGGGACAAGCATGCCACCATCAGTGCTGGCATGTTCTCCGGCCAGGACAGTCCCTCGAGAACGGTGGCCCTGAAAAAGCACTTCCGGAGAAGCTGGCTCCAAGCTGGATGGAGCCAAGAGTGAGGTCGTACCAGTCTCCAGAGCTAGGTACTCAGGTCAGACTTTCCACCCCTTCTTTCAGGCCACTCCCTCCGATGTCCTATGAGGCCCTGCCACGACTACATCCTGATGTTAAGAATAAGAAATGTGAAGTTCAAAAAAATTAAGCGACCTGTTTAAGGTCATCTCCTTAAAAACTCAGTCCGTCTGTCCTCAGAAGACTCACTGGTGGGTGGTCCTGTTGTCTGTTCCAGAAACAGAGGACAGAGCATCGCTTGGTCAGAAGCAACAGGGTAGGCAGTCTTGGCTGCAGTGACATGAAGACGACTTCTAACTCCTACATCCTTCATGAATTCCCAGGACTTGGTCACATGACTCGGACCTGCTGGGTGACATTGTTACTGGCTCAGGGATTGTGTGCTGGCCTGACTGCTTCCCCCCTTCCTCCTGAGTCATTTACAGACAATATCATGGGAGCCAGGGCTGTGCTGGCCCACCTTGCTGAGCTCGGGCCAGGCCTCCAGTGAGGACCCCGGTGTCCAGACATCACCACACAGAGCCTCGCAGCACCTGGAGAGGCCGGTGGGAGGCCCATGTTCTCTCTTCCATTTGATGGAGGAGGAACTGACTCCCCCTTCCTGGGCACAGCTGTGTGAGGCCCTGGGCTTCAACGCCCCCTGCTGTTCTTTCCATGACCCCAGGAAGGTTAACGGAGGCTGAGGGCTGTCCCCATCCTGTCTGCTCTTGAACCTGGGAAATGGAGCATGTCCGTGTGCTCTCTTTGTTGATTCACTTCACTGGCCAAGAGCAGGGCACATGGTTCTCAAATATAAGTGAGCCTCCTGTTCCCTCAGAGATGCAGAGACACGTCTTCTGCCCACAATGGCCTTGAGCAGGAAGATGCTGTATTTTGTTTTTGTCTTTTTCTTCATTTTGGCTCAATGTCCATCAGGTAAAGGAGAATGGGTGGGATTGTACTTGTGATTTTGGACCTGGTGACTACACTCGTGTTGATTCCTGAACCAAGGTCACAGGGTTAAGCTGGAATCCTCCAATTAGCATTGCCCTGGGGACCTGCTTATTCGTTGCTTCAAGGCAGAGCATAAAAGGGGATGATTCTTCTCTGCACCACCCTAAAATTGAGAGTAATGGCCAGCTCCCTACAAATTTCTTGAACTTTCTGTGGAACTGTGTAAGAGGGAACAGCTAGTTTTTTTTTTTTTTTTTTTTTTTTTTTTTTAAATATATTTTATTGATTTTTTACAGAGAGGGAGAGAGAGAGCTAGAAAGTGCAATGAGAGAGAAACATCGACCAGCTGCCTCTTGCACACCCCCTACCGGGGATGTGCCCGCAACCAATGTACATGCCCTCGACTGGAATCGAACCTGGGACCTTTCAGTCCGCAGACTGACGCTCTACCGCTGAGCCAAACCGCTTCGGCTTTTTTAAATTTAATTTTATTATTATTATTATTATTATTATTTTTTTTAAATAAATTTTTATTGTTCATATTATTACAAATGTTCCTCCCCCCCCCCTTCTCACCCCACCCTCTGCCCTTTCCCCACCCCCCATTGTCCTCATCCATAGGTGCACAGTTTATGTTCAGTCTCTTCCCACATCCCCCTCTCCTCTTTTCCCCAAGAATAAACAGTTCACTCCCCTTCCATACCTCTGATTCTATTATATTCAACAGTTAATATTGTTCCTCAGATTTTTTTTTTTAGTTTCCTTGGTTTTTAGATTCACTTGTTGATAGTTACGTATTTGTTGTTCATAATTTTTATCTTTATTTACTTTCTCTTCTGAAAGAACCCCCTTCAGCAATTCATATAATTCTGGTTTGGTGGTGATGAACTCCTTTAGCTTTTTTTTATTAGTGAAGCTCTTTATCTGACCTTCGAATCTGAGTGATAGCTTTGCTGGATAGATTATCTTTGGCTGTAGGTTCTTGCTACTCATCACCTTGAATATTTCTTACCATTCCCATCTGGCCTGCATGGTTTCTGTTGAGAAATCAGCTGACAATCGTATAGGTGCTCCTTTATAGGTAACTACCTGCTTTGCTCTTGCTGCTTTTAATATTCTCTCTTTGTCTTTTGCTCTTGGAATCTTAATTATGATTTGTCTTGGTGTGGTCCTCTTTGGATTCCTTTTATTTGGAGTTCTGTGTGCTTCCTGGACTTGTAAGTCCAATTCTTTCACCAGGTGGGGGAAGTTTTCTGTCACTATTTCTTTCAGTATGTTTTCGATATCTTGCTCTCTCTCATCTTCTGGGACCCCCATAATTCTGATGTTGGATCGTTTGAAGTTGTCCCAGAGGTTTCTTACATCATCTTCAATTTTCTGGATTCTTTTGCCTTCTAGCTTCTGCAGAGGAGTGTCTTCTGGCTCTTTATGTTCCAAATCTTTGACTTGATTCTTGTGATCTTCCATTCTGTTTTTAGGACTCTGTATAATATTTTTTATTTCAGACAATGTATGCTTTATTTCTTGTTGATCCCTTTTCATATCCTCATAGGTCTCATTTATTTTATCGGCCTTTTCTAGGAAACTCTTGAAAAACCTTATAAGTGTGGTTTTGAACTCTATATCCAGTCACTTTTTGTCCTCCATTTCTTTCGTTTGTGATCTATTTGGTTTAGGCATTTTCGCAGGCAGCTTTCCTGATGGGGCGGGGTTTCAGGGTGGAGCCTACAGCCTTGGCTTCCGTCAGCCCCGCCCTATGCGACTCCTGAGACTCAGGGTCCTTCAGTACTTGTTGCGAGCGCCTCTAAGAGAAAGGTGCCCTCGATTTTCGCCTGCTGCCAAACTGTCTATGCTCTCCCCCAATGAGTCCGGTATTGGGGTTCAGTTCAGTTGGTAGTGGGATTGGAGGTGGTGTTCAGAGCAGTCTGGAGCCCCTGTCTCCTTCCCGCCAGGGCAATCCTGCGGCACAGCCTGCCGTCCCTTCTCTGTGCTCAATGTGCACGCCTCCGGGACCTCCTTTCGCTGCTTCCCCGGAGTCCCGCCTTACAGCCCGGCTCCCTATGGATTAGCCTGGGTCCCCGGGGTCTGGCCTAGAATTGGGGTTCAGAGCAGTTGGAGCTGGGCCCAGCACAGTCGGAGCTTTTCTCTCCTTCCCGCTTGGGACCGCCAGCCAGGCACTCGGCCTCCCTCCTCTCCGGCTATGTCCTCTCCGTGCGCGCGCGCCGCGTGTCTCTGTACCGTGGGCTTTTACAGCTCCTCCGCGCTTCCTTCTGGTTTTCTCCTTGCTTCTTGTTGTAGAATTTCCAGTCAGTCAACTTTCCTGTAGTTCTGGGTAATGTCCATTTTATATTTTAGTTGTATTTTATTGAAATTGTTGTGTGCGGCTGCGGCTAGTTGCCTACCCGAGCAGCCATCTTGGATTCTCCTCTATTATTATTATTATTATTATTATTATTATTATTATTATTTTAACTTCTTTCTGATTACCAGGAGGGCTAGGCTTCAAAAATAGAATAAATCTGCATCCCTGTGACCTCAGTCCCTGACAGGAGATCTGTGGGATTGGTGTACTGCTTCCTACAGTCCTGTTCCCTGCATTGATTTTAATGTCCAAAATGTGCTTTGCTTTAAATTTAGGTTCCTGGGCAGGACTCGAGTATTCCCAGCCCTTCCCTGGAGGTGAGTTAAACCCTTTGTGTGTAGTTTTACTTGGAGTAACACTGGCCTGTCCGCTATCTCTGACTCCTGGACACAGGAGGAGAAGGAGAGAGCAATAAAAGCCTGAACTCCCACTCACGCTTTTCTTTCTTCTCTTGGTTCCAGCACCGCATTTGGACTTTCTATTTCACAGAGAAATCTCTGTGCCTGGATTGTACTTGTGGTCTGGACCTGGTGGCTACACTCGTGGTGAACCCTGAACCAAGGTCACAGGGTTAAGCTGGAATCCTCCAATTAGCATTGCTCTGGGGACATGCTTATTCATTGCTTCAAGGCTCTTTCCTGATTCAGTAAAGCGTATCCCAAATGCATGTCACAAAAGGGAACAAGAATTATTCAGTGGACACCCATGACAGAGAGCTCTTCTTAATGAACAGCCTGTGTGTGTGTGTGTGTGTGTGTGTGTGTTTGCACTTTACAGGAAGACAGCATATTACACAGGGCAGAAAGAAACATTCTTGGGTAATTGCAAACAGAATTTAAAAGTGTTTAGACAAAATTTCAGAGTGAGGAAATTAAGGTTGATTCTAGTAATTGAGTACTTACTGTGCACTGGGCAATCTATTAAGAAATTTCTGTGGATTATCTAATTTCATCTTCAAAACGGGAGTTGAGCTTCAATTCAGCTACCAAGAGGTCACTGGTTCTATTTCCAATCAGGGCACATGCTTGGGTTGCAGGCTCAGTAGGGGGATGATCCCCACTGGGGGGCAGAGAGGGTGTAGGAGGCAGCGATTGACAATGTTTCTCTCTCTCTCCGTCTCCCTTCCTCTCTCTCTAAAAATCAATAAAGATATATTAAATGGAAATATCCCTAGGTGGTAGGTACTATTACAAGCATCATTTTTACAGATAACAAAGCAGAGGCAGCAATGGGATGTTATGCATCTGTGCTCAGGGATGGGAGGGTGCAGGCGGGGGTGTCACAAGTGTTAAGTTAGGCTTCTAGGAGGACATCAAAGTGAGTCTTTTTTAAAAAAATATATTTTATTGATTTTTTACAGAGAGGAAGAGAGAGAGAGAGAGAGCTAGAAATGTCGATGAGAGAGAAACATTGACCAGCTGCCTCTTGCACACCCCCTACCGGGGATATGCCCGCAACCAATGTACATGCCCTTAACCGGAATCGAACCTGGGACCTTTCAGTCCGCAGGCCGACGCTCTACCACTGAGCCAAACCAGCTTCCGCCAAAGTGAGTCTTAACTGTGATTCTCCAGGTAGAAAGCACCCAACTTACTGTACACAGGTGGCACCGCAGCATGGGCATTTGGCAATCAGACCACCTGCTGCCTGAGAAGCGCACATGCTGTCGTCTAGAATCATGTGCTGGTGCCTAGGGTACCGATGGCATCTAAACTCCGCATGTAAACACCCAGAGAGGGCTCCTGGGTGATTGCGCAGAGGGGGCCTCTACCTCTACAGCGAACGGGCTCCTGGAGAGAATCCCAGCAAAGAGCAGGTCAGATGAGGAAAGCACCTTGTCTCCTGTCTTGTCTGATTCCAAGGCTGAAGGTACTGCTTCTTTCCTGCCTGCCTCTGGAAGTAGAACAAGGGGAGGCACCAAAGCACAGCCATCAGCTAATCCTGGTGGAGAGAGGGGGGGAGTCCAGAGGCTAATGCAGGAGACCCCAGTGAGGAAGGAGATTTGGAGGAGAAATAACACCATCAGGATCTAGAAGTGAGCCAGGAATCGAGGAGCTGAGATCCAGCTGTTGAGCAGAGGCCCTTGGAGCCAGAGGTGGCTGGAGAGCAGGTACATTTGGGAAGGAAGACACTGGTCCTTTCTTCATCCTTGTTCTCAAGAGGCTTTCAGTGGCACCTGTTCATGGCAGATGGCCTCTTCTGTGGAACTTTAGTGTTTGTCTTCCCTCACTTCCAGTCAGAGGAGGTTAGAAGCCAAGTGACAGGGACTTTGTTTTAGAGGCGATTGGAGTTCTTGTCACTGGTGTGGTGAGTGCACCTCCAGGGGAAGCGTGAGTGATTGAGTCTGTGCTTGCCAGAGCAAAGGCTGGGGTTTGACTGTGTCCCTCACAAGTGGACAAATGAGGTCGTCACCAACGAGCAGAGTGAGTTGCAATGCATGTAAGGGACACATAGCATGAATATCACCACTGGCTTAGTGTTCAGGAGATCCAGAGGGGAAGGAATAGGATAGGATGCAGCCCCAGGCGTGGAGCCATTCTAGCTGGGTGTGCTGCTGAGCAGTCATCAGAGAGCAAGGAGCAGGCAATGAGGCAGGGTCACGAGGGGCATGGAGGTGGAAGAGCCTGAGGATGAAAACTGAGCTGTGTAGGAATGGGGCTGGGGGGTGAGGGGGCACACAGTGGTGACGCCAACCTGTGAGGCTCAATGCTCTGAGGTTACTGGGAAGGAGGGTGGTGATTAGGAAGGAAAACAAGGGGCTACAACATCAGTGCTGCCCCCTGAGAGCCAGATGAGCACAGGAAGATTCCTTTTGTGACAAAGACACTGCTTACCTGGAACACGCAAGGCAACCTGAACAGTTATGTAAGGAATCTTCTGCTTAGCCCTGATCCCTTTGCTCATGGATTAGGCATCAGCCTGTGGACCAAAGGGTCTCGGGTTTGATTCCTGGTCAAGGGCATATACCTGGGTTGCAGGTTCAATCTTCAGCCCTGGTTGGGGCACATAGGGGGGGCAACCAGTCCATGTCTCTCTCTCTCTTTCTCTCTCCCTCCCTCCAACTCTCTCTAAAGATCAATATCCTCAGGTGAAGATTAAAAAAAAGAAAAGAAAAGAAACCTTCTGTTTAAAGTATCAACAAAAAGCTAATCGAATGAGTAGAGCTGGCAAAATATTCTCACATAACTTGTTACATTTCACCACTAAAACAATGGAGATGTAGACCAGTATTTGTAGCGCATCCATTTGACAACTGAGAAGGCTGAGGTTCAGCAGTTTCCTGAGGACAGACCATTACAAGACTCAAAGTAGAACTGAACCTACGTTTTTAACTCCTCCACCAAGAATCTTTTAAATTCCATGGTGTCCCTCCCATTATCATCATGTAGCCTGCATAGCAGTGCCAGGCATGCAGAGGGTAGTCCTAAAACACGCATGCATCAATGGTGCTCCCTTTTGACCAGGCAGGTTAGAAATACAAGGAGGACCAGGATAGCATCTCCCTGTGGCTTAGAAATGAACTCTCTCAAACTCCATTTTGAAAAAAGCAGAGCTCTCCACTGGTTCTTGAAAACACTTTTATCATTATAAACACAAATCCTCCCCTTCTGTGGCCTTGGACTGCTCCTCCCTCTAGGGTCCAGGAGAGGGACGTGAGCAGCTCATTCTCTGTGCAGGTGAGTTTTCTGCGTGTGAGCCATGCAAGCTGGGGCGGGGCAAGTGCAGGCGGATGTGCACTGAGGATGAGAAGGTGGTCGGAAGTTGCAAGCTGAACTTCTTCTGCTGCCGACGGAGGGTCCAGTAAGTCAGACCGGCACTCACCAGCCTCTGTAACAGCCCTGACTCCTCAGAGAAGGTCAGGAAGTGACATGGCTTAACAGTCATGCAGTGTCAGGGCCCTTTGCGTGTATTTCCTCCTTGTTTTGTTTCTTTGCTTTTGTTTTACATTGATCTTTGTTGTTGGAAGTATTACAGATGTCCTTATTTCCCCCACTGACCCTTGTCCACCCTGCATCCATCCCACCGCAGGCCTTCCCCACACCATGGTCTGTGTCCATGGGTTGTGCATCGGTGAATATAAGTTCTTTGGTTAGTTTAATCTCACCCCCACCTCCCACCTTCCCTCTGAGATTCTGCAGTCTGTTCCATGCTTCTGTCTCTGAATCTATCTTTTTTTAAAAAAAAAAAATATATATATATTTTATTGATTTTTTTACAGAGAGGAAGAGAGAGGGATAGAGAGTTAGAAACATTGATGAGAGAGAATCATTGATCAGCTGCCTCCTGCACACCCCCTACTGGGGATGTGCCCACAATCAATGTATATGCCCTTGACCGGAATCGAACCCGGAACCCTTCAGTTCGCAGGCCAACACTCTATCCACTAAGCCAAACCAGTTTCGGCATCTGGATCTATCTTGTTTATTAGTTTATTTTGTTCCTTAGACTCCACATATGAGTGAGATCATGTGATACTTGTCTTTCTCTGACTGGCTTATTTCACTTAGCACAATACTCTCCATCCAGGTCCTTACATGCTATCTCAAAGAGCAAGAGATCCCTTTTTGTAGCTGCATAGTATTCCATGGTGTGAATGTACCACATCTTCACTCATTTTTAAAGATAATCTTGAAAAAAGTGTCTTCAACTAATAGCTTAAAGACAAAAGTGGCTCCAGATTTCAATCAGATAACATCACTATATGTTAGTAGAGTGTCTAATGACGGGTGAAGCTCTTCCTCCTATGACTCCCGATCACTGCCTGAGGTGTATTTCATCATCTCCATTTACACTGGAAGAAGTGGGGGCCAGAGAGGTGGTTCTTTCTCAGGTGGTAGCCAGCCCAGGAGAGGACGCACACCACTGCACGTTCTGCTCATCTGCCTACGCACACTGATACTCACGAACAGGAAGACATCCATGGACTTCTAGTTCTACAGAACCCAATAAATGCATTTTACCCACATTAGCTCCTGGTCGGCCAACATATTGTTCTTTCTTGATTGTATTGCTTACGATGTATCTATAAAACAACTCACACCATCTCAGTTAATGACAATGCCCCAACTTGGCCTTTTCACTTCTTGCCAGTGAATGACAATGTTATTGGATAGGCCAATGCTCTATCCAGTGATCCAATTTAAATATTAGAGATTAATTTAAAATATTCAGCACAGAATGTACCTGAATGTTAAAATTGTGTCAATGATCTTATTATGCTAATCCCTATAACCCCTCTTAATTCTGGGTTTCATTTCCGAGCCCCTCTCATAACTGGAAGGGAAGGAAGATGCCTCTGATGCAGGATTGCAGGTTGGGCTGAATCCTCAAGAGGCAGCAGATAAAACATTAGGCATCACTAACTCCCACATGCCCAACTGAGGTGCTAGACCACAAATGCAAGAATAGTGGAGAAGCTGTGCTTAGAAGCATGTAATCTTGTGCACACCTAAGGGCACAACAGAAAGCAAAAGAAGGCAGGGCACAGGGTTTCTTTGGAAAATGTGCTGGTGCCTGTGGTTGTGACTTCACTCTGCTCCTCAAGGGTGAGAAAACTAACAGTTTTTTTAAAAAAATAATATATTTTTTAACATATTTTTTATTGATTTTTTTACAGAGAGGAAGAGAGAGAGAGTTAAAAACATCAATGAGAGAGAATCGTCAATCACTCCTGCACACCCCCCACTAGCGATGCACCTGCAACCAAGGTACATGCCCTTGACTAGAATCAAACCTGGGACCCTTCAGTCCACAGGCCAACACTCTATCCACTGAGTCAAACCAGTTTTGGCAAAACCAGCAGTTTTACACCAATCCTGAGGAGATGGGCTTCAAGAAGTTTGGGGAACTCGACGCCCTCTGGTGTTCATGCCTGACTCACATCTGAAAGCATCTGCAGGCCAGGAGGCCTGGCTGAGGTTGGCAGGTAAGAAGAAAACCAACCACAGAACATATGAGGCAGGGCAAGGGTGTGGTTCCCATGGATCAAGTGAATCTATTCACGGTCACTGCTGACACCATTCTAAGCAGACAGTCCCCGGGAATGTGACTCATTAGGCAAAGGAACCGGCAGTAAGTGATTGTAGGATGTAGGAAGAGAGGAGTGGAAGTAACTTCCTGAAACCAACCGAGAGACCACTCATCCTTCAGGAACTGAGCAATGTCATGCATCATACAGGGTTCTCAACAGAACACACACATGTGCTTCCCCAGCCAACACTGCTGGTCTTCTCTCACTGGACAGCAGAGCACCACAAGTCAGAAGTAAAGCACCACATGCATCTCACACTCTGTGTGTCAGAGGCCGGGGCCCGTGCAGCTCAGGGTCTCAAGGCAGGAACCGCAGTGTTTGCAGGGACGTTGATGTCATTGCAGGCAGGAGCCCCTTTTCTGAACCCCTGTGGCCACTGGGAGACTCAGTCATGGGTAGTTGGCCGCTCCTTGCTGTCTGCCGCAGCCACCACCACTGAGAACAGAATGCCAGGCCCTGTGGTTCTTGCTCCATGAAGCTTTTCTCCCTCTAGGCCACATGTGTCAAACACAAGGCCCGCGGGCCAAATCCGTTCCGCCAGGCCTTGCAATGTGGCCCGCACCGCGCTGTCATCACTGCACTCCGCTGCGTTTCCATCACAATGACAGTTTATGACTGTTCAGTAAACCATTCGGCCCACGATTTAGGCTGGATTTTAGATTTTGGCCCCTTCTCTGATAGAGTTCGACACCCCTAGGCCAAGGGCAGATCATCGCTCTTAGACTTCAACACAATTCGACTTTTTTTTTTAACAGCACAAATGGGGGGTGGGCCTGAACTGTCCCAGGTTTGAGGGTTCAATTCCAGTCAAGGACATATACTTCCATTGCAGGCTCGATTGACAGGTTGGGGTGTGTGGGGGAGGGAACCAATTGATGTGTCTCTCTCACATTGATTTTTCTTTCTCTGTCTCTCCCCTCCCTACAATTTGTCTAAAAAAATCAATAGAAAAAATATCCTCAGATGAGAATTAATAAAAATAAAAAATGAGCCGAAACCGGTTTGGCTCAGTGGTAGAGTGTTGGTCTGCGGACTGAGAGGTCCTGGGTTCGATTCCGTTCAAGGGCATGTACCTTGGTTGCCGGCACATCCCCGGTAGGGGGTGTGCAAAAGGCAGCTGGTCGATGTTTCTCTCTCATCTATGTTTCTAGCTCTCTATTTCTCTCCCTTCCTCTCTATAAAAAATCAATAAAATATATTAAAAAATAATGATAATAAAAAAATGAAATAAAAAATGAACAAAGGAATTAAATGGTAAACAAACCAGACAGCATCTATTAAACACAAAAGAAGGCATTAACAGAGTATCAGAAGAACCAAAAAGATATTTAGAAAACAAAGAGCAAAGCAGATATAAATCCCACCTTACCAATTATTACATTAAATGCAAAACTAATTAAACATTCCAACTATCAATTGTCGGGGAAAAATCTTTTTAAAAAATCCAACTATATGCTGTGCATAAGAGAGCACACTTTTGATTTGGTGGCTTTATTAATAACAAACAAAATATACTCTAAGAGAAAATCATTACCAGAGACAAGAGGAACTTTTTATAATAATGATTGAATCCATCAAGAAAACAATAATTATAAAGATACTAGAGGCCTGTTGAATGAAATTCGTGCACTGGGGAGGGGTCCCTCAGCCCAGCCTGCCCCCTCTTACATACTGGGAGCCTTCAGGGGATGTCCTACTGATGGCTTTGTGGGAGGCCACTGGGCTGATCAGGGGGAGACGCCAGTCCCATCACCCTGCAGCTGCAGCCACTGCCAGTCACCGTAGCCGCTAAGATATTTTCATCAACACGGACGCCAGTCCCTTCACCATGAAAAAATGACAACTTTCTTTAGGTATTTTCAAGATGGATCTTTCATACTATATGACATTTCTTTTATATATATATATATATATATATATATATATATATATATATATATATATATTTTATTATTGATTTTTTTACAGAGAGAAAGGGAGAGAGATAGAGAGTTAGAAACATCAATGAGAGAGAGTCATTGATCAGCTGCCTCTTGCACACCCCTTACCGGGGATGTGCCTGCAACCAAGGTACATGCCCTTGACCAGAATCAAACCCAGGACCCTTGAGTCCGCAGGCCGACGCTCTATCCACTGAGCCAAACCAGTTTTGGCTGACATTTCTATTTTTCATTTTCATTTTTATCCTCACCTGAGGACATGTTTCAATTGATTATTTCCCCTTCCCTCCAATCCCAGGCTCTGCCCCTGCCCAATCCTGAAGACTCTGCCCCAGCCTTAGGCTTGGGAAGGGCCCCTCCCCTCTGATGGTCAGCTGGGAGTGACCGGGGTGCTGAGGAGGTTCCTGGGACCCAGGTATGTATGCAAATTAACTGCCATTTTGTTAGGTTAATTTACACACTCACTCTGATTGGCTGTGGGCATAGCGGTATGGTTAATTTACACATTTCTCTATTATTAGGTAAGACTAGAGGGCCCATGCATGACATTTGTGCACTGAGGGGGAGATCCCTCAGCCCAGCCTCTGCCCTATCGCAGTCCAGGACACCTTGGGGGATGTCTGCCTGCTGGCTTAGGCCCACTCCCCACTTCTGGCGGAGTAGCACTCCCCCTGTGGGAGTGCACTGACCAACACAGGGCAGCTCCTGCATTGAGTGTCTGCACCCTGGTGGTCAGTGCACATCATAGCGACTGTTCATTCTGCTGTTGGGTTGATTTGCACTTTAGGATTTTATTATATAGGATATATAAAAACCTAACATGCAAAGTGTTCCCTCAGGAGTTTGACCAACTGGGAGTTTGATCACTTGCTATGACATGTGGTGACCACCAGGGGGCAGTATGGAAAGAAGGAAGGCCCCAGCCAGCAGCCAGGGAAGGGAGGCCTTGGCCAGCAGCCAGCAGCTGCTAGGGATCCTACCCATGCATGAATTTTGTGCACTGGGCCTCTAGTATATAGATATGCACCTAACAATAGAACCTTAACATATGTGAAGTGAAAAGTGGCAGAATTGAAGGGAAAAATAGATCATTCAGCAACAACAGTAGGAGACTTCAATCTCCCACCTTCAATAATGTTTAGGACAACTAGAAAGAAGATCAGTAAGGAATAATGAAATTTGAACAACACAGTAAACTGATGAGACCTCACAGACATCTGCAGCATACTCCACACAATAGCAAAGTACACATTCTTCTCAATCAAGTTTATATAAAATATTCTCCAGGATGGGCCATATGTTAGGCCAAAAAATTTTTAATGAATTTAAAATTTGTTCACTAACCACAAGGTAATAAAAGAAGGGAATTTGGCAAAGTCACCAACGTGTCTTGATTAAGCACCCCTCTCCCAACCCCGCAATAAATAATGAGTCGAAGGAGAAATCACAAGAGAAGTAGAAAATAGTTCAGGGTGAATGAAAACAAAAAAGTAAATCCCAAAACTTATGGGATACAATTGAACCAATGCTCTGGGGAAATTTATAGTTGCAAATGCCTGTATGAAAAAAAAATCTCAAATCAATAAACTTTAAAAGCTACAAATTTAAAAGCCAACTAAACCCAAAGCAAATAAATAAATAAATAAATAAATAAACCAAAAGTAAGAAGAAAGGTAATGATAAAAGTTAGAGTAGAAATTAATGAAACAGATACTAAGAAAATGGTAAAACCAAACAAAATCCAACAAAGCCAAAAGTCGGCATTCTAAAAAAAAAATGATCAACAATATAGGCAAACTTATAACTAGACTGACCAAGAAAAAAACAGAATACCGAAATCACTAAAATCGGAAATGAAAGAGAGAGAGAATATGATTTACCAAAATAAAAAGCATTATCAAGGTATGATGAGAAGGCCACCACTTTGATCTTAAAAACTCATAATACAAGTCTCACCTCTTGAGAAAAACATTAGATAAACCTAACAGAGGATAAATAACCTGCAAAATACCTCACTAGTACTCCTTGAAATTATTAAGGTCATGGTGTGACTCAATTGGTTGAGCAGCATTGCCAGAAGGTTGTGGTTTGATTCCTGGTCAGGGCACATACCTAGGTTGTGGGTTTGATCCCTGGTTGGGGTGCATATAGGAGGCAAGTAGATGATGTTTCTCTCTCACATTGATGTCTTTGTGTTTCTCATTCTCCCCTCCCTTTCTCTATAAATGAATAAATAAATAAATAAATAAATAAATATAAATATTTAAAGAAAAACCTCTGAGAAACTGTCACAGACTTGAGGAGACTCAGGAGACGTGAAAACTATTGGAAGTGGGATCCAGGAACAGAATGAGGACCTGAGTGGGAAAACTAGTAAAATCTGAAGAAAGTCTGTAGTTTTCCTGAAAATATATATATTATGTAATTTGTGTTATTTTATATTCTAAATATGTTATTCCTATATTTATATATTATATACTTATATAGACTTAGATCACAAATATATGGAAAAGAATGAAAAGAAGCAAAACACAGCACTTAAATCTATGCAAGAATAAATCAATAGTCAGTAATCTTGTGAGAACTTGCATAGTGACAGATAATTACTAGACTTAGTGTGATAATCATATTATAAGGTATTAGATAAATGCTGAATCACAATGTTATACACTAGAAGCTTATATACTATTATATGCCAACTATACATTAATGAAAAACTTTTTAAATCCTAAAAACACCCACAACATATTTTCAGGAATACCTACAGACAATTGTCTAATTACATTTCAGCTAACGTGAATGAAATGCATATATTTCTAGGAAGACATTGTGGGGGCTTAAAAAATACTAATACTTTTCCTCCAGCCTTCTAAGTTTTTCTTGGGGCAATAATGAAATTAAAGAGAAGGAGTAACAAGAGAAAATCGAAGTTTTCATACATGCACGTGGAGAATTCCTATAAGCATGAAAATTGCAAAGAGAGTGAGGCAACACTGAGAGTAAGACATTTTGGACTAAGGGGGAAAGGGGGGGAAACCGAGAATTGGATTTCAGACGTGAGAATGGTGATTTACAGGCGGCTGAGGAGGAACTGAACACACGGCAGGATATCATCCCTGGGTGAGCCAGGAATAGGGAGCTGGGTTTCTAGACAACAGCTCCGGCCTGAAGCCCCGTTTCCACACTTAATCCCTGACTTAGGTACAGTAGGATGCCTGAAGGTTCTTTTTCAGAAGCAGGTGTTTCTGTCTGAACCTCTTGGGCTGGGAAGTGGGGAGGGTCAACGGTTCTTTATGAGACTGTTTCTTGAGAAACAGCTTAAAACCAATATTCCAAAAAGGCAACTTCAGGATGGCAGAATTTGGGACCCTTTAACATAAATGCCAAAATGTACTGAAACGTAAATAGAAAATCTGGAAAGACCTTTAACACGCAAAGAGAATGAACTGGCAATAAAAAGAAAGCTCACCGAGAACCAGTAAAACCCAGACCTGATGGCTTCAATGGTAAATTCTAAAAAAGTCATTTCGTTTTCTCCTGGCTTGCATATTATTTTAGACCAGATGTTTGCCTCACTGTTTCTTAGTGATCTGCCCCAGGCCCAGTGGCTACGAGGGCCCCCTAGGAAAGACTTTTCTTTTCCAAGGATAGAAGTGCTGCTATTATTGTGGTTTTGTTACAGGAGGTACATAGTTAGTTACTAACCAAAGAGAAGGGAGAAAACTGGCTGAGCCTGTCAGTAAACTACAATTCACAGACTTTGCAGGGAATAGCTAGAGTAGCTCTGCCAAGTGGGTCAAGTTTGAGTGGGCAGGAAAGACTGGCTTTCCTATTACCCTGGGAACAACCGGTCAGTTGCCCCAAATTAGTGGGGGAAGAAGACAGTGAGAGGGAAATTCCTCACTGTGTGCATGTGCAGTGGAAGCGAGATGGCGATCATAAAGAGGAGGAGACAAACGTGGAAAAACTCTGGATGAAAATATTGGTTCAATATGGATGCAAGCCCAGGAAAAGGCAGGAAAGGAAGTGGATAGTTTGAGACAAAGCCTGCTCTCTCCTAAGCTCAAAGAAACAGGAAACACAAAGGTCTCTTTAGCAGCAGGGCCGGAGGCAATGCTAAGGGCCTGGGCACCGCTGAGCTGTGGCGGTGGCTGTGCAAATAGAGAACAAGGCACCAGGAAGTGAAATAATGCCCAAGGTCACCTGTGCGGTGTGAGCAGCTCTGGGCCCTGTTGACCCTCCTGGGCCTGGTGGGCATGTGGGCTGCGGCCTGGCAGCTGGACTTCTTTCGCAGCAGGAGGGAGCTAAGCACCTGTTGGTGGAAGAGGCATCAGCATGGGCACCTGGGGCAGTAAACACGATCTACCTGCTGAGTAGATTTTCAAGCATATTCCAGTAAATCCTGCCCCTATTTGGGGCTATTGCTTAAAACCCTCCTATGCGTGTGTCCCTGAAATTCTTTTTCTGTGACACCAGGGAAGAACCTATTTCCAGACTGGTCATCTCTACTAACAGTGTTAAATGTCTCCTTGCCCCAACCTCACTTTATTTTAACCCGTGCTGTATGTTTGCCCTTAAAGCACAGAGAGTATGGTGTGTGTAAATCCTTAGGTAAGAAGAAAAGCAATGGTGGCTGTAGATCTTATGGAGGTGGTGGACCTTGAGATGGGGCTTGAAGGAGATGCGTAGGCAGAGATGCAGGTGAGCATTCAAGGCAGGAAGACAGGGTTCCCGGCCTTCCTCTTCCATAAACATGACGTAGGTAAAGTCTGACTTGCCAGCCCACATCTTGTTCAATGAGGCATAGAGAACAGTCAATTCTCAGTGAACATTGCAAACCTCAGTTGACTCCTCGCCTTTTCGGAGCTATAGCACTCGTTCTAACTTTCCTGTTAGGAGACTTGGGTTTGCCCTCTCTCCACGGATGCCTGGGGCCATGAGAGCCTTTCTCTTAATTGTTGCTGTCTTCCTTCTTGCTCAGATCTTCTCAGGTAAGAGGGAAAGCCTTACAGAAGGAAGGATGGCAGTCTGTTCAGGATCTGTCTTTTGAGAAGAAAGCTGGGCCTTTAGGAAAGTGTACAACTCACCCCATAGTTTAAAAAGAAGCCGAGATGAGTGAGTTACTGGAAATCCTTCCCTGAGCTCAGACACAGGACAATGGGGCCCCACTGACCCAGACATCTCTAACCAGAGATAATGCAGTTAATTTTCCTAAAAGATCTACAGAGGGTCCAGACTTCTTTTCTTTTAAAGCCATTTTCTTCTCTGCAATCTCCCACCAGCTCCAGGTTATGTTAAAGCGAATGCTGGGAAATGGGAGGAAAATCTCAGAGGCAAATTCCAGACATGCTTGTTCATTTAGGGAAGTACAGCCTTTGTTGCCTCGATGGAACTGAACATATGGCAACAGGTTGTTAACAGTCTCTTTTTACATGTCTCTCTAAATTAGGGGTGTCGAACTCAATCAGAGAAGGGGCCAAAATCTAAAATCCAGCCTAAATCGCTGGCCGAATGGTTTACTGAACAGTCATAAACTGTCATTGTGATGGAAACGCAGCGGAGTGCAGTGATGACAGCGCGGTGCGGGCCACATTGCAAGGCCTGGCGGAACGGTTTTGGCCCGCGGGCCTTGTGTTTGACACATGTGCTCTAAATTGTCCAAATCTCCTGATCTCGGATTATTTTGGACTTTCTTTCTAGCTCTCACACACTCATGGAAATTACATAATTTAAACCACTGGTATCTTGATTAGTTCACTTTTAAGTTCTGAGTCCTTTAAAATGGCCTCTATTTGCTCAACACCCTAAGAACCCTTTTTGTCCATCCTCTCCACAACTGTCTATCACCCCTGTTATGACGCCGTTCCATGCACAGGTATGAACTCCTGCACTTCCTTATCACACAGTTGGGCCTAATGAACCGAGAGATATTGAATGTGCACTCACCACTCATAAGAGATTCTTCATAGAACTATAATAAAGACAGGTAGTAGGATGGAAGTAAACATATAATTAGAGCATGACCTTTGCCTTTAATTTGCTTGATGTTTTATTGGTTTATTGTTTCTGTGTTGGTCAAAAATAGGTTGCCTGTAACAGTAAATAGCATCTGGTAAATTTAAAATGGATTAAGTGAATGTCCAGGGCAGGAGGATGTGCAGAATACTGTCATAGATGTAGAAGCTTGGTCCTTGCTCTGGGATAGGAATGGCTTCCTGGGAGGTGGTATTTCCATCACTCTTTTGAAAGCAGCTGGGAGTAAAAATAAAGACCAGAGCCAAGAACAATGTCCTCGTATTTCACAGTCTCCTTTGCAGAATCAAGTTACTTATCTCATGCCCCCAGTTTCTTTCCCTGGGGGTCACACTGTGCACCCAGGCCAGGGAATCAAATTTTAAGCTGTCTTCTCCACCTCCTTTCATCAGGACGCCAATTCCTCAAGCGCTCCCTACCCCTCACTCAGCTCAGGCACATTTGAATTCCCCACAAGCATAGAGTGGGTACAAATTAGGACCACTGCCCCAGAGAATCTCAGAGTCAGAAGGGAGCTTGATCAATACATGAGGCAACAGACAGCCACAATTATGCCAAGATGTTGGAGGTTGACCTCACTTCCAGTCCTCACGAGCTTATGAACTCTGCTTTCATTTCCTTTCTTTCTTTTTCTTTTTTCTTTTTTATGTCAATTCAGGTCCTCTGTTCTTTTTATTTTTATTTATTTATTTTTTAATATATTTTATTGATTTTGTACAGAGAGGAAGGGAGAGAGATAGAGAGCTAGAAACATCGGTGAGGGAGAGTCATCGATCAGCTGCCTCTTGCACACCCCCTACTGGGGATATGCCCGCAACCAAGGTACATGCCCTTGACCGGAATTGAACCCGGGTCCCTCAGTCCCCAAGCCGATGCTCTATCCATTGAGCCAAACCAGTCTCGGCCCATTTCCTTTCTATAAATGGTAATGACAACAGGGTTGTTTATAAGACAAAGGCACCTGCTATATTAATTAAGGCCAACTTGTTTTACTAAAGAAAGTTTAAAATAGAGTGACTAAAAAGACAGTTTGTTTCCCTTTTGTGTCAAAGTCTAAAAATAAGCTCACCTGGCTGGGTAGAAGGCTCTTGCCCATTAAGTCAAATTGGCAATAGGGAACGAGGGAGAAAGGTCAACTCGCCATCCTTAAACCGCTATTTTATCTGGTTTTAAAGATGCTCTAACAGGAAAAGCTAAAAGTTAAGTCAAGAACACGATGAAAAAATGACCTGGAAGCATCTGTCCAATTCTGTGGCGTTGATCCACACGGGAACTGGTGTCTTTAGTTAAGTTTCCACCTGTCCAGCTAAAACCCAGGGGTCCCGTTACTGAAAGTCTAAAAGGAAAATACTCATATCCTGTGTGTATCCGTAAACTGCTTTCACACTCTGTGCTCGGATAGGGTCACCTGTTATTATTATATTCTTTTCACTGCGCTTGTAATTTTTGCCCCGATTCACTCTGTAAACACATTATGCATGTTTCATGTCAGCTGATGTGGGGAAGCACGGGACTTGGTTGGAATGTCTGTGAGGAAGATTCTCTGAAAGGTCGGGGCCTCTGAGGGGACCTTGCTGAAGGCGACAGCCCCTGCTTCGACTTTTCCAAACAAGTCCGACCCCCGGAGTGTTTGGCTGGAATCTCTCTGTTTAGTCTTTAAAGACCTGACCTTGTAGAAGCATGTGCTTTCTTAAGGATGCTTACCTGCTGATTGTATCCAGAGGCTAATTTTAGTTCAAGCTGTTATGACAATAGACAATGAGGCAGGCGATCAGGGTACTTGGTGGCAACAGCCAAGCGGTGCCTTAGCCTCTCTTTCACGGAAACGTGTCAGAGCATCTGCCCATCCGTTGCTCAGAGTCTGCCAGCCAGATGACTGTTAGACTTCAGTGATCTATGACTCCCAGATCCCCTTCAGCTTTGGGCTGTGTACACATTCCCCTTACTTTGAGCAGACATCCAAGTCTTTGCAGTTTCTCCCGATGGTTTGAGTTCTCACTGGGCCATGAAGAAGCCTAATGTCTCGTTTGTGTAACAGCTCAAAGGCACCTTATCTGCCCAGAGCCGCTCTTTCCAAGGAGAAGCCGGCTTCCTTGGAGGGTAACTTCAGTGTTCTCATCTCTTTCTCCTGAGAACACATATTCCCCATTTTCCCTGTCACTCCTCCTTGAAATATTTTCATTCTCTTCAGCTTTGTCTCTTTGTTCTGGATGAACACACGTTGCTTGTGTTGCTCTAAAGTTGCTTGCTGGGCTAAAGACACTACTCTGCTGCCCCTCTTTACTGAGCTGGTTGCTACGACCCTTTTATGCTTGAACCCCAAGCTGTGAAACTCCACAACTCTGTGCCTACTTGCTTGTAATGTAAATAGCACAGTCTTCACTGTTTGCTACATATCAGAGACTACTAATTTGGAGACATTAAAAAATCATTTATTGGAAAGAACTGTTTACTGAAACTAGAAAATATATTGTTTCCCTCCCAGGAACAAAAATTCTGTTGCCTATTCCCTAGATGTGATTAGGACAGAGGGAACTCTTTGTTGTTTGGTTTTCCTAAATGAATATCATGTCAGGACTCCACATTGACTTTCAGGGACCTGAGCTCAGACACAGCTCTCTGGTGAAATGGTTTGTCAGAGATTTATGCTCTGACTCCAGGAGGTTCCTAATGGGGAATTCTGTATTTGGCCTGGTTGATGTAAGCTTGTCTTCCAGGAATTACCGTATTTTTCGGACCATAAGACGCACTTTTTTCCCCCCAGAAGTGGGGGAAAAAAGTCCCTGCGTCTTATGGTCCAAATATAGCCTACACATATACTTAAAAAAAAAAAAAGTTTTTTTACTTGCCCGGCTCTGTGTGGTCTCTGTGTGCTTGCCCGGCTCTAAAATGGTTCTAAATGCTGCTGTTTACTTTACAGGGTTGATTACATGTGTTTATGACTGTGATGTTGGGTTTTAATGCACATAAAATATTTTAGGACACTATTTGTTTCAGAATCTTTTTTTCTTCATTTCCCTTCTCTAAAAACTGGTGCGTCTTATGGTCCGGAGCGTCTTATGGTCTGAAAAATACGGTAGTTACTGGGTAACTGAAGACTATTTTCTTTCTTCTCTTAGCCAGGGGAGGACCTAAAAGGCATATCCGTTGTGCAGAGATGGCTGGTCGCTGTGAGATCGAATGCCTTACCTTTGAAGATAAGCTTGGGGGCTGCAGATCTGAACTAACTCCTTTTTGCTGCATAAAGAGGAAAAGGAATTGAACACTAAGCAGCAGCTGCAGAAATGAAAACGGTGGAGGCGCTGGCCGCTGTGAGCTCAGTGCCCCAGTGCTCTCTGGGTCTTTGCACATTCTGGATTCACTGAAGCAGTCTGTCCAGTGCCCGATCCTGCAAGGAAATGCCGTTTCTAGGCCATGAGCTTCTCTTCGTCAGCCCTCATCTTCCTCCTCATCACACCTCAGGCTCCTGTGTGCCCTCTTCCACTCCCATGGCTTCAGTCTGACCTAGTGACCCAACTCACCACTTCTCTGGCTCCAAGCACCCTTCCTACCCCATGCTGTGTGTTGTGCAGCCTTCTGCCTGCTTTTGCCAGACTCCCTCCCTGGCCTGCTAGTTCCTGCAGTGCCCTGCATGCCAGGCATTTGGAGTCCTGGTTGGCTGTTTCATATATATACACATATACACTAGAGGCCCAGTGTACAAAATTCATGCACAGATGGGATCCCTAGGCCTGGCTGGTGACCAGGCTGATCTGTGGGGTGACCATCAGGGCCTGGTGCCACATGCTCATCTGCTCTACCATCCTGCCACAGTCCCACTCTCGTCAGGGCCCGTCAGGGCCGGCAGTGCCTCCACTGCCACCTGCTGGCAGTACCATGTTGCCAACGCCTGCCATGTTCTGCACTGGCCCCTGATGGTAGCGCATGTCTAATTCCTGGTCAGTTGAACTCTTGCCCATGGGGACAATTTGTATATTAGCCTTTTATTATGTAGGATTTCAGAGAGAGGAAGGGAGAGGGGGAGAGAGATAGGAACATCAATGATAAGAGAGAATCATGGATCGGCTGCCTCTTGTGTACCCTCTACTGGTGATCAAGCTGGCATCCCAGGTATGTGCTCTTGAGCAGAATCAAAACAGGACCCTTCAGTCCTCAGGCTGGTGATCTATCCACTGAGCAACACCAGCTAGGGCTGGGCAGCTGTTTTTATTTCCTGTTCTAGTTCCGGTAGGACTGTGCTCCCAGGGCAGTAGGAGTTGGCTCTAGGCTCCTGCTCCCTCTGGATTCTCAGTGATCCCCTCAAAGGGACTGGCAGCACCCACACTCTCACCCCTGGGCAATAAGAAACCCTGCTTTGCTGTGCACCTGGCTCTCCACCCCTGCCCTCCTGGTCCGGGTCTCCTCTGAAGACTGAGTGCTGGCCGCAGGTGCTCCACTCCTTTGCTCTCTGGTCACAGAGTACTCCTTCTGCTCACGGGTCCTCCAGCTCTGAGGTCTGAGCACCCTGCATGGTGCCCCAGGCTCAGGAGCAACCCAGCTGCACCCACCACCTGCCTCAGATGCCTTCCTAAATCACACAATTCACTCAACAAATAAATCTACGAAAGTGCTTTATCAATATTTGCAAATTGTGTGGTATTGTTCCCCTCCCCCTCTGTCCTCACTGACATTGTTCTAGCTCAGCAGCTGTAGCCCCCACTGCTTACTTGTCCATTGATAAGGACACGTTGAGGGGAAATGAACAAAATGGCTCACCTTCTTTCTCCAGGTATAGAAACTTAGACTTTCGTGGGAAATACAGGTGTGTGTCCAGCAACATACAATGTGGCAAGTTTTAAACATATATATTATTGATTTCAGAGAGGAAGGGAGAGAGAAAGAGAGAGAGAAAGAGAGAGAGAGAGAGATCAATGGAGAATCATTGATTGTCTGCCTCCTGCATGTCCCACAGTGGGGATTGAGTTCCCAACATGGGCTTATGCTCAACAGGAACCAAACTGTGACCTCCTGGTTCATAGGTCCACACTCAACCACCAAGCCATGACTACTGGCCAATTTGGCAAGTTTTAGAACGTTCTGGGAGAACTATGGAATTCAAAGCAGGCGTGGGGATGATGGATTCTGACTGGCGTTATTGGAGCATGCAGAAAGTGCACAGACACAGTGTCCTGTCCTTGTTTAAGCCAATTGCTGTATCAACTCACCCTGAATCACGGTAACTGAAACCAAAGGGGTGTCACTGATAAATGTCCACTTTACTGCAGAGATATTGGTAGCTTATGTTCCCATTTGACAATTATTTTCATATAAAATGGGCACTTCCATGATTCTAGAGAACTGAGCTTCTAAAACAATGAGGACTCTCTGTCCCCGCTTGAAAGCCATTCTGGTTCTATGGGACCCTCTGTCCCTGGATGTCCCGAATGAGGTACTAAGATGTCCTCATTCCATAACAAAGGCATCCCACTGGCCACAGGAGGCGCCCGCAGCTGCCTGTCTCTATGGGCACCACCGCCCATGAGAACTGTTGTATCTATCCTTTGCCACTTTCTTCTTTTTGAACCAAGTCTCAGGTAACAAAAACAAGTTTATATCAGCCTTGGTAAGTACAGAAAATGCCTCATCCAATGGAGCTGGCTCAGGCATTGTCTCCACACCTACAGGCCTGTGTCTGCTGCCCATTTGGATGTGAGGTAATGACACCAGGAGGCAGTTGACTCCATAAGGAGCTGTTGTGTTATGAAGAAAGGCCTCCATTCTGGGAAATCCTGAAATCCCCTGGCCGTGCCCTGTCTGCATCGTTGTTTGGCAGCTCCTGATGTTGGAGGAAGCATTTGAGAAATGTTCATGGATCCCAAGTCCAAGGGTGTGTGTTCCAGTCAGACAGATGTTAGGGCCACCCCTGAGCAGTTGTGGGCAGGAGACTGTTCCCCTGCTGGCCACCCTCCCACCCACCCACCCTGCGCCAGGCCAGAAGCCCCCAGCTGACGTGGTGCGTGGGTCGTGGGAGCGTGCTGGCACTTCCGTGCCTGTGGGGCTTCTCCGAGTGGCGTGGCGTGTCCCAGCAGGTGGCGGGTGCCTTTCCCTCTGAGGTTGTGATCCGTTGTGTTTGCCACATGTTCTGTTCAATTACATGAACGTTTCATGCTCTGGACACCTCGTGCTTATTCACCCTGAGCACTGCCTGTCGCTGTAGCTAGCGGTCCCCAACCAGCATTGCACAGCATGGGTGTGCAAACCCAGGCATCACAGACATTGTATCTCGTGTCTCTGTGTTACATGCAAGGTCGAAGGGCCATCTCTGCCATCTGCCTTGACCTGATGGTGAGGTTGTGGGAACAGGAGCTGCCCTGGGGGTGGCAGTGGACAGACATAAGCACAGGAACCCTGACGCCCTCTGTGTGGCACAGGGACACTTTGGAATAACCTCTCTCTCTCTCTCTCTCTCTCTCTCCCTCTCCCTCTCCCTCTCTCTCATGCTCGTGGCTTCCTTACATTCACCTATGTTTCCTCTATAGTCATGTGGGCCTGTGGATGGCAGGGGGAAGCCGGGGGCAGTATTGGACCATGCAGACCGGAAAGGAAATTGGGGACTTGCTGATCTTCGCCCCCATGGAGGCAAACGGACTTTCTCCTTGGCCAGACCAAGGGGAAAGAAACCTTGGAAACTCAGGGTGGATTACACTAAAATGAGAATCACTCGTTCTCCTGCCCACGTCTCAGAAAATTCTTTTCTTGGGATGTCACAGCACCTCATGCCAGGAGCAGCAGGTGGGGACGGCCCTCTCCCTTCGTTGGCATTGACCTTAGGGGCTGGGTAACTGTGTGACCGGGGCTGTCCGTGCTCTGTGGGATGGAGAGCAGTATCTCTGGCCTCCAACCACAGTTCTTTAAATAATTCAACTGGCCCTAGCCGGTTTGGCTCAGTGGATAGAGCACTGGCCCAAGGACTAACAGGTCTCAAGGTCAATTCCAGTCAAGGTCACATACCTTGGTTGCAGGTTCCTTGGCCCTGGTTGGGTGTGTGCAGGAGGCAACCAATCAATGTAACTCTCAGATCAATGTTTCTCTGTCTCTTCCTCTCCCTTCCGCTCTAAAAATCAATAGGAAAATATCCTCAAGTGAGGATTAAAACAACAACAAATAAAAACAAAAAAATCAATGGGCCACATTTATCTGACTCTATTTCTGGGCCCTTTTCTGCGTCCCACTGGTCTGTGTACCTTCTCTTTTGCCAACACTACGCTGTTGGGGTAACGTAGCTCTATAGTAAGTCTGGAAATAAAGTCCTCTGCATTCATCTACCTTGTTTTTCTTTTTCCAACCATTTTGGCTAGACTTGGTCCTTTGTCTTGGCATATATGCGCTGGAACCATGTTGTCTAGATGTATAAAAACGCCTGCTAGGATTTTGATGAGGGTGGGGCTGAATGCAGACACTAACTGGGGAAGCATTCACATCTTCACATCGAATCTTCCAGCTTATGACCATAGGAAATCTCTGTATTTATTTATATGTTCTCTTATTTATTCCATCAATATTTTATTATTTTTAGGATATAGAGCACATACATATTTTGTTAGATTTATACTTACTGTTTTATATGTTGGTGCTCTTGTAAGTGGGACTTTTTTTGAATTCCAGCTGTTTGTTGCTTGCATATAGAAATACCATTCATAGTTTAAGTGCGATGTTAGCTCTGGGCTGTTTGTAGAGTTTTTACCAGGAACGTGTGTTTAGTTCTGACAAACGCGTTTTCTGCATCTACCGCGGGCCCAGGCATGGTGAGTCACTTTTTTTTCTACTAGGGTGGTGAGTCACAGCTGTGGATGTTTGAATGTGGTGGCAACCTGTGTCCTTTTTCTATGTCTCTGGATTCTCGTTGCCAGTATCTGCGTCTACTTTTCATCCGTGTGGAATTGGGCCAGGAATCCGCAGCTTCTTGTCATAGCTTTGATTTCAGCGGCCGGTGATGCTGGCATCGTTCGCGTGGTGTGGGGAGTGCTCCCTGAAATGAGGTGGAAAGTGTCCTCTTCTACTCTCCGGAAGAGACTGTGTAGAATTGGTATAAACCCCCACTCCATCCCCCACCCCCCACCCCCTCCTCCAGGAGCCTGTGCTGACCGAGAGGCAGGAATGGAAGCCGGAGCCTGCTTCTCCCGAGGCTCCGCCCTCCCTGCAGCCCCGGTCAGGGGGCCCTGGGTGGCCCTTCTTTCCTCAGTTCCCAGCAGAATTCACTTAAAATTAACAAGATCCGGCCTGGCCGGCCTGGCTCAGAGGTTGAGCGGCAACCTATGACCCTGGAGGCCCCAGGATTGAACTCAGTAGATTGTGACCTGATCTACGGTAATGGAACCGGTGAGCTCCTGGCTCATGGGTCTGATGCTCAACCACTGAGCCACACTGGCTGGGCAAGTATCAACGTCTACCAAATTCTGTCCAATGCGATATTTGGGGTATACTCATAATTTAAAAAAAAAATGTTTTGTTGTTCATCCGAAGCTTCGATTGAACTCGGTGTCCCGCTTTTTCTGAGGTTTCACCTAGGGGTTTATCTGACGACCCTCGCCCTCCAACAGCTGCCATCCCAGGGCCTGGCAATGACTTCTGAGCACTGGCCTTGACCCTGGGGATCACTCCCCAGGGGGCGAGGCTCGGAGAGGGGGCACGGCTCCGGTGGGGCCGGAACCCTGGTCTCCTGGCTCCTAGGACACCAGGAACAGACGCACGTTCTCCCTCCCGAACAAATGTAACTGTATGGCCCACAGCCCAGGAGCACGATGCCCGTTGTGGCTGGCTGCAGCCGTGCCAGGGCCTGCGGTGGCTCCTGGGGAAGGAGGTGGACCCAGGGTGAGGCCCACAAGCCCACCACCCCACCGAGCCCGCGCCCACCGAGGCCCTCTCTCTCTCGCTTCGCCTCCTCTGAGGCCGGGCTGGCTTCGTGCTTGGAAGATTTCCCTTCAAAAGGCTTTTCTGTCCCTTTCTCAAGAGGCGCCCAGCTTGGGGGGTATTATGTAGCCTCCGTCTCCTCCCCTCTTCGGCAAGATCACTTGGGGACCAAAGGCCACCTCCTTCTGCTGAGCAGCCCCGTGGGGGGCAGGGGAGGATTGGGGGGGGGGCTGACAGGCCGTGTCCCTGGAGTGGGCCGTCCTCCCCCAGCCCCCAGTGACGCTTGCTCTCCCTCTCCACAGCTGCCCATGACGGGAGGAGCCTTCATGGACTCGCCCAATGAGGACTTCAGCACCGAGTACTCGCTCTTCAACTCCTCCACCAACATCCCGCGGCGTCCGGCTGCCAGGGCCCGCCTGAGGAGCCAGCCCGCTCCTCCTCCGACGCCGTCCTGCTGTGGATCGCCGTCATAGCCACGCTGGGCAACATCGTGGTGGTGGGCGTGGTGTACGCCTTCACCTTCTGAGGCCGGCTCTGCGGGCGGGGCGGGGCGGAGCGCCCACGGCCCGGGACCAGGAGTGCCCACTGGGCCAGGGCCCCCCAGCGGCAGCCACCGGGCGTCTGGAACTGCCCCAGCGCCGTCACTTCACACCCCCGCCGACCTGAAGCCCCTGCGGGAGCGCCCAGCCCCCGGGCGCAATGGGGCCAGGCTGCCGAGGGGCAGGGCGGGGACGTGGTGAGGCTGCACCCCAAGAACAAGAAGCTCCAGGGGGCCGCCCCTTGGGCTCCCAGCACAGATCTCGCAGGGCGAGGGCTCCCGGGCAGCACATAGCCGCCTAGCTGTCTGGTCTCCATGCCACCTCGTCCGTCACGCCTGGGGGCGGGCTGCCGGAAGAGGGCCCCCTCAGAGTCTGAGTGTCCCCACCCCCTCTCAGCCCCTGGGATACGGGTGGGGGCTGCGGGAAGGGCCTTGGAACGTTCCTCGTGTGACTTGCAAACAACCCCTTTGTCCCCAGACACGGCCTTAGGAGACTCCAAAGCCGCGGGCACCCCAAGGAGGGGGAGGCCGCTGGAGACACGGGGGAGGTGGTGGTTTTCACCTATGGGTGGCCCTCTTCTTTCTGAAAAGAGGAGATGGCACCTTCCCACCGAGATATGCAGATATGCGCCGGGCCAGGCCCCGCGATAAGATGTGTGTCCTTCTCCCTGAAACCGGAGAGGGAAGGCGAGCAGGGCCCGCCCACCCAGGCAGACATGGGGGCCAGTGTGGTCTGGCCCGCACGGAGGGGCCAGGTCTGAGGCTCCCGCTGAGCCCCGCCTCCAGCTGGCTCCTGCCTTCTCAGCCGCCCTCGGGGTCCGAGCCCAGAGCATTGATCCACAAAGTTTCTGAACTGCGGGCCAGCCTAGTGCTGCTCAACGGAGGACACTTTTGTCCCCCAGCACCGTGGCAATGTCTGCAGGAACCCTGGTTTTCACAGCCCGCAAGGGGGGGGGGGGTGTCATCTGCTGGGATCCAGCCGCTGACCAGTCCCGCAACAGAACCCTCTGGCCCCAAACACCCGTGCTGCCAGCGAGGCTGGGAAACCCGAGGAGGCCGTCCCATCTGATCCCACACCAGCATCTCCCCAAGGTCCCCTCTGCCCTTTGGTGAGTCATCAGATGAGTGTGAGCTCTTCAGAGCAAAGCAGCCGCCATGGAGAAAACCCTCTGACGGCGGGGGAGGGGGGAGGCCCTGAGCCATCCCACGCCCCCACCTACTAACGACCCTGAGGGACCTGGCCTCCCCCAGGTCTCAGGAGCAGGCGCATGGGAAAGCCTCGAAGGGGTGGAATGGGGTGCCTGACCGCCTCTGGGCGAACCCACATCTCTCACTCCTGACCCTCCCCTGCCGCCCTACTTCCCCAGCCATAGGCTCCCCCTTCTCCCCAAAGTTCTACAGAAACCATATTCTTGTGACTAGCCGCCTCCGGTCCCAGTCCCTCCCCGAGAACCGGAGTGTGTCTGGTTTCTTAATGTTTTCATAACCACCTTGTGATGTGAGCCTCCGGCTGAATAAAGGAAGACACTGGAGCCGTTGTTCTCCGTCCTCGCTGCCCCTCCCCTGCTCGGAGGAAATGGAGGCCGTTTCTTGTGTGGGCTCCCACGTGCACCTTGGGGTCGGACCGTCTGGCGTCCTGATGTGAGGCTGGGGCGGAAGCACCGTGTCCCTCGGCTGCCGGCGCTGGCCCTGCCCCCGGGTTGTCTGCTGTGATCATTCAGCGGAAGGAACGTGTTTGAGTCCTCCCTGTGCGTTATCCCTGCCCGTCCCCGGGCGTCCCCGGCACCCCTGCGCCTTCCCATCCTCGGCCTGTAGTAAGTCCCAGGAGCGCTACTCACCTGCCCATCTCCCGGTTCCTCCCCCCACCCCCCTTCTGAGTCACCTGAGAGCCAGCCCCTGCGCCCAGCCCAGCGCCTGGCTCACAGAAAACACCTGCTGGGCATTCAGGGAATGAGTGAGCGAGTGAATGAATGACAGCTGTGATACCCGCCCAGGCGGGGCAGTGAGTGTGCAGCCCTCACTGGGTGTTCGGTGCCCTCCCGAACTCATCACACACAGTGACCCCCTTGCTCACAACCTGTATCGGGTTGGCACGCTGTTAGCTGGCCTGTACAGATGAGGAAACTGAGGCACAGGAAGGTTTTTCACCAAAACCATGTCGCTGGTGAGTGGCAAGACCAGGACTGGAATCCAGGATTGACTCTGTGTCCACCTGATGGTGGCTGTAAGTGCCCCCTCAGCATTTGTGGGGCATGGACTGTCGGGGGCCATGCCAGGACCGGGGTGCTGGGCCAGTGAGCAGCCCCTACCCCAGAACACATTGTGGAGAGAGGGGCACAGATAATGCCATCGTCAGGGGTTTCATGTGCAGCACATGTGACCCCCATAGTGGGCTCTGCCCCAGGTCCCTTCCGAAGAACCCACACCAGGCCCCAAAGGAGGTCCGCCATGGGGCCAGGACCCACTGAAGCCGGAGCGGAGGGGGCAAGGGCTGCCCAAATCAGTGGCATATGCAGGAGCAGCTCATGGAGCTTGGACCCAAAGCTCGGGGTCCCAGCTTAGAGACTGGGCATCCTAAATGAGAGGAGGGGCCCGCCTCTGGGCAGGGCAGGAGTGTGCCAGTCCCGAGATTCATGGCCCAAGGTCAAGGGTGTTATGACCAAGAAGCCTTGGGCTGCAGATGTGCCCCCCACAAAGAAAGCCAGAGGGAGATTCTTCAGAAGGCGGCAACCACAGCCCAGTGCTGCTGTTCACATTTCCAGAGGCAACCGTGAGGCCAGTCCCTACCAAGCATGGCCCCTGCTCCCTACTGGCACCCCCTCACCCCTTCCCCCACCCCAGCTGGCCTTCATAGTAAACCTCTGGCTTCACGGATGCTTAGGGTCACTCTACCTGCTGCTGCCAGTGAGACTGGGTGTTTGAATGGTTTGGGGTGGGTTTCCCGGAGCAGACTGTCACACTCAAACGCGGGGCCCGTACATTTATAAATAACATGTCAGACAACCCGGCTCTTCCCTCTGGACCAGGGGCCGCTTGAGGGGGAGGGGCCAGTGTGCTCCTCTCTCCTGGACAAGCCTGCCTGTCCCACAAGGGGGCAAAGACCCCCTTGGGGTCACCCTGTGTCCCCAGCCCAGGCATGGCACAGCCTCATCCTTCTCAAGGTGGGAGGAGCTGGGAGGGCACAGGCAGCCAGGCCTGGTGGATGCCCCTCCCCCTCACCTCTGGGAGGGGACAGAGACCAGCCCCTAGTGGCCTGGAGCCCAGCCCAAGGGGAATTTTCCATTGGGCCTCATCGGACCCCAACTACTCAGGCTCCAGCGGGGAGCTGGCTGAGCAGGAGCGGAGATTAATATTTATAGAAGCCGCTGCCGGGGACTTTTCTGCAAACCACACAAATAACGTCAACTGCCACGGTAACGGCAACCAGCGCCGACGGGTGCTGCAAAGCACTTTCCAACCAGCTTTGACCTCTGGCTGGTGCCCTCCCGGTAACACCTGCGGCCCTACCACCACCTGTCCGGCCGGGGCGCTGGGAAGCTCAGGAACCAGGCAGGGCCCCTCCTCATTGTCTTGGAGGCCAGGCGGGCGGGGGGGGGGGGGGGGGGGGGGGTTACCAAGCTCAGCTGGAGACAACAGGGTGTGCGTGTGGACATGGGGGCCTGGGGCCAGGGTGAGGGAATGTGAGGAGCTGCTCCCTGGCGGGCAGGCAGCCCGGGTCAGAGGCCAAGTCTCCAGCTTTTAGGAAAGAAGACTGAACCTCTTGGACTCCTCTGTTCAATACTCGCTGACTGAGAGCCTACTGTGTGCCACGCATGAGTCCAGATACTCGGGGCACACATGTGAGCAAAAGAAATAATTAAATAATGCCATATGTGCAATGTAATAAGAAATATAGTGCCTATTATAGCCCTGCGTTGTATACTGAAGATTTGCTCAGAGAGTAGCTCTTATGTTAATGCTCTCACAACAAAAGGATAAACAACACGGAGAGTGGCCCATAGATTCAGAGAGCAAGCTGATGCTCAGTCTAGAAACCCGTTCACAAGCCTGTCCAATCCAGAAAACGCCAGTGCATTTCTTTCATTCCTAAAAATTGCCCCCGGGGCACCATCTCTCATCCCACCTGGAAAACCACAGGGGCCGCAGCCAGCAGGGGGCAGTGTGGCATTGGAAACATGAACAGGCCAAGGCACCAACTGGGCTGGGTGATGGCAGCCATCCCTGTGGCTTCCTGCCTGAGCAATGCCCGCTGCAGGAGGCACCAGCAGACACTCCGGAGGGCTACCCTTCAATGGCTGTGGCCCCACCCGGGGACTGGCCCTAAGGGGCAGAGGCAACGGATCAAAAAGTTTTCACAAGCTGAAAGCGGTTTGGCTCAGTGGATAGAACATCAGCCTGTGGCATGTACCTTGGTTGTGGGCACACCCCCCCCCCCCCCCCCCCCCGTAGGGGGTGTACAGGAGACAGCTGGTCGATGTTTCTCTCTCATCCATGTTTCTAGCTTTCTATCCCTTTCTCTCTGTAAAAAAATCAATAAAATATATTTTTAAACACACACACACACTCAAAAAAACGTCCTCGCATGTATCCAGACCTGCCCCACCAAGTAAATGGGGGTCCTGGCGGAACCCAGCCCTCGGGCCCCCTCTCTGCGGGCCTGGGCAGGACTGCCTTGAATCAATACGGCGTCTTATTAAAGTATGACACACAGTCAGAAAAATGGCCTGGCAGCCCCTGAGGCCTCCTCGTCCTAAGGCTCCAGCAGTCGGGCCTTCCGAGCCCGGGCACAGCGGCTAGGGCTCAGCCCCAAGTCACCCAGCTCCGTTTCCTGGTGGACTCACTGGAACCAGCCCTTCTTCCCTCCCCAGCAGAGCTCCCTCCCCAGGGGCAGCGCGGGAGTGGGTCCCGCCCTGGGGACAGACAGTGAGGAACAGAGAAACAGGAAGACGCTTCCACTACCTCCTCGCGGACAGGAGCCCATCAGTCCTGGGACCACCATGGTGAACACCGCCATTTCCCTGCTGCTCATTCCGTGCTGCCTGCTGCGCCCAGCCGCCTCCGGCCAGCAGGGGGCGACCACAGGCTCCTCGCAGTGCACCGCCCACCGCGTTCTGCCCGGAAGTCCCGCCCCTCCCAGAAGTCAGCTGCAGGTGCTCAGAGACTGCAGCTTCCTTGCAGCTGGAACTGTGTGACCCTAGTGCCCTCAGGCAGCGCGGGGCCAGGGGGCCTCGAGGCAGAGGTGGGCCTGGGGGCGGCAGGCGGGCCCTGAGGTGGCTGAGGCCGGGGAGGAGCCGTGCCTGCGGCCTCGGAGGGCAGCCCTACCGAGGGGAGCAGCGCTCACTGGGGAGTCAGTCAGCTCCTGCGGGGCCCTGGGGCGTGGGCTCCTGGTCCTCCAGGTCCTCCAGGCATCGGCCCGCTCTGCTGCTCCAGAGGCCGAGGGGGCCCCTCTGAGTCTGGGTTTGTTTGTGAGGAAGCCGCCTCCTCACCTGCCAGGCCGCCCTCCCGCAGAGGCCGATGGAGCCCAGGCCGCTCTGCACCATGTGGGCCGCTCGGGGCACAGCTCCGGGGCGTTCCCGGCCCAGGGCCTTGGTGTGGGACCGGATCCTCCTCAGCCCGGGGCCTCCCTGTGGGACCGGATCCTCCTCAGCCCGGGGCCTCCCTGTGGGACCGGATCCTCCTCAGCCCGGGGCCTCCCTGTGGGACCGGATCCTCCTCAGCCCGGGGCCTCCCTGTGGGACCGGATCCTCCTCAGCCCGGGGCCTCCCTGTGGGACCGGATCCTCCTCAGCCCAGGGCCTCGGTGAGGGACCAGATTCTCCTCAGCCCAGGGCCTCCCTGTGGGACCGGATCCTCCTCAGCCCGGGGCCTCCCTGTGGGACCGGATCCTCCTCAGCCCGGGGCCTCCCTGTGGGACCGGATCCTCCTCAGCCCGGGGCCTCCCTGTGGGACCGGATCCTCCTCAGCCCAGGGCCTCGGTGTGGGACCGGATCCTCCTCAGCCCAGAGCCTCGGTGAGGGACCAGATTCTCCTCAGCCCAGGGCCTCCCTGTGGGACTGGATTCTCCTCAGCCCAGGGCCTTGGTGTGGGACTGGATCCTCCTCAGCCCAGGGCCTCCCTGTGGGACCGGATCCTCCTCAGCCCAGGGCCTCGGTGTGGGACCGGATCCTCCTCAGCCCAGGGCCTCCGTGTGGGACTGGATCCTCCTCAGCCCAGAGCCTCCCTGTGGGACCGGATCCTCCTCAGCCCAGAGCCTCGGTGAGGGACCAGATTCTCCTCAGCCCAGAGCCTCGGTGAGGGACCAGATTCTCCTCAGCCCAGGGCCTCCCTGTGGGACCGGATTCTCCTCAGCCCAGAGCCTCGGTGAGGGACCAGATTCTCCTCAGCCCAGGGCCTCCCTGTGGGACTGGATTCTCCTCAGCCCAGGGCCTTGGTGTGGGACCGGATCCTTCTCAGCCCAGGGCCTCAGTGTGGACCGGATCCTCCTCAGCCCGGGGCCTCGGTGTGGGACCTGACCTTCTCAGCCCAAGGGTTTGGCTCACACACAAAGTCACTATCAGGGAGTAAAAGCCACGGACCCGATCACCTGCTGCAGGTCAGGCGTCCTCTGGACGTGTGCCCAGGAGGTCACTGCCCACTGGGCCCTTCAGCCTTCCTTGCGACAGGACGGACACCGGAAGTGACGCCAGGGGCACCATGAGCTCCAGGTGTGTGGTGCCAGGAGCAGCCTCGTGGGACCCAGAGTGTGTCCCAAGCCCACGGTCCCTCATGGAGCTGCTGCTGGATCCTTCAGCCATCAGGTCTCTGCAGATATGGGAGTCCCGCCGGAATTACCATGTGTGCTCATGCAACTCTAGCAACATGGATGGTATTGCTCCTTTTCAGTGCTCTGCTAAGTTATATTTTATATGAAGATGTCCAATACATTTGAGAAAATTGTACTTGAGTCAATCCATTCCTGTGTTGATAACATTCCAGCATAGAATTTTATACATGCATTTTTTTCTCTTTTTTAAAATATATTTTATTGATTTTTTACAGAGAGGAAGGGAAAGGGATAGAAAGTTAGAAACATTAATGAGAGAGAAACACCGATCACCTGCCTCCTGCACCCCCCCTACTGGAGATGTGCCCGCAACCAAGGTACATGCCCTTGACTGGAATCGAACCTAGGACCCTTCAGTCCACAGCATGCATTTTTCTTGATGACTACAGCATTCTAATTTGTTTTTTAAAACCATTTCTATTGATTTAAGAGAAGAAGGGTGAGGGAGAGATAGAAACATCAATGATGAGAGAGAATCATAGACCATCTGCCTCTGGCACACCCCACATTAGGGATTGAACCTGCAAACTGGGCATGAGCGCTGACCAGGAATTGAACCCCCACTTCCTGGTTTGTTGGTTGACATTCCATCACTGAGTCATGCCCCTGGGCTAATTTCTCTTTTTTTAAGTTACATTTGAACATAACGTCTCATGTTCATAGCTTGCTTTTCAGGTTGATCTTTAGTGAGGAGCTCCCATAGGGAGTTCACAGTTGACATTATTTATTAAATAAAGAATATGCCCTGTCTATGGGCACTGGTCTCTGTGAGGTCATGGTTTTCTCCAACCCATCTGCTCCTTCTCTGGAGGCTTGCAGCATTTAGTGTTTGCCCTTCAGCAGTGACACATGTATGTGACAATTGAAGCAGTCCCTGAAACCTACTCTTCTCCCATGCCCCTCCATCTGGGTTCCTCTTCCAGCTCCGGTTCCTCAGAGTTTGATCTTTTCCATCTTGTGGTTGCGTGGCTGGGCACAGCTGCTGGTTCCTCAGGTCTGCGTTTGGCAGGTGTCCCTTCCAGAGTGCCCCTCCACAGGGCTCCATGTCCCGACCTGGCCCTGCTCCCGTCTCCTCCTCCTCTGGGGTCAGCATGCGATTCAGAATGAGTGCTGTTGGATGTGCGGCATTGCAGACAGATATGTGTGGTGCTCTTGTCTCCAAGAAGCTAGACTGATGGCTGAGGCAGTCCACCTTGACTTAGCAGGTGAGGAGGGGTGCTTACAGGCAAATCCCATTGCCCAGGCAGGTTGCTCTGTGCTGAGTGTGCAGTACTGCGGCCCTATAGCAGTACTGCACACTCAGACGGGGTCTTAAAACGTGTGCCCTGTGGGGGTGTGTATCCTACTGTGTGCATGTTGATGTGCTGATTTGAAAAGTACTGACTCTTCCAGCATAAACACTTCAGCTGGCTGGAATAAAGGGCGCCTGAGAGGAGCTCACTGCCACTATTGTCAGGTGTTTGCAATGACTTTTTGCCTGTTTTCTCTTTCATATACAATATCTAATCTTTATTGTTAAGATTATTACAGATATCCCTCTTATTTCCCCCATAGCTTCACTCCACCTGGGTCCCACCCACTACAGGCCCTTGCCATCTTATTGTCTGGGTGGGAACTGGGTGGAGGGGAGTTATTGGGGAGGGGGGGAACAGGGGAACAATTGTAATAATCTGAAATACAAAGAAGCATACTTACTGCATATATGCATATAAGATCTTTGTCTAATCTCTTCCCTCATCACCCCACATCCTATTCTCTCTGAGAATCATCTGTTTAATTTCTATGCCCCTGATTCTGTTCCATTCACCAGTTTATTCTGTTCATCAGATTTTTTAATTCATTTTTAGATTCACTTGTTGATAGATATGTTTCTGTTGTCACTATATTGTTCATAATTTTCTATCCTTTACCTTCTTCTTCTTCTTCTTAAAAAATACCATTCAGCATTTCATATAATACTAGTTTGGTAGTGATGAACTCCTTTAGCTTTTACTTATCTGTGAAGCTCTTGATCTGACCTTCAATTCTGCATGATAGCTGTGCTGGGTAGAGTAATCTTGGTTGTAGATTCTTGCTATTCATCACTCTGAATATTTCTTGCCAGTCCCTTCTGGACTGCATAGTTTCTGTTGAGAAATTAGCTGACAGTCCTATGGGTACTCCCTTGTAGGTAACTAACTTTTTCTCTTGCTGCTTTTAAGATTCTCTCTTTGGGAAAAACTAATATGGTAGCATAGGTAAATACCTAAACTGCTGCCTCACACAACAATATCAAAACTACAACTAAAAGACGAAATGGACACCATCCAGAACCATAGAAAAGCTAGCTGAGTGTAAATTCTACAACTAAAAGAAAAGAGGAAAGCACATTGATTCTGAGGAGCTGCAAAAGGCTGAGGTACGGAGATGCGCATACGGAGGGGACGGGCGACTATGTGCATGGGCAGCTGAGTGTGTGGCTGGCTTTCTAAAGTGGGAGGGAGACAAGGGCTCACAACTGTGCTGAATTCCAGTTCCAGATGAGTTTCTGGGAACCCCGACTCATTTGGGGAGAAACTACTGGCCTGCAGCAGGCAAAACTCGAGGGTGGCTTTCTCTCAGAGGTGCTTGCAGTGATTACTGAGGGACACTGAGACCCAGGGGCCTCATAGGGCCAGGCTGACGGGAAAGCCGTCTGCTCCACCATGAAACTCTACCCCATCCAAGCTGAGCACACAGGCTTTTGCAATTTTGCAAGTCTTGTCTCATGAGAGTGTCTCCAGCACAGAAGTTCTTCCAGCGTAGACACAGCTGATCCTCTCAGCCATTTGGCCTGGAGGTCAGTTCCTCCCAGTGATACCAACAACCATCAAGACTTAACTACAAAAAGGCTGAGCACACAGTCCACAAAGGGGTGCACCCCAAGTGTCCACCTCAGGTAACTGGGGAGGCTGAGCCACTGTGCCCTATAGGACACCTAGCACACAAAGCTACTCTACCAGCTCAGGAAAGCAGCAAAAATGCGGAGACAAAGAAACACATCACAAATGAAAGAAATGGAGGAAAGTAAACGACTGGATATAAAGTTCAAAACCATGGTCATAAAGTTTTTCAAGAATTTCCTAGAAAATGCTGATAATATTAGTGAGACCCTTGAGGTTATGAAAAAGACCAACTAGTAATTGAACATATACTGACTAAAATAAAAAATAATATACAGAGATACAACAGCAGACTAGAGAATCGCAAGAACCAAGTTAAAGATTTGAAATACAAAGAAGCAAAAACACCCAACTGGAAAAGCAAAAATAAAAAAGAATCCAAAAATATGAAGATAGTGTAAGGAGCCTCTGGGACAACTTCAAGCGTACCAACATGCATATTATGAGGGCTCCAGAAGAAGAGAGAGAGCAAGATATGGAAAACCTATTTGAAGAAATAATGACTGAAAACTTCCCCCACTTGATGAAAGAAATAGTCTTACAAGTCCAGGAAGTGCACAGAAGCCCAAACAAGGAATCCAAAGAGGACCACACCAGGACACATCATAATCAAAATGCCAAGAGCAAAACACAAAGAATGTTAAATCAGCAAGAAAAAAACAGTTAATTACCTACAAGGGAGCACTCATATAATTGTCAGCTGATTTCTCAACAGAAACTATGCAGACCAGATGGGAGTGGCAAGAAATATTCAAAGTGATGAATAGCAAGAACCTACAACCAAGATTACCTTACCCAGCAAAGCTATCATTTAGAATTGAAGGTCAGATCAAGAGGCTTCACAGATAAGAAAAAGCTAAAGGAGTTCATCACCACCAAACCTATATTATGTGAAATGCTGAAAGGTATTCTTTAATAAAAGGAAGAGGAAGAAATAGGTAAAGATAAAAATTATGAACAACAAATACATGTCTATCAGCAAGTGAATCTAAAAATCAAGTGAATAGAGTGGCCGAGGAGGCGGCGCGGCAGACGGTGGCCAGAGAAGAGCCTGGGCTGGCCCCGAGGAATGCTCTTGCCGCCGCCACCGCCACCGCTGCTGGGACTAAGGTTATGAATGTGATTTTTAGAAAAATATATTTTATTGATTTTGTACAGAGAAGAAGGGAGAGAGATAGAGAGTTAGAAACATCGATGAGAGAGTCATTGATCAGCTGCCTCTTGCACACCCCCTACTGGGGATATGCCCGCAACCAAGGTACATGCCCTTGACCGGAATCGAACCCGGGACCCTTCAGTCCCCAAGTCAACGCTCTATCCATTGAGCCAAACTGGTCTTGGCTTGAATGTGATTTTTGATGAAACTGGATTGGAAACATTTTCATGGTTTTTGTATATTTATATATATGTATTTTAAAATTTTGCATTTGACTTAAAGTGCCATGAGAAAGTTTGCATATTGCAAGGTGGTCCTAGCCACCCCCTTGATTTGGGTGCTTTTTGATATGTTCCTGCTGCTTTACTTCAGTGAATGCAACAAATGTGATGAAAAAAAGGAGAGAGGACTTCCTGCTGGGGATGTTTTAGAGCCAGTACAAAAGCCTCATGAAGGTCCGGGAGAAATGGGAAAACCAGTCGTCATTCCTAAAGAGGATCAAGAAAAGATGAAAGAGATGTTTAAAATCAACCAGTTCAACTTAATGGCAAGCGAGATGATTGCACTCAACAGATCTTTACCTGATGTTAGGCTAGAAGGGTGTAAAAGGTGTATCCAGATAATCTTCCTACAACAAGTGGGGTGATTGTTTTCCACAATGAGGCCTGGAGCACACTTCTGCGATAGTGTCATAAATCCATAGTGTCATAAATCGCTCACCAAGACACATGCTAGAAGAAATTGTTCTAGTAGATGATGCCAGTGAAAGAGAATTCCCAAGATAGAACTGGTAGCCAGTATATTAAGTATATATATATATTTAAAATATGTATTTTATTGATTTTGTACAGAGAGGAAGGGAGAGAGGTAGAGAGTTAGAAACATCGATGAGAGAGAGCCATCGATCAGTTGCCTCTTGCACACCCCCTACTGGGGATATGCCCACAACCAAGGTACATGCCCTTGATCGGAATTGAACCCGGAACCCTTTAGTCCCCAAGACTACGCTCTATCCATTGAGCCAAACTGGTCTCGGCCAGTATATTAAAGATTGTTATAAAAATATATGAAAAGAACTGGAACCAGGTTCAGAATCATGAAAACAACATTTTTACAAAAAAAAAAAAAAATAAACTATATTAAACAGGGTTTAAAGGGAATTAAAACAGAACTATGAGAAGTACAATTTGTTATAGTATAGTATCAAATTTCTATATAGATTTTATACCTTGGTGGGGGAAAAACAACTGATTCCAGTGACGTTCATTTTGTTTTCATCTGTGATAGTCATGGATGCTTTTTTATTTCTCCTTGGGGTGCTGAAATTGAGCTGGGGAAAAAGACTCTTTGAAAGTAGTTTTAATTGCTTTCTACGATTTTTAAAATATGGTTTGTGGGCTGTTGGAATTGTATTTTTTTTAAAATAAATTTTTATTGTTCATATTATTACAAATGTTCCTTCCCCCCCCCCTCCATTACTCTCCTCCACCAGGTTCCCACCCCACCCTCTGCCCTTTCCCCACCCCCCATTGTCCTCATCCATAGGTGCACAGTTCAGTCTCTTCCCACATCCCCCTTTCCCCTTTCCCCAAGAATCATCAGTTCACTCCCCTTCCGTACCTCTGATTCTATTATATTCAGCAGTTAATATTGTTCATCAGATTTTTTTTTTTAATTTCCTTGGTTTTTAGATTCACTTGTTGATAGTTACGTATTTGTTGTTCATAATTTTTATCTTTATTTACTTTCTCTTCTGAAAGAACCCCCTTCAGCAATTCATATAATTCTGGTTTGGTGGTGATGAACTCCTTTAGCTTTTTTTTATTAGTGAAGCTCTTTATCTGACCTTCGAATCTGAGTGATAGCTTTGCTGGATAGATTATCTTTGGCTGTAGGTTCTTACTATTCATCACCTTGAATATTTCTTGCCATTCCCATCTGGCCTGCATGGTTTCTGTTGAGAAATCAGCTGACAATCGTATAGGTGCTCCTTTATAGGTAACTACCTGCTTAGCTCTTGCTGCTTTTAATATTCTCTCTTTGTCTTTTGCTCTTGGAATCTTAATTATGATGTGTCTTGGTGTGGTTCTCTTTGGATTCCTTTTATTTGGAGTTCTGTGTGTTTCCTGGACTTGTAAGTCCAATTCTTTCAAAGGTGGGGGAAGTTTTCTGTCACTATTTCTTTCAGTATGTTTTCAATATCTTGCTCTCTCTCATCTTCTGGGACCCCCATAATTCTGATGTTGGTTCTCTTGAAGTTGTCCCAGAGGTTTCTTACATTATCTTCAATTCTCTGGATTCTCTTGCCTTCTAGCTTCTGCGGAGGAGTGTCTTCTGGCTCTTTATGTTCCAAATCTTTGACTTGATTCTTGTGATCTTCTATTCTGTTTTTAGTACTCTGTATAATATTTTTTATTTCAGACAATGTATTCTTTATTTCTTGTTGATCCCTTATCATTTCTTGCTGATTCCTTATTAACTCTAGTTGATCCCTTTTCATATCCTCATAGGTCTTATCAATCTTTTCTAGGAAATTCTTGAAAAACCTTTTAAGGATAGATTTGAACTCTATATCCAGTTGCTTTTTGTCCTCCATTTCTTTTGTTTGTGATCTATTTGGTCTCGGCATTTTCTCACACAGCTTTCCCGATGGGGTGGGGTTTCAGGGTGGAGCCTACAGCTTTGGCTTCTGTCAGCCCCACCCTATGTGGCTCCTGAGTCTCAGGGTCCTTCAGTACTCTTGCAGGTGTCTCTGAGAGATAGGAGCCCTCGATTTTCGCCTGCTACCAAACAGTCTAGGCTCTCCCCCAATGAGCCCGGAACTGGGGTTCAGTTCAGTTGGAAGTGGAGTTGGAGGTGGCATTCAGAGCAGTCTGGAGCCCCAGTCTCCTTCCCACCAGGGCAATCCTGCTGCACAGCCTGCCGTCCCTTCTCTGTGCTCAATGTGCGCGCCTCCAGGACCTCCTTTCACCACTCCCCTGGGATTCTGCCTTATAGCCCAGCTCCCTCTGTATGAGCCTGGGTCCCCGGGGTCTAGCCTAGAACTGGGGTTCAGAGCAGTCGGAACTGGGGCCCAGCACAGTTGGAGCTTTTATCTCCTTCCTGCTAGGGAACGCCAGCCAGGCACTCAGCCTCCCTCCTCTCCGGCTCCGTCCTCTCCGCACACGCCACGTCTCTCCGTACCTTAGGGTCTTACAGCTCCTCTGTTCTTCCTTCTGGTTTTCTCCTTGCTTCTTCTTGTAGAATTTCCAGTCAGTCAACTTTCCTGTAGTTCTGGGTAATGTCCATTTTATATTTTAGTTGTATTTTATTGAAATTGTTGTGTGCGGCTGTGGCTAGGTGGTGCAGCCATCTTGGATTCTCCTGGAATTGTAATTTTTTATTGCTTTCCAAAAATGGAGATTTAAAATAATATCTGGTCTCACTCAACAGTTAGATATCTCAGTTGCTTTTGGGTCAACTGGCTTACAGACTTTCTCACAGGCACACATAGATTTCTTACCAGGTTTTCAACTTAACTTGATTCAACTGATGATGCTTAATACCCAAGATTCATCTATTGTACTTCAGGTTTTTTTCACAGCAATAAATCTTCAGTTTTTGGTTTATGATTCCACTCTAAAAAAATAAATAAAATAAATAAAAATAAAGTGAATAAAAAATTGTCTGTGTACATATTTTAACATTGCCCCCCCCCATACAAACATACCCTCCCTCCCCAGAGTTTTGTGTTCATTGTTTGTATTTATATGCATGCATACAAGTCCTTCGGTTGATCTATTATCTCTCCCAGATCTCCCTCCCCTCCCCGCTGTAATTTGACAGTCTGCTTGTTGTTTTACTGTCTCTATATCTATCTTTTGGTTCATCAGTCTATAATGTTCTTTATTATCCATAAATGAGTGAGGTCATGTGGTGTTTCTCTTTCATTGACTGGCTTATTTCACTCAGCATGATGTTCTCCAATTCCACCCAGGTTGCTGCAAATGATGAGAAGTCCTTCTTTTTTATGGCAGCATAGTATTCCATTGTGTAGATGTACCATGGTTTTTTGATCCAATCATCTGCTGACGGACATCAGGCTGTTTCCAAATTCTAGCTATTGTAGATTGTGCTGCTATGAACATAGGGGTGCATATATCCTTTCTGATTGGTGTTTCTAGTTTCTTGGGATATATTCCTAGGAGTGGGATTACTGGGTCAAATGGGAGTTCCATTTTCAGTTTTTTGAGGAAACTCCACACTGTTCTCCACAGTGGTTGCACCAGTCTGCATTCCCACCAGCAGTGCACGAGGGTTCCTTTTTCTCCGCAACCTTGCCAACACTTGTCATTTGTTGATTTGTTGATGTTGGCCATTCTGACAGGTGTGAGATGGTACCACATTGTTGTTTAGATTTGCATCTCTCGGATAATTAGTGACTTTGAGCATGTTTTCGTGTCCCTTTTGGCCTTCCTCTGTCTTCTTTGGAGAATATTCTATTTAGGTCCATTGCCCATTTTTTAATTGGATCATTCATCTTCCTTTTATTTAGTTGTATAAGCTGTCTGTAGATGTTGGAGATTAAACTTTTATCAATGGTAACATTTGCAAATATGTTCTCCCACACAGTGGGCTTTCTTGTTGTTTTGTTGATGGTTTCTTTTGCTGTAAAAAAGCTTTTTATTTTGATGTAGTCGCATTTGTTTATTTTCTCCTTAGCTTCCATTGTCCTAGGGGCAGTATCAGTGAAGAAGTTCTTTTGGCATATAACTGAGATTTTGCTGCCTGTGGATGTTTCTAGTATTTTTATGGTTTCCCGTGCTATGTTTAAGTCCTGTATCCTTTTTGAGTTTATTTTTGTGTATGGTGTAAGTTGGTGATCTAGTTTCATTCTTTTGCCTCTATCTGTCCAATTTTCCCAACACCATTTATTGAAGAGACTGTCTTGACTCCATTGTATATTCATGCCTCCATTGTATATTTATGCCTCCTTTGTCAAATATTAATTGAGCATAATGACTTGGGTTGATATCTGGGTTCTCGATTCGATTCCATTGATCTATATGTCTGTTCTTGTGCCAGACCCAGGCTGTTTTGAGAACCGTAGCTTGTAATACAGTTTGAAGTCTGGTATTGAGATCCCTCCTACTTTACTCTTCTTTCTCAGGATTGCTGTGGCTATTCGGGGTCTTATATTGTTCCAAATGAACTTTTGGAGAGTTCATTCTAGGTCAGTGAAATATTTTAATGGGAAGTGCATTGAACCTATAGATTGCTTTAGCAAGTATGGACATTTTGATGATGTTGATTCTACCAATCCATGAACATGGTATGTTCTTCCATCTGTTTACATCTTCCTCTATCTCTTTTCTCAGTGTCGTGTAGTTTTCCACAAATAGGTCCTTTACTTCCTTAGTTAAGTTCATTCCTAGGTATCTTAATTTTTTGTGTGCGATGGTAAATGGAATTGGTTTTTTAGGCTCTGTTTCTGTAGTTTCACTGTTGGTGTATAGAAATGCCATGGATTTCTTGGCGTTAATTTTGTATCCTGCTACATTGCCAAATTCATTTATTAAGTCAATTAGTTTTTTAATGGAGTCTTTTGTTTTTTTTATGTACAATATCATGTCGTCTGCAAATAAGGATAACTTTACTTCTTTTCCAATTTGGATGCCTTTTATTTCCTCTTCTTGTCTAATTGCAATGGCTAGTACTTCCAGTACTATGTCAAACAGGAGTGGCGATAGTGGGCATCCCTGTCTTGTTCCTGTTCTTAGAGGGAATGATTTTAGTTTATTTCCATTGAGTATGATGTTGGCTGTGGGTTTATCATATATAGCTTTTATTATGTTGAGGTATGATCCTTGTACTCCCACCTTGTTGAGAGTTTTTATCAGGAAAGGGTGTTGGATTTTATCAAATGCTTTTTCTGCATCAATTGATACGACTGTATGATTTTTTGTTTTGTTTATGTGATGTATCACATTTATTGATTTGCGGATATTGTACCCTTCTTGCATTCCTGGAATAAATCCCACTTGGTCATGGTGTATGACCTTTCTGATGTTCTGCTGGAGCCGATTTGCTAGAATTTTGTTGAGGATTTTGGCATCTATGTTCATGAGGGATATTGGCCTGTAATTCTCTTTCATTGAGTTGTCTTTATCTGGTTTTGGTATTAGGGTGATGCTGGCTTCATAGAAGGAGTTTGGAAGTGTTCCTCTTGGATTTTTTGAAATAGTCTGAGGAGGATAGGTTTTAGTTCTTCCTTGAATATTTGGTAAAACTCTCCTGTGAAGCCATCTGGCCCTGGGCTTTTGTTTGCTGGAAGCTTTTTGATGACTGTTTCAATTTCTTCCAAGTCACTGGTCTATTGAGCTTTTTAGATTCTTCCTGATTGAGTTTTGGAAGTTTGTATTTCTCTAGGAATATGTCCATTTCCTCCAGGTTGTTCAGTTTGTAGGAATAGAGTTGTTTGTAGTATTTTGTAACAATCCTTTGTATTTTGGCGGGGTCTGTTGTTATTTCACCTCTTTCGTTTCTGATTTTGTTTATTTGGGTCCTCTCTCTTTGTTTCTTGGTTAGCCTGGCTAGAGGTTCATCTATTTTGTTTATCCTTTCAAAGAACCAGCTCTTGGTTTTGTTGATCTTATGTGTTGTTTCGTTGGTCTCTATGTCGTTTATCTCCGCTCTGATTTTTGTTATTTCCTTCCTTCTGCTTACACTGGGATTTTCTTGTTGCTGTTTTTCTAACTCTTTGAGTTGTAGAATTAGATAATTTATTACCATTTTTTCTAGTTTTTTGCAATAGGCTTGTAGGGATATGAACTTTCCTCTCAAAACTGCGTTTGCTGTGTCCCATAGATTTTGGATTGTTGTGTTTTCATTGTCATTTGTTTCCAGGATGTTTTTAATTTCTTCCTTGATTTCTCTGGTAACCTAGTCCTTGTTTAATAACATGCTGTTTAGTCTCCGTGTGTTTGATTTCTTTGGATTATTTTTATTGTAGTTAATTTCCAGTTTTATGCCACTATGATCTGAGAAGATGCTTGATATGATTTCTATCTTCTTGAACTTGCAGAGACTTTGCCTGTGCCCCAAAATGTGGTCTATCTTTGAGAATGTCCCATGTGCACTTGAGAAGAATGTATATTCTGTGGCTTTGGGGTGGAATGTTCTGAAGATGTCGATTAATTCCATCTGGTCTAGTGAGTCATTTAGGATTGATATTTCTTTGCTGATTTTTTGTTTAGATGATTTGTCCAAGGGTGACAGTGGGGTATTAAAATCTCCTACTATGATTGTATTGCTATTAATCTCTCCCTTAATGTCCTCCAGCAGTTTTTTTTATTATGTATTTGGGTGCTCCCATATTGGGCGCATATATATTTACCAGGGTTATTTCTTCTTGTTGGATTGCTCCCTTTATATTTTGAAGTGGCCTTCATTATCTCTTGTTATGTCCTTCACTCTGAAATCTAATTTGTCAGATATAAGTATTGCTACCCCAGCTTTTTTTTTCATTTCCATTCGCCTGGAAAAACCCTAACCCTAACCCTAACCCAAACCCTAACCCTAACCCTAACCCTAACCCTAACCCTAACCACAGCCTTCCCTCTGAGCCCGTAGCTCCGGGAGAGGTCGCCGCCGCCGCCGCCGCCGCCGCCGCCGGGCTGGCTGCTTGGTCAGGAAATCCTGTCCAGCGGACCCTTCCTTACCTTCCTTTAGAGTTCTTCTGCCCCTTAGCTGCCAATCAATATTCCCCCAGTGACTCAGATGCTGCTTTTATCTGTTCTGGGACCAGGGTCAGAACAAGTCCGTCTGTTCGGCTGCCATCTTCTCTCCTAGGCTCCTCAGCTTTTCAGCGCTTGCACTCCACTCTCTTTCAGCCAGCCTTCCCATGGTTTTGGATGATAGATGTCCTTTGTATTAGTTTTAATTTTTTAAATTGTTGTGCGAGCAGCAGACCAGCTGTTCACCTACGCCACCATCTTGGTTTCTCTCTTAGAATCTGGCGGGACGAGGGCATCCCTGGCTGGGTCCGCAGCCCTCCGCTCTGGCTTTATGCCGGTCTGCTGCAAATATGTTTCAATATCTTGCTCTCTCTCTTCTTCTGGCACCCTCATAATTTGGATAGTGATATGCTTGAGGTTGTCCCAGACACTCCTTACACTATCTTTATATTTTTGGATTCTTTTTTCTTTTTGTTTTTCTGGTTGGTGTTTGTTACTTTCTCATATTTCAGAACTTTGATTTCATTCTTGGGATCCTCTATTCTACTGTTGAATCTCCATATATTCTTTATTTTAGTCCATGTATACATAATTTCTGACTGGTTCTTTTCCTTTTTTTCCCCCTCACTACGTTCTTTGAAGGTCTCAATAAGTTCCTCAGATGTTTCTAGAAGATTTTTGAATAACCTTATAACTGTGGTTTTGAACTCTATATCCACTATTTGGCTTTCTTCAATTTCTTTCATTTGTGACATGTTTCTTTGTCCCTTCATTTTGGTTGCTATCCTGTGTTTTTTTCTTTGTATTGGGTAGCTGCTAAATCTCTTTAAGTTGATAGAGTGCCCTTGGCTGGTAGGTTTCCTATAGGGCCTAGTGACTCAGTCTCCCCAATCACTTGAGATGGGACACTCTTGGTGTACTCCTTTGTAGGCTGTGTGCACAGTATTGTTGTAGTTAAGCCTTGATTGCTATTTGGAGGAGCTACCTTCCAGGCCAATTGGCAGTGTGGACTAGCTGGTTCTAACAGAGGAAGAGCTGCTGTGCAGGAGACATCCTTATGGGGCAGGACTTACTTTAGTGCGGCTTTGGTGCTCACTGAGTCTGCCCCTTGAGGATGTCACTTATGCATGTGAAGGGCTGTAATCTGGTCTGGTCTCACACTGACCACTGGGTACACTGACTCTTGAATCTCCAAGGAGGTGCCAAGTCAGCCACTGCCCAAGGCCACACAGCAGAAACTACAGAGATATCTGCAGATTCCTCCTCTTTGTTTGGGCTTTGGAGGTGCCAAGATGAGGCCCAGCTGTGAAGCAAGGCAGGCTGGTGCCAACCTTGGGATTTTTATTGATAGCTTTGCAGTTTCCTGTTCCAGCTGCAGTTTGGTAGACAAGTTTAAGGCTGAACAAGGACAGGCCATTTATATATAATAGCCGTTGCTCACAGCTTGGTTGGGGTTGTAAATTGGGTGAGGAGAGGTCTAAGGGAATATTCAGGGTAGAGCAAACAGAAATGGCTGCCAGTCAGCCCTGCACCAGGGAGGTTCCAGCGCAGGAATAATGACCACTACTAGCATCTCCATCTGGAAGAAAGCCGCCCCCGCATTCCTGCCCCAATGCCAGACAGTCCAGTTTCTCCCCGTATTTGTCTGGGTCCCCAGAGCCTTGTGAGGCACTGGACTCGGCACAAATGGGAGCTTGTAAATTCAGTTGTGGTGGTGGCCTTTTAAGAGGAGCAGCTGGGTCTCCAGCAGCCTGTGTCTCATTCAGCCCCAATCCACACTGGATTTTACAATACTTGTTCTTATGGCCTGGCCCATAGGGACTTCTTTCCCCAGCTATGGGCAAAGATAAAAATATATTTTATTGATTTTTTTATAGAGAGGGAGAGTTAGAAATATCGATTAGAGCAGTGTTTTTCAACCTTTTTTGGGCAAAGGCACACTTGTTTCATGAAAAAAATCACGAGGCACACCACCATTAGAAAATGTTAAAAAATTTAACTCTGTGCCTATATTGACTATATATAAAGTAATTCTTTTGAATAGGAATCAAATAAACACAAAGAAAGTATTTTATAATTACTTTATTATGAAATATTAAGTAAACAAAATAGTGAAAAATTATAAAATTCTTGTCTTGTCTGCACCTACGGCACACCAGGCAACATCTCTAGTGTGCCGCGGAACAGCGGTTGAAAAACCGCTGGATTAGAGTGAATAATTGATCAGCTGCCTCTTGCACACCTATTGGGGATGTGCCTGAAACCAAGGTACATGCCCTTCACCTGAATTGAACCTGGAACCTTTCAGTCCGCAGGCCGATGCTCTATCACCTGAGCCAAACCGGATTTGGCTAAAGATATATTTTTAAATAAAGTATTTTCCAAATATACAGCATTACTTTGGTAATTTTTCTTATAAAATAAATATTGGTTAGTGGTCTGTCAATTTTTTTTAGGCAGTTGACTGGTGGACTTCAGGGTTCTATGTCTGAACTCTTCCCAGTGGATGGGGAGAATTCCCGAGCTGAGCTCTCTAGGTAAGACTTGACAAAATAAAGTGAATGATATTCCCTTAAAGGAATGGGTCAAATCTTTGTAATTTGGCTGATGGGAAAAAAATTTTCAAAACATGGGTAGACATATTAGAATGAAGTGGTTAGTTTCCATTTATAATGATATAGGGTGTATAAACTAACCTTTATGTTTATTTATGTTTTATATGCCCAGCTAAGTCTGAAGTTTTGTAGGGAGAGGGGTCTGAGCCGCTGGCAGAGCCGTTTAGAATGCGGGGCCTAGAGCCGTTTGGCATGGTGGGCATGGAGACAGTGGAATGTTAGGTGCAGAGTTGGTGGTTGAGGAGTGGGTAGGCGTGGAGTTGGAGGGTTAGGAGTCGGTAGGTGAGGAGTTGGTGGGAGCGGAGAGGGTTTGTGTGGAGTTGGAGCGTGTGGAGTAGTTTGGTGAACTGTCAGTTTGTGGAGAGCAGGTGTGAAAAGTTGGTGTGAGAAGAGCCGGTGGACATACAGTCGGTGAGTGCAGAGCCTCTTCCTGGGTAAGAAGGGACTCTCCCTGCCTCCTCCCCGGGACTCTTGTGAAGATTGAATGAGCAAGGACAGAGGGCACCCAGCCCTGGGCTGGGGATGGGCAGAGAGACGGGGCCCAGGCGACTCCAGAGTCTGTGAGCTAACCCTTCCCACTGCCAGGCATTGATCAGAACTGTGCCCACTGGCAGGAGGTCCACGGCTTCCCTTCCACCAAGAAACTTGGGTGCTGGATCATGGGGATAAAATGAACACGAGATGGAAAAGCAGGAGCTACTGCCCACTCCCAGTTGTTAGAACTATGCATGGGGCCAGGCTTGGAAAGCTGTCCACCGAGAGCAATGGACACATCCCGTGTATGCGTGTTCTCAAACTGAGAAGGCAGACTGGGTAGACTCAGCTCCCGAGGACGCCCGGTGGTTCCGGGAGGGATCTGGGCGGGAGGAGAGATGAGGGAAAGAGCTGATGGGCTCCCCCGTGTGTGCTGGGCCCTGGGTCAGGAATAGGCCCCACGGACTCCTCCCATGAGGGGGCCTGTGAGGGGCCAGCTTGGGCGTCCCACACCAGATGTGCCTGACCCCTGGAGGCCCACAGTCCTGTCTGTTGTGTCTCACCCTCATTTGCAGGACACTGTCCAGAGCTGTTGGTTTTCCGAGACGACATGTGTGACATGTTCAGAAGGGAACTGTGTATTTAACAACAACTCGCCCGAATAGCCATTTATTTCCAGTGCCCAGATGAGTGGAATGACTGTAGAATTGAGAGGCCTAGGCTCAGCCCTCAAACCAGGATAGCTCTTAGCCCCACCTCTTCCTGGTTAAGGAAATGGGTTCAGTGAAGTCCCATACCTATCAGCAGGTCACTCATTCAAGCAGGCGAGGCTGTACACGTCAGACACTCTCCCATCAGGGTACCAGAGATGGGGCAGTGTTAGGTTTATATGGTGTGCTTCCCTGATTTTCTGCTCCTGCGGACACAGGGGCCTGCTGCCAACCAAGAGTCATCAGCTAAGTGTAGCGGCTTAAATGGGCACCACAGAGGCCCTCAAAGCAGACAGGGCCTGCTGAAAGGATGATGCCCAGGTTGTGGCTCCATGACGAGGGGTGTCCTGTGGGAGACAGGCAGTCAATGATTCTCGCTCATCATTGATGTGTCTCTCTCTCCGTTTCCTTTGCTCTCTGTGATCAATAAAAATATATTTTAAAGAAATGAAGGTGCATGAAATCCATGCTTCGGGGTGGGGGGCCCTAAGTCTGGCCTCCTGCACCTCTCCAATCTGGGACTGCACCTTTCCAATCTGGGGCTCCCTGATCTGTAGGGATCAGGCCTAGTATGGCAGTCAGTCATCCCTCTCTCAATATAGGACTGCTGGCTCCTAACTGCTCCCCTGCCTGCCTGCCTGACCACCCCTTAACTGCTCCTCTGCCAGCCTGATCCCTCCCTTACTCCTCTCCCCTGCTGCCGGTTTGATCACTCCTACCTTCTCTCCCCTTCCAGCCTGATACCCCTAACACCTGTGCTTTAGTTCCCACCACCTTGGCTCTATCTAGAAGGATGTCCAGAATACTACTGGTCTATTTAGCATATTACCCTTTTATTAGTATAGATATTAAAAAAACAACAACAAACAACAACAACAACAACAACAACAAAACGCACAGATAAGGCCTGGCTGCTGTGTTGCTTTTCTGAAAGGATGGATGTAGGTAGCTGATGTGGCAAAAAGGGTCTCTGCTGGCATCTAGGATGTGCGTTAAGCTGTGATTTGGGGTTCTCATGGCCTTTCCAAGACATGTTAAACCAGCTAAGGGCCTCATAGCTGCCCGCCCTCCTATCCTTGCTTTACAGCCCTGTGCTGTGTGTTACTTTGTTCAGACATCACTGACCTCGGGTGTCTTCATCACCTACCACTGGGGCAGCATGTCTTAGTGGCTGTAGGTGTCCCAGCTGGGCCCTGGGTTGGAGTCACTTCTGTGTAGCTGTGCGTTAGGAAGTGAGCAGGGGCATGGAGGCCCTGCATCCGGCGGGAAGGAAGGCAGCTGCACGGGGCAGAGCCTGCCCAGAGGGTGCCCTGGTGCGCATCCTCACCCACCCCTCTTCTTGCACTAGGAGCCTGGACAGAGCCCCCAGCAGTTCCTTGAGGAGCTGCTGGGGGACAACATGGCCCTGGAGGCGGAGCAGGGCCTAAGGATCAACGAGTCCGACCACCGGAGCGTGGAGGTGGGCCAGGAGTCAGAAGGTAGGCAGCAGCCCCTGGCATTGGGGAGCTGGCCTGGTTGCAGCTTCTCCCTCAGCCAGGGAGCTGAGCCCTTGGCTCTGAACCTCCTGGGTCAGCCCATCCTCGGCCCAAGTCCATGGGGTTTGATTCAAGGGCTGTTTGGAACTGTCAACTGCCTTCTCCCCAAGGAGAACATGAAGGGTCTGGCAGCCTTGAAGTCAGGACATAAACTATAAAGTCAGTGCTGCCAGTTTTCTCAGCTCCCATGCAGACAGTCCAAGGAACCTTCAGAGGACAGCACGCTGACCCCCAGCGGCTATCTTACAGCTGGCTGGCAGGCACCTTCCCCAGCGGTCACTAACCTGCACTGTCACAGGAGCCTGGGCTGATTTCCTCCGTTCCTGTCCTCATCGGGCAGATGGGTGCAGTCTGCTGTCTCCCTGGGCAGGGGCTTGCTGCTCTGGGACCCCTCCTCTTCAAGGGCCTTAACAGGGGTGGTAAGTTCTGGGCACACGCGGCCCAGAGGCTCTACCTCCCACAGACATACTGGTCAATTTTTGTGCCCCCCACACTCCCAGCTGAGCTACCCAACACCCCACTCTGAGGGTTGGCAGAGACCAAGCATGTGTTTGCCTTCTCTGTGAGTGTCTGAAATCCTGACTTGACGGTCAGGTTGGAACTTGGCAAAAAGTGGTTCCAGCATCTTGAACTTTTGTATTGGCCTGTCCACGGTCACCTGCTTTCTTCTTAAACTCTGGGTGGCTCCCCAATGGACCCAAGAGGAGCCAGCAGATGGGCCACAACCCACAGCGTCAGCACCCTGTGAACAATAGAGGGCATCCAGCTGGCCGTCTCCGGTCTTCAGACTTAGGCTTCAGGGGGATGGCCCTCTCGGAGGGATGACCGTCTCGAGGCGGAGTCACGAGGGGAGCAGAGGCCCTGGGATCGGGGCTCTCACTCCACTTTGTTCTTCAGCCTCCAGCGCGACCCTGGCACTGGGGCAAAATTCCCAGGCCCCTCAGGACACAGTCCTGGAGCTGCAGGGCGATACCCAGGCCCTGCAGGAGAGCAACAGCAAGTATGAGGAGCTGATGAAGGAGAACTGGCAGCTCCGGGGGCAGGTAACGGAGTGTGTGTGTGTGTGTGTGTGTGTCCGGAACATATGGGCCAGCTGGAGGCCGGGTGTGTCAGGGGGTGACAGGTTTGCGGTTTGCTTTAAAGCCAAGTTCACTTTGTGACCTGACTGGCACGGGCTGGGTCTTTGGCTTATAGGTGGCAGAGTTGGGGATCCAACTACAGAATGAGAAGGCCACCAACCATCGCTTGAGCAGCCTCAAAGAAAAGCTGTTCAAACTCGTAGAAACGCAGATGCTGCCCAGGTCCCTGCAGGTAGGCACTCAGAGCGCAGGCCCCTGGCGCCCCTGCCTGCCAGAGGGAGGGTCCAGGATCACAACCGTGTCCTGGTCATTGATCAGTGATTCCTAGTGACCAGTTTCCTCGCTCAGCTGCAGCTCAGAACAGCAATTCTCAGCCACGGCAGGGCCCCGGGGCAGGTATTGCCTCCCCGGGACACTGGCCATCTTGTTGTTGATGGACAGGACTGGGGGCCCGAGAAGGAGGTGCTGCTGGCTGTGCAGGGTGGATGGTTGTTCTGTCCATATCAGGGAAAATTAGATGTCAGTGTTGTCCAGGTATTCTGCATCCTTACTGAGGTTCCATGCGCTTTAAAAAAATAGGGTTTTAAATGTGGTCAAAGAGGGCAGCCAAGGAGCTGATCCATTTGCCCTAAAGTTCCCATGTGTGGAGAGGACACGGGACTCACGTAGCCCCATGTGATGGTCCCGTCATGTCCTGGGCCGTCCCAGTGCAGTTCCTTAAGCGCTGGGAGAACCGCACTCAGCACGGCTGGGTGTTGCCTGCCCCGAGGGTCCCTGCTCCTTTGGGGTCTGCACTTGCCCTGCTCTTGGCCCCTCACTGGGTGTTGGGGTGCAGGGATGGGGAGTGAGTGGCTTCCCGGGGCCTGCACCTAGGGAGGCATCCTCACCTTTTCCCCCTGAACCAGCAGGGGACCTTGGAGAAGCAGCTTGAGGAGCTGGGAGAGCAGAAGCAGCTGACTGAAGTCCAGGAGGCCCTGCTGCGGGAGCAGGAGAACAATGTCCTGGTCACCCTGGAAAATGAGAGGCTGCAGCAGGAGGTGGCCAGGTAACCGCCTCCGCCCTGCAGCGGCATCTGCCGGGTTTCATTCCCACCAGCTCTCTGAGCGCTTCCTGAGCTCAGCTCCAGTGAGGCCCCTGATTAAGGTGCACTCTTACCCCTGCACCCCCCCCACCCCTTCCCACCCCGTTAGGGTCACAGCTGATGGTCTCGGGGGAAGGGCCTCCAGCTGGTGGCTGGGATGGAAGGACTAGTGACAACTGGGATGGAGCGTGGTCCAGGGTTGGAGGGCCGCCCATCCCACATGACGATGGAGATGACGGTGTCGGGCACGGGCAACTTCATCCTCTCACACCTGCGATCCCGGGAAGGACGTGTGCTCGCTCCGCGTCATTCTCGCGTTCCCTGTGGGTGAATTCACCTCCTGGCTGACATGCGTTGTCGCCCCCACATCGGTCCCTGTGGCCTCTCAGGGGCCTGTCCAGAGGGGGAGACACGAGAGTTGCCTGATGAGCACATTTGCAGCTGCGGTTGAGCAGGCCTCTGACTCCTGCCTGTTTCAGCTCTCACACTGCAAACGAGCGTCCCTTCCGCGCTCCATTGAGGACCGTGGGCTCTATTTTCGTGCTTTTCGGTGGCGATGTCACCGTGTGAAATGGCCCCGAATGGAGTGCTGAGGGCTGTCTAGTGTCCCCAAGAGCAAGCTGCGCTGGGCCTTTTGGGAAAATATCCAAGTGGCACCTGAGGGTCCTTCAGGCCCGAGGTATGGTGCTGTTGGCTGTGAGCATAGTAACCAAAGCGTTGTTAGGTCTTGGTTGGTTGACAAAAACCTGGCCAGAGACTCCAGGAACAGTTGGGACAGTTGCAATTACACTGACTCAGTGCTCACAGTGGCTTCATAGGACATTAT